>NW_006921861.1:2321097-2322053 GCF_000298275.1 Orycteropus afer afer | reverse complement strand
CAACACAAACGGAGGCTGTACACGTGGACTTCACCAGATGGAACACAGAGGAATCAGATTGACTACATCTGTGGCAAGAGGCGGTGGAAAAGCTCCCTATCTTCAGCCAAAACCAGGCCAGAAGCTGATTGTGGAACAGACCATCAACTGCTCATATGCAAATTCCACTTGAAGTTAAAGACAATTAAAAAGTCCCTGGTTAGCAGGGTGATTTTTAGGTTAATTCTCAAGTCCTACCATCACTCGGGAATCTCCAAGCTCTCTGTGCCATCAGGATCGCTCAGGATCGCTGCCAGACCGCAGCTCCGTATGTCTCCTTTTTGGGTATTTTCATGGAAATTCTTCTGCTAGTTGCAGTTTAGTCCACCTCTATATCCTTCCCTTCAAGGCTCAGGGGTCCAGGATTATCTTCTGTGTCTGTGCTAATTGGTTTCCCTTTTCTTTGTTGAAGAGGGTCTGTGTAGTCTTTCTGCCTAGTCCACCATCTTGCCAGAACCCCTGGATATCCAGCTGACAGCACCATTTATTAAACAAACCTTCTCTTCCCCATTTAATGGATGTTGGCCCTTTGTCAAAGATCAGCTGACCATATGTTGATGGATCTCTTTCTGGGGTATCAATTCTATTCCATTGATCTATGTGTCTGTCATGGTACCAATACCAGGCAGATGTGACCACTGTGGCTGTATAGTAGGTTTTGAGATCGGGGAGTGTGAGACCTCCTACTTTGTTCTTCTTCAGTAGTGCTTTGCTTATGTGAGGTCTCTTTCCTTTCCATATAAAGTTTGTGATTGGTTTTTCCATATCCTTAAAAAATGTTGATGGAATCTGGATCGGGATTACATTGAATGTATAGATTGCTTGGCATAGAACTGACATTTTCACAATGTTCAATCTTCCTATCCATGAACTTGGGATGTTCTTCCATTTATGTAGATCTCTTATGGTTTCTTGAA
>NW_006921861.1:2317731-2320701 GCF_000298275.1 Orycteropus afer afer | reverse complement strand
GGATGGTTTCAGTCTGTCTCCATTGAGAATAATGTTGGCTGTTGGTTTTGCCTAGATGCCCTTTATTATGTTGAGGAATATCTCTTCTATTCCTATTTTGCTGAGAGTTTTGATCAAGAATGGGTGTTGGATTTTATCAGATGCCTTTTCTGCATCAATTGATATGATCTTATGGTTCTTCTCCTTTGTTTTATTTATGTGGCTGGTGACATTGATTGTTTTTCTAATGTTGAACCATCCTTGCATAGCTGATATGAACCCCACTTGGTTATAATGAATGACTTTTTTGGATATGTTATTGAAGTCTATTAGCTAGGATTTTGTTGAAGATATTTGCATCTATATTCATGAGGTATATTGGTCTGTATTATTCTTTTTGAGTTATGTCTTTGTCTGGTTTTGGTATCAAGGTTATTCTTGCTTCTTAAAATGAATTAGGGTTGGATTCCATACTTTCCTATGTTTTGGAATAGTTTGAGTAGGACTGGTGTCAGTTCTTCTCTGAATGTTTGGTAGAATTCTCCAGTGAACCTTCTATGCCAGGACTTTTTATGTTGGTAAGTTTTTGATGACTTGTTCAATTTATTCTTTTGTTATGGATCTGTTCACCTTTTCCACATTAGTCTGTGTTAATTTAGGTAAGTGGTGTGCTTTTAGAAATCTGCCCATTTTTTCCAGATTTTCAATTTTTTGGCGTACAGTTCTTTATAGTATCCTATGTAGTAGCCCTTTCTTGGTTGAAAATTTTCTCTCTCAGGATTTTATATATACAATTCCATTGCCTTCTCGCTCGCATGGTTTCTGCTGAGAAATCAGAGCTTATTCTTACTGGTTGTCCTTTGTAAGTAACTTTTTGTTTTTCACATGCTGCTTTCAGGATTCTTTTTGTTTGGTTTTGTTGAACTTGATGATGATATGCCTTGGTGATTTTCTTTTAGGGTCTATCATGTTTGGGTTTCATTGGACTTCCTGAATGGATATATTCTCATCTTTCATCATATCAGGGAATTTCTCTTCCAACAATTCTTGGACAATTTTCCAAGATTTTTCTCTTCCTGTTTTGGAATTCCAATGACACATTCCACATGATCCTTAGGCTTTCTTCATTTTGTTTTGATCTTTTTTCTGATTGATCCCTTTCCAAAGAAGTATTCAGGTATTTGTCTTCAATCTCATTAATTCTGTCTTTCAATGCATCAATTCTACTCCTTTTCCCTTTCAATGTGTTATCTATTTCTGACAATTTAGTATTAATCATCTTGATTTCTATCTTTAGATTTAGAATCATTTCTAATTTTTCATTTATTTTGTCATTTTGTTCTTGTATTTTCTTCCAAAATTCTTCTAGAGATTAGTCTGTGTTTTCCTTGATCTGTCTCTCAGACAGATCTGTCTTTGAAGATACCTAAATATAATTCTTTTGAATTCCTTATCGGGGAGTTCCAGGGCTGCCTCTTCCTCAGGGATGTGTTCTCATTCTGTATCCTGCTCCCTTGTTTCTACCACTTTATCTTGTTTCTGTGTGTGGACTGTGATGGTCTGTTGTCTCCGAGACATTGTGACATTGTTGTATTTAGATCTCTGTTAATTGTTTGTGAAGAGTAGCTAGGGTGAATCAGGCTCTTCCCGGTGGTTGTTTATCATAGGTGGAAATGGAGTTGGTGATTCTTAGTAAGTGAAACTGCAGGGGCTGTGGGTGTAGTTGTGTCATAATGGGACTGTTGCTGTCTCCCACTAATTATACAAAAATAACAAATGAATAACCATTAAAAAAGTAAAAGCAAATGGACAAAAAGCACACCATGTAATCACACAGGAACAGTAACCAAATAAGAGAAAGCGGGGGAGGGGGGGGAGCACTGCAATATCTGGGGAGAGGGCAGTAAGAGAAAAAGGTAGAGAAGGAGAATAATGAAGAAAAAATGGGAAAAATGTGAGAAGAAAAACAAGGAACAAGGTTACGCACAAGAAAGGAAAAACAAAATTTGGAACCAGTAACAGAGCAAAGAAAAAAAGCTGAAAACTAGAACCTGGGAAGGGAAGAATAAAGAATGATAATATGAAGGACAATAATTATAGTAATAGTAGTGGTTTTTAAACAGATGAAAACAAAATAAAAAAAAAAGAAAAAAAAAGAAAAATCTTGACAGGGCAGGGCAGGGCACCCAGGCTCTGGTATCCACACAGACTGGGATGGAATTCCTATCAGCCTAGAAGGTGGGTGGGAGTGAGGGATGGCCTCCCCTCCTCCATTCACCAAGAGGGTGTGAGAAATAAGAGTAACAAGGGGAATGTCACACTTTTCAGTAGTTGGAGAGTCCAGGACATGTTTGCGGTTTACAGAAAGTGGGGCCTGTTTTTAAGTCCCTGGACTCTGGGAGAATGCTGTCACTTTAAATACCCAAAATGGCCAAGCCCCTTGTAAACATTCAAAATGGCACAGGCCTCAGAACAGACAAAAGTCTACAGCTCAGCCCGCCTTCCTCACCACTGCTGCTTCGCCTTTAATTCCCAGCCACCAGAGCAGTCCTCCATGCAGTCCCTGTCTAGCAGGGCTGATTTTTATGTTAATTCTTAGGTCCTACCACCACTCAGCAATATCCAAGCTCTCTGCACTGTCAGGATTGCTGCCAGACAGCAGCTCCATATGTCTCCTTTTTTGGTATTTTCATGCAAATTCCTCTGTTAGTTGGGGTTTAATCCACTTCTATATCCTTCTCTTCAAGGTTCAGGGGTCCAGGATTATCTTCTGTGTTCCCCTTTTCTTTGTGGAAGAGGGTCTATGCAGTCTTTCTGCCTATTCTACTATCTTACAGGAACTCCAGCAACAATGTGCCATCAAGTTGGATCTGACTCGTAGCCACCCCTACCTGGGTTTCTTGTATAATGATTTTATGATCCAGGAGTGTGAGACCTCCTACTTGTTCTTCTTCAATACTTCTTTGCTTATCTGATGTCTTTTTCCTTTCC
>NW_006921861.1:2312344-2317381 GCF_000298275.1 Orycteropus afer afer | reverse complement strand
TTTTTTTTTTTTTTTTTTTTTTTACTGAGGCTCTTGGATTTCTATTTAGAGGATCATATCATCAGCAAATAAGGATTGGTTGTCTTCCTCTTTTAGAATTTGGATTCCTTTTATTTCCCTTTCTTGTCTTACTCCCCTGGCTAGAATTCCAATACAATGTTTTATAGAAGTGGTGATAGTAGGCATCCTTGTCTGATTCCTGTTCACAAGGGGAATGATTTGGGTCTCTCTACATCAAGAATAATGTTGGCTGTTGGTTTTGCATATATGCCCTTTATCATGTTAAGAAACGTCCATTCTATTCCTACTTTGCTGACCCAGGAATGGGTGTTGGATTTTATCAACTGCCTTTTATGCATCAATTGATATGACTTTATTATTCTTTTTCTTTGTTTTATTTATGTGATGGATGACATTTTTCTAATGTTGAACCATCCTTGCATAACTGGTATGAACTCAACTTGGCAATAATGTATTATTTTCTTCATATGTTTTTGGAGTCTTTGGCTAGGATTTTGTTGAAGATTTTTGCATCTATATTCATGAGGGATATTGGTCTGTAGTTTTCCTTTTGCTTGATGTCTTTGCCTGGTGTTGCTATCAAGGTTATGGTTGCTTCATAAAGTAAATTTCAGAGGATTCAATCCTTTTGTATATTATGGAAAAGTTTGAGTAGGATTGGTGTCAGTTATTCTCTGAATATTTGGTAGAATTCTCCAGTGAAAATGTTTGGGCCAGGATATTTTTTGTTGTTGTTGTTGGTAATTTTTTTATGACCTGTGCAATTTCTTCTTTTGGTGTGGATCTGTTCAACTTCTCCACCTCAGTCTGTGTTAGTTTAGGTAAGTAGTGTGTTTCTAGAAATATGCCTATTTCTAACAGATTTTCATATTTGTTGGAATACAGTCCTTAGTAATATCCTGATATTATCCTCTTTATTTCATACGGTTCTGTTGTGATGTTGCCCATTTTGTTTCTTATTTATGTTATTTTTATTCTCTTCCTGTTTTCATTTGTTAAATTTGCCAGTGGTTTGTCAATTTTATTAACCTTTTCAAAAATCCAACTTCTAGTCTTGTTTATTTTTTCTATTGTTTTCCATTTTCTGTTTCACTTATTTCTGTTCAAATATTTATTATTTCCTTTCTTCTGATGACTATAGACTTTTCTTGCTGTTATTTTCCTAACTGTTGGAGATGTTGGTGTAAAGTGTTGACTTTGGCTCTTTCTTCTTTTGTGATGTGTGCATTTATTCGCCTCTGATCACTTCTTTTGCTGTGTCCCAAAGATTTTGGTGTGTTGTGTTTCATTCTCATTTGATTCAAGGAATTTTTTTTGTATTTCATTTTTTATTTCTTCTCTTGACCAGCCTTTCTTAAGGAGGGTGTTGTTCAATTTCCATGGATCTACTCTTTTTTAGTTGATCTTCCTATTGTTGATTTCTAATTTGATAGCATTGTGATCTGAGAAGATGCTTTCCAGTATTTCAATGTTTTTTTAAATTTAAGGAGGCTTGTTTTATGGCCTAACATATGGTCTATCATGGAGAATGTTCCATTTGCTCTGCAAAAGAATGTATATTGTACTGTTGTTGGGTGGAGTGCTCTGTAGATGTCTATAAGGTCAAGTTGGTGGATTGTATTGTTTAGCTCTTCTGCATCTTTGTTGAGTTTCTTTCCACTTGTTCTATCTTTCATTGAAAGTGTTTTTCATTGTTCTATCTTTCATTGAAGTTGTTCTATCTTTCATTGAAAGCCTTCTACTATGATTGTGGAGACATCTATTTGTCATTTCAATTCTGTGAAGGAGTGATTTATGTATTTGTGGGCTCTATTTGGTTGCATACATGTTTATTATTGTTATATATTTTTGTCATTGTCTCTAAGGTGTGTCTCTTCTTGTACAATTGATCCATTAATCATTATATAATGTCCTTCCTTGACTCTTATGGTGGTTTTTGTCTTAAAGTCAATTTGACCAAAATTTTATATTGCCACTCTTGCTCTTTTTTGAGGAGGTCTGTTAGCATAGTGCCTAAGGCACTTGACTGCTAGCCATAAAGCTGGTGGTTCAAACCCACCAGCCACTCCTCAGAAGGAAGCTTGAGCAATCTGCTTCTATAGTGATACTGCCTTGGGTAGGGGTCCCTATGAGTCAGATCTGACTCGACAGCACATAACAGCAACATGCTTTTTTTTAGTCGCCATTTGCTTGATAGATCTTTTTCCAACTTTTGGTTTATAGTCTATTTTTGTCGTTGTCTCTAAGGTGTGTCTCTTGTACACAGCATATTGATGGGTTGTGTTTTCTTATCTAGTCTGTAACTTTCTGTCTTTTAAGTAGTGCAGTTAATCCATTGACATTTAGTGTAATTATCAACAAGTATGTATCGGTTGCTGTCATTTTGCTATGTGCTTTTTTGTGGTATTCTTGGTTTCTTAGTTACATATAATTTTCTATGCTGAGCTCATTATGTTTATGAACTGTGTTATCATTTCCTTTGTTGCTGTTGTTTCAGTAATTGCTAAATATTTGTACTTGTCCTCTTTTTTTATTGTGATATTAAGGTTTATCATTTTTCTCTGAGGTTATGTTGTGATTTATAATTTTCTCCCTGAGTTTAGAACTGTCAATTATATCTTGCAACTCTCTTGAATTCTTCACCATTCAGAAGTTCTGTAACTACATTACTTTTTCCCTCTTTTTGGTTTATAGTTGCCCTCAATTGCCAATTGATGTCTCTGGTTTCCTGTTTATAATCTTGTAAGTTTATTTTACTTTAGATACTTCAATAGTTGTATTGGTTTCTGGGTTACATTATTTTGTGTATTAATGGTCAGTTGTTGTTTGCTATTATTGGTTCTCTGTTCAAAGGACTTCCTTTAGTATCTCTTGTAAGCTTGGTCTGGTTTTAACAAATTTCTTTAATTTCTGCTTATCTGGAAATCTCCTAATTTCACCATCATATTTGAGGGAAAATATCACTGGGTATATAATTCTTGGTTGGAATATTTTCTCTTTCAGGGTTTTATATATACCACCCTACTCTCTTCTCAGGAGTTCTGATAGCATAGTGGCTAAAGTACTTGACTGCTAACCAGAAGGCTGGTGGTTCAAACCCACCAGCCACTCCTTGGAAGGAAGGTTGGGCAATCCTACCTCCGTAGTGATACCGCCTCGGAAACCCAAGGAGGGGTTGCTATGAGTCAGGGCTGACTCGACAGCACATAACAACAACAACAACAACACTCTCTTCTCACTTGCATGGTTTCTGCTGAGAACTCAGACCTTAGCCTTATTGGTTGCCCTTTGTAGGTAATTGTTCTTTTTTCCCATGCTGCTTTCAGGATTCTTTCTTTGTCTTTGATTTTGATCATTTTGATGATGATATGTCTTGGTGATTTTCTTTTGGGGTCTATCTTGTTTGGGGTTCACTGGACTTCCTGAATAGATATATTCACATCTTTCATCATATCAGGTGAGTTTTCTTCCAACTAGCTTTGACAATTTTCTCAGTGATTTTCTTTTTCTGCTCCTGTTTTAGAATGCGAGTTACATGTAGGTTATTCCTTTTGATGGTATCCCAAGTGAATCTTAGGCTCTTTTAATTTTGTTTTGATATCTTTTCTGATTGATCCCTTTCCAAAAAAGTATTCAGGTATTTGTATTCAATCTCATTAATTCTGTCTTCCATTGACTCAATTCTACTCCTTTACCCCACCTGAAGAGTCAGCCACAGGGATCCAGGTAAGGAGAGGGAACTTAGGCCACACCCCACAAACAGCAAGGCAGGAGAACAGGGAGAAGACAGAAAAGGCAAAGGGGACCAGAACAGATTGAAGAGTCAGCTGCAGGAATCCAGGTGAGGAGAGGGAACCCAGGCCACACCTCACAAGCAACAAGGTGGGAGACCAGAGAGAGGACAGAAAAGGCAAAGGGGAATGGAACAGATCAAGGAGCCAGCCACAGGGATCCAGGTGAGGAGAGGGAACCCAGGCCATGCTCCAAAAGCAGCAAAGCAACAGAGCAGGGAGAGGACAGAAAAGGCAAAGGAGACTGGAACAGATCAAGGAGTCAGTTGCACAGATCCTGAGGGTGGTTAGAGAGGTTTCCAACAGCTAAGGGAGATAAACGTGTCTGTCGGTTTGAGGACAAACCTACTGTGGTGATGTGTTGCTGTGAGTCTTGAGGCTGTGCCACTGGTGTTTCAAACCCAGTGGGGTTCACATGGTGCACAAGTATCAGCCCAGCTTGAAGACTGAGACAGACTATGAAGAAGGAAGAAACCATCCCCTTCTCAAAGAATTGGCCATGCAAAACCTTATGAACAGCAGAGAAACACTGCCTGATACATTACTGCACAACTTTATGAATAGTCAGGAAACATTGTCCAATACAGAGGCGGAAGATGAGTCACTTAGCTTAGAAAGCTCTCAAAGTAGGACTGGCAAAAGCTGCATTATCAGACTAAAACCAGCCTTACTCATATGGATATAGTAAAGGTTTCAAGACCTCCATTTGCTGACATAGCATCATTCAAATTGAGGAGAAACAGCAGCAAACATCCATTAATAATTGGAAAATGGAACATAGAATATGAATCTAGGAAAATTGGAAGTTGTCAAAAATGAAATGGGATGCATAAAGATTGATATCCTAGGCATTAGTGAGCTGAAATGGACTGGATTTGACCATTTTGAATCAGACAACCATATGATCTACTATACCAGGAATGATAGCTTAAAGAGGAATGGCATGGCATTCATAATCACAAAGGATATTTCAAGATCTGCCTTGAAGTACAATGCTGTCAGTGATAGGATAATATCCATGCACCTATAAGGAATACCCATTAATACAAGTATTATTCAAATTATGCACCAACCACCAAAGCCAAAGATGAGGAAATTGAAGATTTTTGTCAACTTCTGTAGTCTGAGATTGACCAAGCATGCAATCAAAATGTGCTAATTATCACTGGTGACTGGAATGCAAAAGTTGGAAACAAAGAAGAATCACTGGTAGTTGGAAAATTTG
>NW_006921861.1:2310647-2311759 GCF_000298275.1 Orycteropus afer afer | reverse complement strand
CACTTTCCATACAGCAGTTCACATATACTTTGTCTCATGTCATTGACCACAGTTTACCACAATGCAACAGCTCCCCTCCCACTTCCTCCCCATTGTTTCCTCTTCCCAGTGTCCATCCCTCCATACACTCCTGCTCCCTGAGCTGTCTCCCTGTGCATAAGCAGCCTCTCTTTCTCCCATGATTGCTCTCTTCAAGGAGTGTATCTACCTCAGGTAAATGTTCAACTCATATGCCTGTCTTCTGTTTGGCTGAAAACCACAGGTGTGAGTTCAATTCCAGACCAGAAGGGCAGCTAGGGGCCATAGTCTCAGTGGTTCCATCAGGCTCTATCAGACCAGCAAACCTGGTCCCCACCTTTTTTTTTTCTTTCTCCAAGTGATTTTGAGTTTTGTTCCACATTATTCTCCCTCTCTATCAAGATCTCCTACATAGATCCCCTTCCAAGTGGATGACAGTGGTAGCCAGGTACCATCTAGTTCTTCTGGTCTCATCGTCATATAGGCTGCAGATCGGATGGTGTACCAGTTGCTAGGACTAATTGTATCCGTGAATTTTGGTTTTCTTCATTCTTCTTTGCTCTGGATGAAGAGAGACCCATCATTGCATCTAGATGGCATCTTGCTAGCTTTTAAGATCCCAGTCGCTACTCGCTAAAGTAGGAGGTGGAACAATGTTTTGTATAGTATGTTATGACAATTGAGCTTGATGTTCTCTGTGACTATGGTCCCAAGCCCGCAGGTTCAACTCCTTGGTCCCTCTGGGTGGCTGGCTGTGACCAAGCAGTGACCACAACACCTTGCCCCTTGTCAGCTCTACTATACACCTGGGAATTCTGATCATTCACATAAACTTGTAGGACCATTGTTTGCCAACCCTACATATGTTCTTGGATATCCCCCCCCCCATTTCATAGACATACCTAATTGTTTAGCCTGTCCACCCATCTATCCACCCATATACCCATGTTTGCCTTCACAGACAACACAGTACTGTACGTGCAAAAGGGTTCATATTTGTTGTCTGTACCTCCCATGTACCTCTCTGTCTTTCTCATCCTCAGTGGTGTCATATTGGTCACTCATATTTGGTACATTGCCCTTCTCTTCACCCA
>NW_006921861.1:2294074-2307647 GCF_000298275.1 Orycteropus afer afer | reverse complement strand
TTCACAAAAATTCTTCTGCTAGCTGGGGTTTAGTCCACTTCTATATCCTTCTCTTCAAGGCTTAGGGGTCCAGGATTATCTTTTGTGTCTGTGTTAATTGGTTTCCCTTTTCTTTGTTGAAGAGGATCTGTGCAGTCTTTCTGCCTAGTCCGCCATCTTGCCGGCCAGTCTGGAATGAACCAGTTTTGAAGCTCTAGTTCAAAGCATTTCTTTCTTTCTTTTTTTTGAGAAAAGGTTCAGTTCTATTGTAAATTCCAAATTATACTGACCTTCTTTAATAGTAATGATTCATTTTGTGGCTAGCAATCACTGAGAGATAAAAAATGAATTAGTTCTCAGGCTATTAAAAGTAATCTCTACATTCACCATGGATTTTGGGTAATTGTAAGTTCAACTTGAAGTTAAAGACAATTTAAACAAGTCCATGAGAGAAAAAATGTGATCTAGAATATATCCCTCTTGAATCCCATCTAAAGAATAGATTTGATGCATTGAACACCAATGACCGAAAACCAGAAGAATTGTGGGATGCCATCAAGAGCATCATCCATCAAGAAAGCAAGAAGTCACTGAAAAGACAACAAAAGAAAACCAAAATGGATGATAGGAGAGACTCTGAAACTTGCCCTTGAGTGGAGACTAACTAAAGCAAATGGAAGAAATGAGATGAATGAATTGGACCAAAGATTTCTAAGAGCAGCTGAAGAAGACAAAGCCAATTATTATAATGAAATGTGCAAAGACCTGGAGTTAGAAAACCAAAAGGGAAGACATGCTCAGCATTTCTCAAGATGAAAGAACTGAGGAAAAATTTAAGCCTCAAGTTGCAATATTGAAAGATTCTATGAGCAAATATTGAATGATGCAGGAAACATCAAAAGAAGATGGAAGGAATACACAGAGTCACTATACCAAAAAGAGCTGGTCAGTATTCATCCATTTTAGGAGGTGGCATATGATCTAGAGCCAATGGTACTGAAGGATGAAGTTGAAGCTGCAGTGAAGGAATTGGCAAAGAACAAGTCTTCAAGAATTGATGGGATACCCATTGAAATATTTCAACAAATGGATGCCACACTGGAGGCACTCACTCGATTATGCCAAGAGATTTAGAAGACAGCTACCTGGCCAACTGACTGGAAGAGATCCATATTTTTACCCAGTCCAAAGAAAGGTGAGCCCACAGAATGTGGAAATTATCAAACAATATCATTAATATCACAAGCAAGTAAGATCTTACCCAAGATAACTCAAAAACTGCAGCAGTATATTGATGGAGAACTTCCAGAAGTGCAAGCTGGATTCAGAAGAGGACGTGGAACAAGGGACATCATAGCTGCTGTCAGGTGGATCTTGGCTCATGGCAAAGAATACCAGAAAGATGTTTACTTGTGCTTTATTGACTATACAAAGGCATTTGATTGTGTGGATTATGACAAATTATGGATGACATTGAGAAGAATGGGAATTCCTGAACACTTGATTGTATTCATGAGGAACCTTGACCAGGAACTCAACCCAGGTTGACACACCCACATACTCTATGGAAATACATCCCTTAGAGCAATTGACCACTGGACACAAGAGGGGCAACATTCACACGGAGGAAATGCAGAACACACAGAAGTGCATAATTATGAGGAGCACAGGCTGGGGGAGGGTTACTGGCAGGGAGGGAAGGAAACTGGGTTAAGGTTGGGCATAGTAAATGGGGAATGAAACTAAATGTACATGTAACATTGAATATAAAACAAGCTTTTAAAATAAAAAATGTAAAAAGAAAAGTCAATCACAGAAGGACAAATATTGTATCAGTATAATTATTGTAAAAAGTCAAGGAAAGGTTTATAAATGAAAGGAAGCTTTCTTTGTTGGTAACCAGAGATGGTGGTGGGGAACAATTGTAGATAGGTAGATATAAGTATTGATTTGGGTGAAGGGAAAGGCAGTGTACCAAATGGGAGTGATTAAAATGGTGGCACTGAGGAAGAGAAAGACATAGAGAGGTATGTGGAAAGTATAGATGACAAAGATGACTCCTTTTGCATGCACAGTACTGAGTTGTCAGTGATGGCAAGTATTGATCTATGGGTAGATAAATGGGTGTTGTTTTTGTTGTTATGTGCCATCGAGTCGGACCTGACTCACAGTGACCCCTCCTTGGGTTTCCGAAGTGGTATCACTACGGAAGTAGATTGCCCCATCTTCCTTCCGAGGAGTGGCTGGTGGATTTGAACTGCCAGCCTTCTGGTTAGCAGTCAAGTGCCTTAGCCACTATGCTACCAGAGCTCCCAGATAAACGGGTAGACAGGCCAAATGATCAGGTATGCCTATGCAGGGTGTAGTGTGCCCATAACCATATATAGGGTTAGCAGATGATGTTTCTATGTGTGTATTTGTATATGTTGTAAGGATGTGTAGGTATATAGTAGAGTTGATAAGGTACAAGGTTGAGGTAGCTTCTTGGCCACAGCCAGCTACCCATAGGGAATGAGGAGTTGGACCTGTGGACTCAGAACTATGGGCACAGAGAACATCAAGCTCAATTGGCATAACATGCTACACAAAAACTGTTCTACATCCTACTTTGGTGAGTAGCAACTAGGATCTTAAGAGTTTCAAGGGGCCATCTACATGCAATGATGTGTCTCTCTTCCTCCAGAGCAAAAAAAAAAAAAAAAAAGAAGAAAACCGTAGAAGCATGGAAACAATTAGTCCAAGGGATTGGTAGACCATGTGATTCTAACCTTATGCAACTATGAGACCAGAACTAGATGTTGCCCAGCTACCACTGTCAATCCCTCAGAGAGGGATCTATGTAGGATAGCCTGGATAGAGTGAGAAACAATGTGGAACAAAACTCAAAATCATTAAAAGAAAAAAAAAAAAGTTTTGCTGGTCTGATAGAGCCTGCTGAGACCTCTGAGACTATAGCCCCTACCCTCCTTCAGGTCTGTCTGAAATTGATCTCACTCCTGTAGCTTACAGCCAAACAATAATCACACATTTGGGGTGAACATTTACATCTGATAGATACACTCCTTGGAGCAATCAGTCATGGGAGAATAGCAGGGCAGTGTTTGCACAGGGAGACATCTGAGAGAGTGGAAGTGCATGGGAGGGAAAGATACAGGGAAGCAGTAATTATGGGGAGGAAATGGAAAGAGAGTTTTACGTTTTAGGAAATTGCAGTCAATGTCATGTGGCAAAATTTATATGAACAGCTGTGTGGAAAATGAATTTTCTCTGTAAACTTTCACCCAAATCACAGTTTAAAAAAATAATAATAAAATAAGGGGCTGGGAGGAAAGCAGATGAGAAAAAAAAAAGAGTAAAGGAAAAAAGAAAAGTGGGGAGGAAGATAGAAGAAGTAAGCAGAAAGATAGAGGGGGGAAAAACAGCACAGCACTGATAGTGGAAGGAGTCTGACCAGCCACTCTATGGGTAGGGGCAAGGAAGACCACACCTCTGGTCACCAGGAGGTTGTGCAAGGTAAGGGAGAAAGACACACATCTTTGGTCACCTAATAACTGATGTGGGTTCTGGTGCCCCGACAAGTGGAAACGGTTATCTTGTTCCTCCTCCAATTGGAACACTGCTTGAAATAATTCAAAAATGGCCAAGCTATGTAAGTTGACAATTTACTACTCCTATTTCACTGTTTTCATTCAGTCTCTTCCTCTCATCAGTATTTGATCTACTTCTTTATCATTTCTGTTGATGCTCTGGGATCTTAGATTGTCATCCATAGCCATTGCCCTTGTTTTTTCAAGTCCTTGTTGTAGAAGATCTGGATAGTGTCTTTGCCTAATCCACCATCCTGGAGGCTCCCTCTGAACGTGCAACTTTTAAATCATGGAAAGGGCTTCAAGTCTTTTTTTGCTCCAAAGTAAAGCTAAGTAAGAACTATATGCATCTGTTCCAATTTACCTACAAATTCTTAAAGACAGTTAGGAAAAGATCTTGTTTGTATCCTGGAGACTGCCCATATTTGTACCATGCCGTGGCATTTGCCTTTGGTTATACTAATTCCACATAACTCAATCTTAGAATATCTTCCTCCTACCTCTGCTAACTTTCTTTTTTCTTTCTTTCTTTCTGTTTTTTTGTTTTGTTTTATTTTGGTTTGGTTTCTCTTCATTATTCTAACCCCTGACCTAAAACTGCTCCATGACTCAAGCCTTGGATCACTTTTGCTCACCACCTCTGTTGATGCAGTTGTTAAGGCATTTGGCTACTAACCAAAAGGTTGGCCATTAAAACCCACCAGCCACTGGAGGAAGAATGAGACAGTCTGCTCCCATAAAGATTTATAGTCTTGGAAAACCTATGTGGCAGTTCTACTCTGTCCTATAAGGTCACTATGAGTTGGAATCAACTAAATGGCAGTGTGTGTGTGTGTGTGTGTGTGTGTTTATTATTTATCATCACTAGATTATGTCATCCAGTCCTATAATCTTTAATATCAGATATACTCTCATGACTGTACAATCCATTTAGCTACTCATATTCTCAGGCTTTAACACCAAACTCATTTATACAATTGCATATTTACTGTCTACATGAATGCCTGACAAACACCTCAGTCTCTTCCACTTTTAGTAAATTATGCCAACATTCAATTAGTGTTGTTTTTGTTAGGTGCCATTGAGTTGGCTTTGACTCATAATGACTCTATGTACAACAGAACAAACCATCCTCACAATTCTTGCTATACTTTAGGCCATTGTTGTAACAACTGTGTCAATTCATGTTTTTGAGAGTCTTCCCCTTTTTTGCTGAGCCTCAACTTTACCAAGCATGATATCCCTTTCCAGGGAATAATCCCTTCAATCAACATGACAAAAGTAGGTGAGATGA
This sequence comes from Orycteropus afer afer, assembly GCF_000298275.1. Taxonomy (NCBI): domain Eukaryota; kingdom Metazoa; phylum Chordata; class Mammalia; order Tubulidentata; family Orycteropodidae; genus Orycteropus; species Orycteropus afer. Next base: position 2,302,787 of record NW_006921861.1, on the reverse strand, counting down.
AGTCTGGCCATTCTCCTTTCCAAGGAACATTCCAGCTGCACTTTTTCCAAGACAGATTTATTCTTTCTTTCAGCATTCTTCACCAACTTTCTGCATTCTTCACCAACACCACACCTCAAAAGCATGAACTCTTCTTTGGTCTTCCTTATTAATTGTCCAGCTTTCACATGTACATGAAGCTATTGAAAATACCATGGCTAAGTTTAGGCACATTTTAGTACTCAAAGTGACATCTTTTCTCTTTGATACACCTCTTCCAAGAGGTCTTTTGCAGCAGATTTGCCCAGTGCAATTCAGTGTCTGATATCTTGACTGATGCTTCCATGGGTGTTTATTGTGGATGCAAGTAAAATGCAATCTTTGACAACTTCAATCTTTTCTACATTTATTGTGATGCTGTTTATTGGTCCAGTTGTGAGGATTTTCGTTTTCTGTATGTTGAGGTATAATCCATACTCTAGACTGCAATCTTTAATCTTTGTTAATAAGTGCTTCGAGTGATCTTCACTTTCAACAAGCAAGGTTGTGTCATCTGCATATCACAGGTTGTTAATGAGTCTTCCTCTAATCCTGATGCCATGCTCTTTTTCATTTGCTCAGTATCCAGACAGAATAAATATGGCGAAAGTATACAACCCTGTCGCACACTCTTTCTGATTTTAAACCATGCAGTATCCCATTGTTCTATATGAATGACAGCCTCCTGGTCTATGAACAGGTTCCTCATGAGCACAATTAAGTGTTCTAGAAGGCTCATTCTTCTAAATGTTATGTTTGTTATGATCCACACAGTCAAATGTTTTTGCATAGTCGATAAAACACAGGTAAACACCTTTCTGCTATTCTTTGCTTTCAGCAGTATCCATCTGACATCAGTAATGATATCCTTCATTCCATGTCCTCTTCTGAATCCAGTTTGCATTTATGGATGTTCCCTGTTAATATACTGCTATAACTATTTTTGAAATTATTTTCAGCAAAATTTTACTTGTATGTGATATTAATGATATTGTTTGATAATTTCCACATTCTGTTGGATCACCATTCTTTGTAATGGGTATAAATATGAATCTCTTCTATTCAGTTGCTCAGGTAACTGTCTTCCAAATTACTTGGCATAGATGAGTAAGTGCCTCCAATGCTAATAGTACTCAAGACAGAATCCTAGAATGAAACCTGTGACCACTTTCTCTTATATTCCACATTCAACCCATCAGCTAATTCTTCTAGCTGCACTTCTGAAATCTGTACATACACCAAATTTCTTTCCACCTTATCTCTTACCTTTACAACTGTGATACCATCCTAAGTGACCTTGCTTCCACATTGTTCCTAAAATCTATTTAACACAAAAGGTTTTTGTGTTAGGCTGTGTTCTCTAGAGAAGCAAAACCAGTAAAACTTATATTTAGAGAGAGAAAAAAGTTATCTTAGGAAAATAGCTCACACACTTATAGAAGCTGGCAAGTCCCAGGTTCTTGGATCAAACATCAAGCTGGAGGGTTTTCCTGACTCATACAGCTGCAGGGGGTTACAAGCTCAAGGTTGGCAAGCAGTATACCTGCTGTTGACTCCGACAAAGGATGAATTCAAGATCACTAGGCCGAGCTCTGGTAGCATAGTGCCTAAGGCACTTGACTGCTAACCAGAAGGCTGGCGGTTCAAACCCACCAGCCACTCCTCGGAAGGAAGGTTGGGCAATCCTACTTCCATAATGATACTGCTTCGGAAACCCAAGGAGGGGTCGCTATGAGTCGGGGCCGACTCGACGGCAAATAACAACAACAACAACAGGCCGAATGGTGGATTGTTCACTCACAGATAGTTGTATGCAGCACAACAGGATCCAGATACACAGAACAGTGTGTCATTTTCCTAGGATGCCCATAAATATATTGGAAGCAGGCCTCACCCCTTGGGAAATTCCTTTTCAATAGATTGCCTGCTCAAAACATATTGTTCTGGTTACCTAGTGTCACTCTGACAGGAATATACCACAAATGGAATGGCTTAAACAAACAGGAGTTTATTCGCTTACAGTTTGGAGGCTTTAAGTCCAAGTTCAAAGTGCCAGGCTTTAGGGGCTGTGTGAAAGCCCCTTAACGTTTAGGCTTCAACTCTCCCTCCTGCTCCCAGCCCACTGGAGCTAGAAGCTTTTCTTCACTCAGGCAGCTACTGGCTTTTGAGGCTAACAAGCCAAAGGTCGACAAATAAAAAGGCACAGTCCCAATGTTACCAAACCACACAACAGGCCATTAATTCAAGTCCATTGTAAGTCCCAAGGTCGGCAGAGTATGACAGGCTGTTGAACAATGACATGGCTATATGCAGGGTCCAAGTGTGCCATAAGCTCGAGACCATTCCCAAATCTGCTTCTTATATATGGGAAGCAGACCAGATACCCAAAGCTCAGACCACATACTCAGCTGTTTGTGGTAGATCCCACCATGGAGCTGATTGCCAGTCTAATCACACAGACTAACTACCACCAGCTTCCCAGCCACTCAACCAGGCCCAGCCAACTTGACATCTAATATCACCATGGGAATAACCCACATCACATTGCTTAAACTACACAGAATCATGGTCCAGCCAAGTTGGCACACAACTCCAATTATCACAGCCCACCCTTGTCAACTTTGCTGTTGTACACATCTCCTTAACCACATATAATCTCTAAATAAGGACAATCATAAAGAGATATTTGCACCCAACAGGATATACTAACATGTGTACAACTGAAATGCATTAACCTTGTTTACATTTCATAATTATTAACAGAAGGAAACAAAAAAATATTTGATGCAAATATGCAATGAAGAAATATAACAATCACAGCGCTCATTTCTGCAACTGGTCACATGGTTATAGCTGACATTAAGAACTACCTTTACCCACCACCGTTGCTGTGAGCAAGGACCTCATCTGGTGGTGGTTCTTTGCATGGTGGGGTGAACCAAATGTTCATTCCTGAAGGGCCATTAGTAGTCATATCAGAATTGGGTTGCTATAAGTTTTCCATCGACTTTCATCACAGGGCATGGTAGTACTAAGAGATGTTCTAAAGAATCTCCTATGTATTCCAGACATATTCTTCTTTACTTCCATTATGTAATGTCAATCCAATTTTTCCTTGGTAACCAGGATCTATCACACCAGATAGTACAGTAATGCTCTTCTTAGTCTGTTGATCTGGAGGTATGAGGAAGGCAAAATGGCTAGGTGGCATTCTTAATTTCCAGTTCAATGCAATAAATGTTATGGGAGTGTTTCTTCTTTTGGGACTAAGATCTCTAGACCTGCAGAGCATAGGTAGCAGGGACAGGAAGCAAAAAGTTTTTGAGTGGGTGACTAGAGGTAATAGTGAGTGGTACCACTCCCGTTTCCACCCTTGGTTCCTGGACCCATGAATCCTGGCTATTGGAGAAACAGCACCATATATTGGAGGCTGGTTTAAAATATATACAGCTTCCTGAAGAACATTTCCCCAACCCACAAGGTATTGCCACCTAGCTGGTGCCATAATTGTGTTTTTAGTAGACCATTCCATCATTCTATCAAGCCAGCTGCTTCAGGATGATGGGGAACATGGTAAGACCAGTGAATTCCATGAGCATAGGCCCACTGCCACACTTCATTAGCTGTGAAGAGAGTCCCTTGATCTGAAACAATGCTGTGCAGGATACCGTGATGGTGGATGAGACATTCTATAAGTCAATGGATGGTACTTTTGGCAGAAGCACTGTGTGCAGGGAAGGCTAATCCATATTCAGAATAAGTGTCTATACTAGTAAAAACAAAACACTGTCTTCTCCATGATGGAAGTGGTCCAATGTAATCAACTTACCACCAGATTGCTGGCTGATCATCCCAAGGAATGGTTCCATATTGCAAACTCAGAATTGGTCTCTGCTGCTGGCAGATTGGGCACTCACTCAGCAGTGGCAGTACCCAAATCAGCCTTGGTAAGTGGAAGTCCATGTTGCCCATGCATAACTTCTGTCCCTACCACCATGGCAACTTTTTCATGAGCCCATTGGTCAATGACAGGAGTAGCTGGGGAAAAAGGATGACTGATTTCCACTGAACATGTCATCCAATCCACCTGATTGTTAAAGCCCTCCTCTGCTGAAGTCACCATTTGGTGGGCATTCACATGAGACACAACTATCTTTACTCTTTTGGCTCATTCAGAGAGATCTACCCACATATCTCTTCCCCATACAACCTTGTCAACAATTTTCCAAAGATGCTCCTTCCAAGTCCCAGACCATCCAGCCAAGCCATTGGCTACAGCCCATTAATCTGTATACAATCATCCATTTGGCCATTTTTGGTTCCATGCAAAGTGAACAGCCAGATGTGCAGATTGAAGTTCTGCCCATTGAGAGGACTTCTTTTCACCACTGTCCTTCAAGGAAGTCCCAGAAAGGGACTGCAGTGTGCTGCTGCTGTCCACTTTCAAGTGGTGCCTGCATATTGTGCAAAACCATCTGTAAACCAGGTGCAAGTTTTCTTTTCCTAAGTCAACTGGTCATAAGGAACTCTCCATGAGGCCATAGGTGCAAACTGGAAGAGGTAAGGTAATATGACTGGAGTGGAGACCATAGACATTTAAGTCCTTTCCTCATGCAACTTACTTGTGCCTTCAGGTCGTGGTTGAGCTTGACCTCATATATACCACTTCTATTTAATGATGGAGTGCTGCAGTGCATGCCCAACTTTATGACTCTGGGTCAGAAAACACTAAGTTCATGATGGGCAGCTCAGTCCTCATGGTGACTTGATTGCCCCTTTGTTAAGAATTCAGTCTCTACTAAAGCCCAGTGACAAGCCAAAAGCTATTTCTCAAAAGGAGAGTACTTATTTGCAGAGGATGGCAGGGCTTTACTCCAAAATTCCAAGGGTCTGCATCACAATTCACCAATAGGTACCTGCCAAAGACTCCAAACAGCATCTCTATCTGCTACAGACACTTCAAGCATCATTGGATCAGCTGGCTTATATGGTTAAAATGGCACAGTAGCTTGCATAGCAGCCTAAACTTGTTGCAGAGCCTTCTGTTCTCGGCCCCATTCAAAACAAGCAGCTTTCTAGGTCACTTTATGAATAGGCCAAAGCAACACACCCAAAAGAGGGATATGTTGCCTCTAAAGTCCAAAGAAGCCCACCAGACATTGTGCCTCCTTTTTAGTTGTGAGGGAATCCAGATACAATAACTTAACCTTCACTTTAGTAAGAATATCTCAACATGCCTCACACCACTGGACCCCTAGAAATTTCATTGAGGTGGAAGGTGTCCGAATTTTTGTTGAGTTAATTTCTCACCCTCTAGCACACAGATGTCTCACCAATAAGTCTGGAGTCATTGATACTTCTTCCCTACATGGTCCAATCAGTATAATGTCATCAATATAATGGACCAGTGTTATGTCTTGTGGAAGGGAAAAGTGATCAAGATCCCTAAGAACCAAATTATGACATAGTGTTGGGGAGCTGACATACCTCTGAGGAAGCACTGTGAAAGTATATTGTTGGTCTTGCCAGCTGAAGACAAACTGCTTCTGATAATCCTTTGAAATTGCATTGAATCCTTTGAATTGGCATTTAAAAAGACATTGGTCAGACCAATAGCTGCATACCATGTACCAGGGGATGTACTAATTTGCTCAAGCAATGAAACCACATCAGGAACAGCAGCTACAATTGAAGTCATAAACTGATTAAGTTTACGATAATCTACTATCATTCTCTAAGATCCATCTGTTTTTTGCACAAGCCAAATAGGTGAGTTAAATGGGGCTGTGGTGGGAATCACCACCCCTGCATCCTTCAAGTCCTTGATGGTGGCAGTAATCTCTGCAATCCCTCCATGGATGTGGTATTTCTTTTGGTTTATTATTTTTCTAGGTAGAGGCAGTTCTAATGGCTTCCACATGGCTCTTCCTACCACAGTAGCCCTTATTCCACATGTCAGGGACCCAATGTGAGAATTCTGCAAATTGCTCAGTATAGCTATTCCAATTATGCATTCTGGAACTGGGGAAATCACTACAGAAAGGTTTTGGGGACCCACCGTGAGACACATCTAAGACTCCATCAATAACTTCACCTCCATATGCTGCCACTCTGACTGGTGGTCCCTAGTGATACCATGGGTCCTGGAATTTGTGTCAGTCCAGAGCCAGTGTCCTGACCTCCTCAAAAAGTCTGATTATTTCCTTTTCCCCAGTGAAGTGTCATTCTTGTAAAAGGCCTCAGATCCCTTTGGAGAAGGCTGGGAGAAAGATTGACATTATAAATTTTTGGCAATATAGTGGGGTCCTTCCTCAAAGGGACCTGGCCTCCCCTTCTTTCAAGGATTTGTGGGTCTGTAAACTGACTCAAGTCTGAGAATTGATAGAGAGGTCGTGACTATATTGTGCTGTCCTGTGACCTAGAATTCTTCTGTCTATACAGATGAAGTAAATATTTAGTAGGTTTGCCATATATTTCCTTCCTTCACCATGACTAAGTAGCCAATGTCACAATTCCACAGGAGTCAGAGTATTCCAATTATTGTTTTGATTCTGTTGTCTATTATGGTAACCACACAGACCTTGTCTTTGTCAATTAACTGCTGCTTCTTGGCCTCTACTATCACAGGATCCAATCAGCTCCATTGTAGTTAAATGTCTTAGTTCATTTAGGGCAGTTCCCACTGTCAAATCCAGTTAACATAAAATAACAATCACAGCAGTCTTCTAGGATGCTGGAGCTCTCTTTGCAAATTTGTTCCTCACTGTAGTGGTGAGAGGCATGTCCTCTGGACTCTCCATTTCTGGGTCTAGGGTTCTAATCTGATAAATCTATTCTAACATGTCAATTTCCCTAAGCCTCTGGATAACTTCTACATTATACCAAGGCAGGTCTGGTATTTCAGCTTAACTTAAGGTAGGTCACTGCATCATCCAAGCTTCATTAAGCCAACCAAATAAACAGTTTAGATCCTTTCCTAACCTCTCAAGCTGAAAAACTGAATGAAGAATCTGTACTTAGTGGGCCTTAATAAACTCAGAATGATCCAATATTACATTCCTTGCACCATTATTCCACACCCCCAGTAGTCATTCCAATATATATTCTCCAGATTTCTGTCTGCACATGCTAGCAAAATCAAGGAGGTCTTTTCAGATGTAGCATAGCACCCCCTAAGTCACACTTTGTATTTCATCTTTTGGGGATCACTTGGACTTAAATTTAGTTATAGATCTAGCAGCAACAATGGGTGGTTGGGGCAGTTCCTGAGAACATTCAGCAATGTCTTTCATGGCATCTACCTCAGGCAGCAGGAACCCAGAAGGAACATTTGTGTTAATCCCATGAAATGGAGGGAGAAGGGATAATTGTTTTATAGTAATCTCTTCAGATGGGAGGGATTCAACAGAATTTACAGGCTCTATATCCTCATCTTCCTGACTATCTTCCCTTATGTCCCCATTCCATGTTTCAGGATCCCATTTTTTCCCAATCAATACCCTCACTTTAACTTCAGACACCATTTTGGGTTGGAAATTCAATTACTGTTGTAATTCAGCCACCCTTATGATGAGACTCTGTGCTTGGTTTTCAGCAATATCAGCTCTGTTGCTAGAAAAGCCTTTCTTTCAGGGCACAACTGGAAACATTGAGGTCTTTTATGTGGTGCTTGAGCTGTGACCCAGCAGCCCTGAACTAATCTTGCTCTTTCATTATTTTGCATAGCATAAGTAGGACCAACCAACTAGCTTCCTTATACTCCTCATGCTGACAAAATTGCAGAAAAGTATCAAATATGTGATCACCCAGAGCCTCACTTCTCAAAAATACTTGATCTATTGGTGGTGCTATTTTGCACATTAATGTTATTACGTCACACCGATTAGCAGGGCCCTCTTTACTAATGGAGGCAGAGTCACCAGTGTCTTTATGATTAATCAAATTGAAGAACCAAAATAGAATTGGTGAGAACCAATTTAGGAATCTTATCCTTATGATTTTGTCTCTTTAGAACCACTCTCAGTACCAAATGTGTTAGGCTGCATTCTCTACAGTAGCAAAACCAGTAAAGCTTGTGACAGTGAAGCATAGACAGAGAAATTTATCTTATAAAAATGGCTCACACACTTATAGAAGCTGGCAAGTCCCAAGTTCTTGGATTGAGCATCAAGCTGGAGGCTTTCTGAGCTCATGCAGCTGCAGGTCAAGGTTGACAGGCAGTGTACTGGCTGTTGACTCCGACAAATGATGAACCCAGGATCACCAGGCCAAATGGTGGATTGTTCACTCACTGACAGTTGTAGGGAGCACAATAAGATCCAGATCCATAGAAGAGTGTGTTATTTTCCTAGGATGTCCATAAATATATTGGAAGCAGGCTACACCCCTATGGAAACTCCCTTTCAATGGATTGGCTGATCAAAACATATAGATCTGATCTTATCATGAGAATAACCTACATCACAACTGCTTAAATCACTCAAAATCGTGGTCCGGCCAAGTTGTTACACAACTCCAACTATCACAGCTGTTTTACACATTTCCCCCCATGATCTACTACACCACAGATGGACCTTCCCTACTCATCTCCCTCATCTCACCCCATATCATTCTTCCCAAATAGTGAGCTTTTTTTCTGTTGCTCAAACAGAACAATTATGTCCAGTCTCAGGACAACTTGCACTTGCCATTCTCT
>NW_006921861.1:2292788-2293974 GCF_000298275.1 Orycteropus afer afer | reverse complement strand
ACACACACACACACACACACACATACTTTTGATGTTTTTTTGTTTTCCTCTCTTCATCCAAGTCTCAACTCAGAAGTACTCAGTCATAAAGATAAGTTCTGACACATGCTACAAAATGGATGGACCATGAACATCAGCCTTAATGAAATAAGTCAGTTACAAAAGGTTACACATTGTATGATTCCCATCTATATTAAATAGCTAGAATAGGCAGATATAGAGAGATCAAAGTTTATTAGTGGTTACCAAGGGGAAGGGGTACTCATTGCTTAGGGGTCACAGTTTCTGTTAAGGGTGATAGAATAATTGGAAGCAAGTAGGGGTAATCATTGAATGATGTGATGAAAATAATTAATGTCACTGAACTGTACATGTGAAGAATGTTGAAATTGGTAATGTTTTGTGACATATATATTTACCACCACAAAAAAAGTCACCATTTCAGGTACCATTACTATCAGCTCCAACTAAAATAACAAATCCTATCCAGCCCTTTTGCCTGTTTATTTCTTTACAGCTCTTCTCACTATCTGTTTTGGTTACCTAGTGCCACTCTGACCAGAATATACCACAAATGGTAAGGCTTTAACAAACAGAAGTTTATTCTCTTACAATTTTGGAGGATAGAAGTCTGAGTTCAAAGTGTCAGACTGTGTGGGCTGGGTGAAAGCCCTTCAACCTTGGGCTCCAGCTCTGCCTCCTGCTTCCGGCCCACTGAAGTTGAAGGCTTTTCTTCACTCAGGCAGCTACTGACTGCTAAGGCTGTCAAACTCGAGGTTGACAAGAAAAAAGGCACAGTCCTGATATTACCAAACAACATTACAGGCCACTAATTCAAGTCCAATATAAAGTACTAAGATCGGCAGGACATGGCAGGCTGCTGAACAACAACTTGGCTACATGGAGGGTTCAAGCATGCCAAAAAGCTAGATACCTTCTTCAAAGCTGCTTCTTATATACTGGAAGAAGACCACATCTCTAAAGCAGAGAGACTCTTGCTCCAGTAGATTCCACCACGGAATTAATTGCCAATATCACCATGGAGAATAACTACACTCAGCTGCCCAGCCACTCAATCAGGCCAAGCCAAGTTGACAATCACCTTACTACCATACTATCTTATGTATAATTACATGCTATATCATTTGCTTACTTGTTTGTGTCTGTTCCCCTCACTAGAGAATAA
>NW_006921861.1:2245716-2266270 GCF_000298275.1 Orycteropus afer afer | reverse complement strand
TGCTGAGAAATCAGAGCTTATTCTTACTGGCTGTCCTTTGTATGTAACTTTTTGTTTTTCCCCATGCAGCTTTCAGGATTCTGTCTTTGTCTTTGGTTTTGATGAGTTTGATGATGATGTGTCTTGGTGATTTTCTTTTGGGGTCTATCTTTCCTATTTTTTGATGTATGTATTTAATTCTACAAACTCACCTCTGCATACTGCTTTTGCTGTATCCCATAGGTTTTGGTATGATGTATCATCATTCTCATTTTTTTTCTAGGATTTATTATTATTATTATTTCACTCTTTATTTCTTCTGTTACCCAGTAGTTTTTGAGCAGTGACTTGTTCAACTTCCACGTTTGATGTTTTCTCCTTGTGTCTATATTTTTAGAACAGTCTGTTCTATGAAGACATTGTCCTGTTTTCCTCCCCATTTGGTAGATTGTACCTAGAACTTTTATACCCACTTTTGGGTTAGTTGCTTATGTCATGTGTAGATTGGTTTCCTTGATTTTCAGTGTACAATCTTCCAATTATTAATTTCTAATTTTATAGCATTGTGGTCTAAGAACATGCTTTGTGGTATTTCAGTGTGTTTGAATTCATTGAGGCTTGTTTAATGTCCTAACATATGATCTAATGTGGAGAAGGATACATGTGCACTGGAGACAAATGTGAATTGTTCTTTTGTTAGGTGGAATGTTCTGTATATGTCTATGTGGTCAAGGTGGTTGATTGTGTTGTTGAGTTCTTTATCTTTGTTGATTTTTTTTTTTAAGTTGATCTGTCCCTCCTTGAAAGTGGTGTGTTAAAGTCTCCTACTACTATTGTAAAGTTGTCAATTGTCCATTTTAATTCAATTAACATTTGCTTCACATATTTTGGAGCACTTTCTTTGGGTGCATAAATATTTATTATCATAATGTCTTCTAGGTCAATTGACCCTTTCAGCATCATATAGTTCTTTTTTTGTCTCTTATGATATTTTTCACCTTAAAGTCTATTTTATCAGTAATTAATATTGCCACTCCTGCTCTTTTTTGGCTCTGTGTATTTTTTTTTTTTCCACCCCTTAACTGTTAATTGGGACCTCTGGTAGTATAGTGCCTAAGGCACTTGACTGCTAACCAGAAGGCTGGTGATTCAAACCCACCAGCCACTCCTCGAAAGGAAGATGGGGCAATCTACTTCTGTAGTGATACTGCCTTGGAAACTCAAGGAGGGGTCGCTGTGAGTCAGGTCTGACTAGATGGCACATAACAACAACAACAACAACTCTTAATTTGTTTTTATCTTTGTGTCAAGGTTGGTCTCTTGTAGGCAGCATATTGATGGGTCTTCTTTTCTTATCCAGTCTGCCACTCTTTTTTCTCTTGATTGCTGCATTACAGTCCATTCACATTGAGTGTAATTAGTGATAGGTATGAATTGATTGCTGTCAATCTATTGGGTTATTTTGTCATGTTGTTGGAGTTTCCTTGGTCCATATACTTTTCAGTATTGAGTTCATTTTGTTGTCAAGTGTTTCCTCTGTTTTCTTCTTTATTGTTGATTTTGTGCTTACTAAACCTATATGTTTCCTTCCTTCTGGATTTGCTTAAGGAGATTGTTAATTTTCTCTGTGGTTACCTTGGAGTGAATTCTTGTCTGTATATTTTTAGAAGAGTCTGTTCTATGAGGACATTGTCCTGTTTTCCTCTCCATTTGGAAGTTTGTATCTAGAAGTTTTATTCCAATAGGTTAGCTGCTGTTGTCATGTACAGATTGGCTTCCTTCATTTTTAGAGTACCATGTCTTATTTTGAGTTTCTATTTCTGATTTGGTTTTAGTATTGATGTCATGTATCCTGATTTTGTTGTTCTCTGTTGTGTGTTTTCTAATGGATGAACTTCCTTAAACATTACTTGTAGGGTTGGTCTGGTTTTCACATAATCTCTTAATTTCAGTTTGTCTGAGAATGCCTTGATTTTGCCCTCATATTTGATGGACAATGTGGCTGGATATAGGATTCTTGGAGGGAAGTTCTTTTCCTTCACTGTTTTCTATATGCTGTCCCATTGTCTTCTTGCCTGCATGGTTTCTACTGAGTAATCAGAGCTCAGCCTTACTGTTTGATTATTATTAGTAATATATCTTTTGTCCTAGGCAGCTCTCAAAATTCTTTCTTTTTCTTTGATTTTGGAGAGTTTGATTATGATATGCCTGGGTGTTTTTCTCTTGGGATCTATCCTGTATCAGATTCTCTGAGCTTCTTGAACAAATATATTTTCTTCCTTAATAATATGTGTGAGGTTTTCTGTTAGTAGGTCTTCCACAATTTTCTCAGTTTTTTTTTTTTTTTCCCACCTCTTCTTATTCTGGAATTCCAATGAGGTGTATGTTGTTTCTTTGCATGACATCCCTTATAACTCTTAGGTTCTCTTCATTTCTCTTAAATTCTTTGCTCTGATTTTTCTTTATACAGGCTGGTGTCCAGGGATTTGTCTTCTAGCTGGGAAAAGTGTTCTTCAGCCAGTTCTATCCTATTCTTTGGTGCTTCAACTGTATTGTGTAATTCTACAATTTTGGTATTCATCTTCTGGATTTCTAACTGCTGTTTTTGTTTGAGTTCTGATTATGCATTAATCTTGTTATTTTGTTCTTGAATGGTTTTCCTGAGTTCTTCCAGGGTACTCTCTGTGTGCTCCTTTCTTCTGTTTGGGGTTTCCTGAAGTTCTATAAACATACCTTCTAAATTCCTTCTCACATAATTCCATTGCCTCCTCTTCCCCCATGTTTAATGATATTTTTGTTTTGGATTTTTCTTCTAATGTCTTATCCTGTTTTATTATTATTATTATTATTATTTGACTTGAGGTTGCCCATTGTTTCCTAGACATTTTGAAGTTGTCTTTAACTGTTAGTTATGTATTGACTTATTTTGTCTTGGTTTTATGATATAATATTTGAAAAGGTGGAGCTTTTTTTTTTTTTTTGGCTATTAATCCAGCTGGGTTGCTTTGCAGTTTTCTTTGTGATGATGGAATCATTGTGTGGAATGTGGATGTAGGTCTGTTTGTTGCGTAAGGAGTTTAGGATTTGAGCCAGCAGGTGTTATGGTGGCTGAATGTGGCTTTTCTATTGGAGGAGGCAGGGTAGAAGCAGAGGAAAAGGGTAGAGAGAGAATGACGAAAATGTCCAAGGTGCCAAAAGTGGTTTCTAGGGCCTTGAGCAGACTTCTAATGATGACATTATACTATTACTCACAGCCCCACAGTTCAAGTTCAGCAAAGGCTCCAGTTGTTAGGAGTCCATCACTTTCCACCGGGTTCAGACAGCCACAAAAGCCCCACTCTCCAGGCCCCTCCATGACAAAAAGCTGAACTAGGATAACTCCCAACATGACAGGAGTTTGTCCCAGGGCCCACCCACTTGGGGCTTTCTTCTTTCTGCTCCCATGCTTCAGTGGTAACCGGAGGCAGAGGGACCTCAACTCCCTCCCAGTGGTCCCAAGCTTACTGATAAAAGCAGTTGCTGAAGATAGATCCATGGAGTGGCCACAGGTTCTCTGATGTGGTGCATTTTCTCCACTGCCCAGGGAGGTGTCTAATGACCTTTCTTTCATGCTGGTTGGTGCTGTGCAGGGCAGGTTCACCGGTTTTTGTTATTTTTTTTCCTCCAGGTAATTACACTGCCCCTTTCTCCTTTCTAATCCTACTCCCCCTGAGTTTGACGTACTCTGACTTAATGAGCTGTTAAAAGCACCAGAATCCCCATTTCAAACTGCTGCACCAAGTTTTCAAGCACTAAGATGCTAGAGGAAACGACCGTGTGCACTACAGGAGAGACGCCATTTTCTCTGCTACACCTGGAAATTCTTACAGAACATAGTAATACACTTGTAGAAACACTGTCTGCCAACCCTATATATTGTCTTGGGTATACTCCTCCCTGCATAGACAGACATACCTAATAGTTCAGCCTGTCCACCCATATATCCATATTTACCTTCACTGACAACATTTTACTGTATGGCAAAAGGATTCATCTTTGTTGTGTGCACCTCCTATGTACTTCTCTACATCTTCCTCTTCCTCAATGCCATCATGATCACTCACATTTGGTACATTGCCCTTCTCTTCACTCAAATCAATACTTGTCTCTACCTGTCTAACACTGTACCCTACCCTCCCGTCCCATCCCTGGTAACCAACAAAGAAAATTTCCTTCCACATATAAATCTTTCTTTGACTTTTTAATAATAAGACTAGTACAATATTTGTCCTTCTGTGATTGACTTATTTCGCTCAGCATAATGTCCTCTAAGTTCACCCATGTTATGTGGTGTTTTGCAGATCCACATTATTCTTTAGGGTTGCATAGTATTCCATTGTATGTATGTACCATTGCTTGTTTATCCATTCTTCTGTTGATGGTTACCTAGGTTGTGTCCATCTTTTGGCTATTATGAATAGTGCTGTGATGAACATGGGTGTGCAGATATCTGTTCTTGTCCTGGCTCTCACTTCTTTAGGATACATACCTAGTAATGGGATGGCTGGATCAAATGGTGCTTCTAATTCCAACTTTTTAAGGAATTGCCATATTGCTTTTCACAGTGGTTGTACCACTTTACAGTCCCACAGTAGTGTATGAGAGACTCAATCTCTCCACATCCTTGCCAGCATTTGTTATTTTCTTTCTTGTTGAACTTTGCCACTAGTGCTGAGGCAAGATTGTATCTCATTGTTGTTTTGATTTGAATCTCTTCAATGGCTAATGATTGTGAGCATTTTTTCATGTGTGTTGGCCACCTGAATATCCTCTTTGGTGAAGTATCTATTCATATCTTCTGCCCATTTTTAATTGGATTATTTGTCTTTTTGTTGTTGAGGTGCAGGAGTTTTCTATGAATTCTAGAGATAAGTGCTTTGTCAGATATGTAATTGCTGAATATATTTTCCCAATTTGTAGGTTCTCTTTTGACTCTTTTGGAAAAGTGTTTGGAAGCATATAAAAATTTAATTTTTAGAAGCTCCCATTCATCTAGTTTCTCTTCTGTTGTTTGTGCATTTTGGGTTATACTTGATAGTCTAATTATGCCATATATTGTTGTTGTTGTTGTTGTCACATGCTGTTGAGTCAGATCTGACTCATGGCAACCTCTCCTTGGGTTTTCGAGGCAGTATCACTACGGAAGTAGATTGCCCCATCTTCCTTCTGAGGAGTGGCTGGTGGGTTTGAACCACCAGCCTTTTGGTTAGTAGTCAAGTGCCTTAGGCACTACGCTACCAGAGCTCCCATGCCATATATTACAAACCCTCAATTTGCCCCTATTTTTTCCTTGAGGAACTTTATAGTTTCAGGTTTCAAATTTAAGTCTTCACTCCATCTGGAGTTAGCTTTTGTTTATGGTGTGTGAAAAGGATATTGTTTCATTTTTCTGCAAATGCATATCTAGTTTTGCCAGCACCATTCATTAAACAAAACTTTTCTTCCCCATTTAATGAATTTCAGACCTTTGTAAAAGTTCAGCTGACCATAGGTCGATGAATCTATTTCTGGGTTCTCAATTCCATTCCATTGGTCTATGTGTCTGTCACTGTACCAATACCAGGCAGTTTTGTCTACTGTGCCTGTATACGAGGTTTTGAGATCTGACAGTCTGAGACCTTCCATGTTGCTCTTCTTATTCAATAATGCTTTGCTTATGTGAGGTCTTTTTCCTTTCCATATAAAGTTAGTGATTGGTTTTCTATATCCGTAAAGAATGTTGACAGGATCTGTATTGGGATTGCATTGAATGCATACATTGCTTTGGGTAGAATGGACATTTTCACAATGTTCAATCTTCCTATCCATGAGCATGGTATCATTTTCCATTTTTGTAAATCTCTTATGGTTTGTTGAAGTAGTCTATTATAGTTTTCTTTGGACAGGTCTTTTGTATTGCTTGTAAGATTTATTCCCAAGTATTTTAGTTATTGTTATTATTATTTTTGCTAACTATCCAGCCACTCCTCGGAAGGAAGGTTGGGCAATCCTACTTCCATAGTGATACTGCCTCGGAAACCCAAGGAGGGGTCGCTATGAGTTGGGTTTGACTTGATGGCAAACAACAACAACAACAACATTGTAAATGGAGGAGCTCTGGTAGTGTAGGACCTAAGGCACTTGACTGCTAACCAGAAGGCTGTCCATCCAAATCCACCAGCCACTCTTGGGAAGGAAGGTTGGACAATCTACTTCCATAGTGATACTGCCTCAGAAACCCAAGGAGGGGTCACTATGAGTTGGGTCCGTCTCAACAGCACATAACAACAACAATTGTAAATGGTATTGATTTCCTTATGTCTTTTTCAGCAATCTCTTTGCTGGTGTAGAGGAATCCAACTGATTTTTGGATGTTGATCTTGTAGCCTGCCATAATGCTAAATCTCTCAATTAGTTCCAGTAGATTTTTGACTGAGTCTCTTGGGTTTTCTAGGTATAAGATCATATTATCAGCGAATAGGGATAGTTTGACTTCTTCTTTACCAATTTGGATGCCTTTGATTTCCCTTTCTTGCCTTATTGCCCTGGCTAGGACTTTCAATACAAGGTTGAATAGAAGTGGTTATAGAGGGGACCCTTGTCTGATTCTGTTCGCAAGGGGAATGGTTTCAGTCTCTCTTCATTGAGAATAATGTTGGCTGTTTGTTTTGCATAGATGTCCTTTATTATGTTGAGGAATGTCCCTTCTATTCTGATTTTGATGAGATTTTTATTAGGAATGGGTGTTGGATTTTATCAGATGTCTTTTCTGCATTTACTGATATGATCACGTGATTCTTTTCCTTTGTTTTATTTATGTGCTAGATAACTTTGATTGTTTTTCTAATATTGAACCCATCTTGCATATGAACCCCATTTGGTCATAATGAATCATTTTCTTGATATGCTGTTGGAGGCTATTGGCTAGGATTTTGTGGAAGATTTTTGCATCTATATTCATGAGGGATATTTGTCTGTAGTTTTCCTTTTGAGTGAAGTCTTTGTCTGGTTTTGGTATCAAGGTTATGCTTGCTTCATAAAATGAGTTACGGAGGATTCCATCCTTTTCTATTTTTTTTGAATAGTTTGAGTAGGAATGGTGTGCGTTCTTCTCTGAATGTTTTGTAGAATTCTCTAGTGAAACCTTCTGGGCCAGGACTTTTTTAGTTGGTAATTTTTTGATGACCCGTTCAATTTCTTCTTTTTGTATGGATCTGTTCAACTTTTCCACATAAGTCTGTGTTTGTTTAGGTAAGTGGTGCATTTCTAGAAATGTGTCCTTTTCTTCCAGATTTTCAAATTTGTTGGAGTACAGTTCTTCATATTATCCTGGTATTACCCCCTTTTTTTTTTTTTTTTTCAGTTGGTTCTGTTGTGATGTCACTCATTTCATTTCTTATTCATGTCTTTTGTATTCTTTCCTTCTTTTCCTTTGTTAAATTTGCCAGTGGTTTATAAAATTTATTAATCTTTTCAACAAACCAACTAATACTCTTGTTGATTTTTTCTATTGTCTTTCTATTTTCTGCTTCATAGGTTTCTGTTTGAATCTTTATTATTTCCTTTCTTTTGGTGACTGTAGGCTTTTCTTGTTGCTCTTTCTCAAATTATTGGAGATGTTGGTATAAAGTGTTGATTATGGCTCTTTCTTTTTTTTTTATGTGTGCATTTATTGCTATAAATTGCCCTATGATCTGCTTTTGCTGTGTCCCAAAGATTTTGGTATGTTATGTTTTCATTCTCATCTGATTCAAGAAATTTTTAAATTTATTTTTTATTTCTTCTCTTACTCAGTGTTTCTTAAGGAGGGTGTTGTTCAGTTTCCATGTGTCTACTCTTTTTTCATTGATCTTCCTATTGCTGATTTCTAATTTGATAGCATTGTGATCTGAGAAGATTCTTTGCAGTATTTCAATGTTTTTAAATTTATAAAGGCTTGCTTTATGGCCTAACATATGGTCTATCATGGAAAAAGTTCCATGTGCACTGGAGAAGAATGTATATTGTGCTGCTGTTGGGTGAAGTGCTCTGTAGATGTCTATAAGTCCCAGTTGGTGGATTGTATTGTTTAGCTCTTCTGCATCTTTGTTGAGTTTCTTTCCAGTTGTTCTATCTTTCAAGGAAGGTGGTGTATTAAAGTCTCCCACTATGACTGTGGAGTCATCTAATTGCCTTTTCAACTCATTTAAAGTTTGATTTATGTATTTTGTGGCTCTTTCATTGGGTCCATAGATGTTTATTATGGTTCTATCTTCTTGTTCAATTGATCCTTTAATCATTATATAATGCCCTTCTTTGTCTCGTATGGTGTTTTTTGTCTTAAAGTCAATTTGATCAGAAATTAATATTGCCACTCCTGCTCTTTTATGGTTGTCATTTGCTTGATGTATCTTTTTCCAACCTTTGATTTTTAGTCTATTTTTGTTTTTGTCTCTAAAGTGTGTCTCTTTTAGACAGCATATTGATGGGTTTTGTTTTCTTATCCAGTCTGCAACCCCTCCATCTCTTGAGTGGTGCATTTAATCTATTAACATTCACTGTAATTATCAACAAGTATGAATTGGTTGCTGTCATTTTGTTATGTGTTTCTTCATGGTATTTCTGCTTTCTTTGTTCCATATAATTTTCTGTGCTTAGCTCATTATGTTTTTGAATCATGTTATCATTTCCTTTGTTGCTATTGTTTTAGTATTTCCTAAATATTTGTGCTTGTCCTCTTTTTTATGGTGATGTGAAGGCTTATCATTTTTCTTTGAGATTTCCCTGTGATTTATAATTTTCTCCCTGAGCTTAGAGCAGTCCATTCTATCTTGCAACCCTCTTGACTTCCTCACTATTTAGCAGTTCTGTAACTACACAGTATTTTCCCTCTTTTTGTTTGTAGTTGTCCTCATTTGCCAATAGATGACTCTGGTTCTCTGTTTACAATTTTAAAAGCTTATTTTACTTTGGATATGTCCATAACTTTGTTGGTTATGGTTTCTGGGTTATGTCATCTTGTGCATTAATGTCTGGTTGTTGTTTGCTATTGTTGGTTCTCTGTTCAAAGGACTCCCTTTAGTATCTCTTGTAAGCTTGGTCTGGTTTTAAAAATTCCATTAGTTATGCTTATCTGGAAATCTCCTAATTTCACCATTATATTTGAGAGCCAGTTTTGTCAGGTATACAATATTTCGTTGGAAATTTTTCTCTGTCAGTGTTTTATAAATACTATCCCATTGCCTTCTCACCTGCATTGTTTCTGCTGAGAAATGAGAGCTTAGTCTTATTGATTGTCCTTTGTAAGCAACTTTTGCTTTTCCCATGCTGGTTTCAGGATTCTTTCTCTGTCTTTGGTTTTTATGAGTCTGATGATATGTCTTGGTGATTTTCTTTTGGGGTCTATCCTGTTTGGGGTTCATGGGACTTCCTGAATTCTCATCTTTCATCATATCAGAGAAGCTCTCCTCCAACAAATCTTGGACAATTTTCTCAGTGGTTTTATTTTTCACTTCCTGTTCTGGAATTCCAGTGACATGTAGGTTATTCGTTTTGAACCTTAGGCTTTCTCCATTTTTAAAAAAATCTTTTTTCTGATTGATCCCTTTCTGAAGAAGTATTCACGTATTTGTCTTCAATCTCATTAATTCTGTCTTCCTTTGCTTCAATTCTACTCCTTTGCCCTTTCAATGTGTTGTCTATTTCTGATAATTTAGTATTAATCTTCTGGATTTCTATCTGTAGCTTTTGAATCATTTCTAATTTTTCATTCATTTTTTCATGTTCTTGTATTTTCTTCTGAAATTGTTCTAGGGTTTTGTCTGTGTTTTCCTTAATTTTGTCAGTGATTTCCTTGATCTGTCTCTCAATCTTTTGAAGATACCTGAGTGTAATTGTTTTGAATTCCAATTCAGGGAGTTCCAATGCTGCTTCTTCCTCAGGGATGTGTTCTCTGTCTATATCCTTCTTCCTTGTTTCTACCACTTTATCTTGCTTGTTTGTGTGGACTGTAATGGTCTATTTTCTTAGAGACATCATGGCATTGTATTTAAATCTCTGTTAACTGTTTGTGAAGAGCAGCTAAGGGTGAGTCAATTCTTGGTGGTTGTTTATTGTTAGCCAGTTCGTGGAGAAGGATGTGGTGGGTATCACTCAGTAAGTGAAGCTGCAGCCAGTGTGGGTATTGTTGTATAATATAGGCACTGTTGTTGTCTCCCACTCAGTTGGACAAAAATAACAATTGAATAACCATCAAAGAATTAAAAGCAAGTGGGCAAAAAAAAACACACCATATAATCACCCAGAAACAATAACCAAAAAAGGGGGGAAAAACAAAACCTGTAATATCTGGGGAGAAGACAATAAGAGAAAAAAACATAGAGTAGGAGAATAATGAATGAAAAAATAGGAAAAATGCAAAAAGAAAAACAATGAATGGGTTAACCATAAGGGGAAGAAAAAAAAAAAAAAAAGAACCAGGAACAGGGAAGAGAGAAAAAGCTGAAACCTAGATCCTGGGAAGGGAAGAATAAAGAATAATAATAGAAAGGACAACAGCAATAATAATTTTTAAACAGACAAAAAAAAAATCTAAAAAAAGAAGAAAAACATCTTGGCAGGGCAAGTCAGGGCACCCACACTCCATCTGAGCACACAGACTGGAATGGAATTCCTGCCAACCCAGAAGGTGGGTGGGTGTGAGGGATGGCCACACCTCCATTCACCAAGAGGGTGTGGGGTATAAAAGTAACAAGAGGAATATCACACCTTTCCAGTCGTTGGCATCAGGAATGTCCTTGTGGTTCTCGGCAAGTGGAGTCTATTTTTAAGTCTCTAAATCTAGGAAAACCCTATCACTTTAAATATCTAAAATGGTCAAACCGCTTGTAAACTTTCAAAATGGCTGTGCCCTATGGACACACAAAAGTCAACAGCTCAGCCTGCCTTCCTCTTCACCATTTCCCCTTTTATTCATCAGCCACGAGTGCAGTCCCTGGCTAGCAGGACTGATTTTTAGGCTAATTCTTAGGTCCTAACACCACTTGGCAATATCCAAGCTGTCTGTGCCATCAGGATCTCTGCCAGACTGCAGCTCTGTATGTCTGCTTTTTTAGTGTTTTCATGCAAATTCTTCTACTAGTTGTAGTTTAGTCCACTTCTATATCCTTGCCTTCAAGGCTCAGAGGTCCAGGATTATCTTCTGCATCTGTGTTAACTGGTTCCCTTTTTCTTTGCTGAAGAGAATCTGTGCAGTCTTTCTGCCTATTCTGCCACCTTAGCAGAATTTCCATCAACATTCCTTAAGGACATGGAAAAACCAATCATTACTTTCATATTGAATGGAAAGAGACCTCAGATAAGAAAAGCATGACTGAAGAAGAAAAACAGAGTAGGAGGTCTCACACTCTCATATCTCAAAACCTACTACACAGCCACAGAAATCAAAACAGCTTGGTATTGGTCCAATGATAGACATATAGACCAAGTGAACAGAATCAAAAACCCAGAAATAGACCCATCCATCTATGGACAGCTGATCTTTGAAAAGGGCCAAAATCCACTAAATGGGGGTGTGGTGGTTGTTTGTGTGTCAACTTGGCTGGGCCTGGTTGAGTGGCTGGGCAGCTGGTGGTAGTTATTCCCCATGATGAGACTGGAAATCAGCTCCATGGTAGGATCTACCACAAGCAGCTGAGTAGCTGCTTTGAGTATGTGGTCTGTGTCCCATATATAAGAAGCAGTTTTGGGAATGGTCTCTAACTTATGACCTGCTTGGACCCTGCATATAGCTGTGTCATTGTTCAACAGCCTGCCATGCTCTGCCGACCTTGGGACTTACAATGGACTTGTATTGTGGCCTGCTATGTGGGGGAGCTCTGGTAGCATAGTGGCTAAGACACTTGCCTGCTAACCAGACGGCTGGCGGTTCAAACCCACCAGCCACTCCTCGGAAGGAAGGTTGGGCAATCCTACTTCCGTAGTGATACTGCCTCGGAAACCCAAGGAGGGGTCGCTGAGTCGGGGCCGACTCGACGGCAAACAACAACAACAACAACAATGTGGTTTGGTAACATTGATACTATGCCATTTTACTTGTCAACCTTGGGCTTCTCAGCCTCAGCAGCCAGCTGCTGTCTGAATGAAGAAATGCCTCTAGCTTCAGTGGGCTGGGAGCTGGAGGCAGAGCTGAAGCCCAAGGCTGAGGGGCTTTCACCCAGCCCCTAGAGCATGGCATTTTGAACTTGGACTTAAAGCCTCCAAATTGTAAGAATAAACTCCTGTTTGTTAAGGTCATCCCATTTGTGGTATATTCTTGTCAGCAGCACTAGGTAACCAAAACAGTGTCACAGATAGCCTCTTTAAGAAACGGTGCTGGCAAAATTGGATATCCACTTGCAGAAAAAATGATATAAGACCTGTACCTCACCCCATACACAAAACTGAACTCAAGTTGGATCAAAGATTTAAATGGAAAACGTAGAACTATATCAAAGATAAAATAGGGGAAAATCTAGGAGTCCTAATTTATGGCCTAAATAGATTATCAACCATAACCCAAAAAGCACAAGAAGCAGAAAATAAACTAGATGATTGGGACCTTTCAAAAATTAAATTCTTATGCATATTGAAAGATTTCTCTGAAAGAGTAAAAAGAGAACCTACAAATTGGGAAAAACATATTTGCCTATGACCTATCTGACAAAGAACTTATCTCCAAAATTTATAGAAAACTACAACACCTCGACATCAAAAAAGACAAACAATACAATTCAAAAATGGGCAAAGGACATGAACACACCCTTCACTAAAGAATATATACAGGTGGCCAACAAACACATGAGAAAATGTTCATGATCACTAGTTATTAGAGAGATGCAAATCAAAACAACAATGAGATATCATCTCACCCCAGCAATAATAACAATGTTCAACAAGATAGAAAATAAATGCTGGTGAGAGAGCAGAGAGACTGGAACTCGTATACACTGCTGGTTGTTGTTGTTGTTGTTATTTGCCGTGGAGTCGACCCCGACTCATAGCGACCCCTCCTTGGGTTTCCGAGGCAGTATCACTACGGAAGTAGGATTGCCCAACCTTCCTTCCGAAGAGTGGCTGGTGGGTTTGAACCGCCAGCCTTCTGGTTAGCAGTCAAGTGCCTTAGGCACTATATGGTGGGACTACAAAATTGTATAGCTGCTGTGGGCAATGATATGGAATTTCCTTAAAAATCTGAGAATAGAAACACCATTTGACCCAGCAATTTCATTACTAATAATACCCTAAAGATGTGAGAGACAAGATGAATAGACATATTCACATCCATGTTCATTGCAGCACAATTCACTATAACAAAGAGATGGAAACAACCTAAATGCCCATCAACAGATGAATTGTTAACCAAACTATAGTACACAATGGAATTATATGCAACATTAAAGAATAATGAAGAATACACAAATCATCTCACAATGTGGATGAATTTGGAGGACATTATGCTGAGTGAAATAAGTCAATCAAAGAAGGATAAATATTGTATGAGTTCATTATTGTAAAAAGTTAAGGAAAGGTTTATTCAGGAAAGGACATTCATTTTGTTGTTGGGATGGGAGGAAAGGAAAGGGAAAATTTTGGACTAGTTGGGGGTCACATGTTGATTTGGGTGAGGAGAGGTGTGATATGGAAAGGATCTGTGACCAGCATGGTAACAATGAGGGAAGGGAGAACATAGAACATTCACAAAAGATAAAGACAATAGAAGCAAATACTATTACATGCACAATACTGCATTACCACTGTGACCAAACACTAGGCCTTGAGTAATTGCATATACCAATGAGAAGATCAGGTGAGGTGAGATGAACAGGAGTATACCCTAGACCAAGGATAGGTTTGGCTGAAGATAATCTTGTACATGTACTTGTGCTACAAAATTATCCACAACATTACAGAAGTAACAGAGGACAGGGTTGGAATACCCTTTCAGAGACACCCAAATACCTTGAGAGAGAGAGAGAGAAAATCACTGGGTGTGCAGGCTCATAACCATAGTCTGGGGGACATCATGATCAACTGCCACATCATAGTACATAAAACTCTTGTTCTACTTTCTACTTTGACTGGGGTCTTAAAAGATTTTGAGTGGTCATCTAAGATGCAACTATTTGTATCCTTTTATCTGGAGCAAAGAAGAGTGAAGAAAACCAAAGGCATCTGGGAACAATTACTCCAAGGATATGATGGACCATGAGAATCTCAGCCTTCATGACCTGGAGACCAGAAGAATTAGATCGTGTCCCGCTACCAATGCCAAACACTCATAAAGGGATCAAAATTGGAGATCCAGGTTAGAATGAGAGGAAAAATGTGAAACAAAATTCAAAAACACAAAAATGACCAGAATTACTGGTCAGATAGAAACTGGTAGGACTCCTAAGACTATGGCCCAGAGTTTTCTTTGGGCCTAGAAATGGACTCACTTCCATGGATTGGCTCTCAGCCCAACAGTAGAAAGATCTACCTGTAGAACATTTACCCCAGGGACATGCAGCCACCTATCCTAAGGAGATGCATCCCTTAGATCAATCAGCCATGAGATATCAGCGGAGCAGCATTCACATAGAGGGAAAGCTGGACAGACTGGAATACACAGATAAGAAGGGCACAGGGGAAGGGTAGTCACAAGAAGGAGAGGGGAAGAAACTATTTTATGGTTGAGGATTGTAATCCAGACCAGGAAATCAAATGTGGATGAACTGTTGAATGTAAAACTAATCCACTTTATAACTTTGCATCCAAAGTGAAATGAAAAAAAAAAAAAGCTTATAGAGTGATCGTGCCACAGCAACACATGAGGGTTAGAGAACATTATCCTATTGCTCACTTTGTGAGGCACATTTTGTCAGGGGTCTTACCTTTCATAAG
This sequence comes from Orycteropus afer afer, assembly GCF_000298275.1. Taxonomy (NCBI): domain Eukaryota; kingdom Metazoa; phylum Chordata; class Mammalia; order Tubulidentata; family Orycteropodidae; genus Orycteropus; species Orycteropus afer. Next base: position 2,251,372 of record NW_006921861.1, on the reverse strand, counting down.
GCTAAGATTTTTTTTTTTTGGGGGGGGGGGGGGGAATTCAGATGATGGAAACCTCCATTATCTCTAACCATTGCCTATGTGATTTTATTATTGTAACAAAGTGGTGATTTTTCAAGTGCTGTCATTCCTTTCATATGGAATTCTTCTATAAAGTACTTTTCCTCTCTGATTATCTGGTTATTCTAAAAAACAGTTCATAAAAAATGGGCAAAGTAAATTGCTTGTGTCTCTCCCTTTGTCTGTTTTAAGTATAATGAGTTAGTGCCCTTGCAAACTATAAACATCACCAATGAATTCTTTTCTGAGTATGAACTTCAATTTACCGACTTGACATGACTAAATATATTGCAATAATTATTCTTCTTGATGCTCTAATTACCCAAGTTTTGGTCAAGGAAAACTCTTTTTTTGGTCCCCTCTGTCATTTTAACTGAACTTACTATCCTTGAATCACTTTCTTGCTTGCCAATATGTTAAGAGATACAGGAAACTACCTTTCCCAGACATTGAAGCAGAGTTTACTCCACATAGTTCTGTTTTCTTGTAATGGAATATAGTATTCACAGGCTACAACCTGTGCACTAGATCTGCTCATTGGCAGTAAGTTGTCACTGCATCTAGACCTGTGGACAGAGTTGACAAAGTTGGAAAATATTTTTAGAAAGATAAATAATATGTTAAAATGGGTATTTCCAATTTTAATTTAAGACTACAGGATTTTTAGCCAACTCCATTGATTTTATGTTTCTTTTTCACAAAAATTTTAGTTCTTAACTACATTAGCATATTTGCCTACTACATTAGTGTATTTACCTATTTGCTTTTCATACAGTATACTTATAATCGTTTCAAATTATCAGAAACTACTGACAATTAGGGAGTCCTCGAGTATTACAAACAGTTTGTGCTCTGCTACTAAATCACAAGTTTGGTGGTTTGAATCCGCCCAGAGGTGCCGTGAAAGAAAGGCCCAACAATCTACTTCTAAAAGATTACAGCCATTGAAAACCCTATGGAGTACATTCTTACTCTCCCACATGGAGTTACCATAAGTTGGAATAAACCCAAAGGCAACTGGTTTTCTTTTGCTTTATTCACAATTATGTTATTGACTTTGTATTTAAAATGTCTTTGTTGTTTTTATCCTTAGAAAACATCAAACTAAGGATATAGCATTAGCATCTTGTGTTTCATAAGACACTTGAAGTGATTCTGTTCTCTGTGTACTATGCCTTCCACTTGCTATGTCTTGTCTTCTGTCTGTTCCCATCTCTGCTACCACAGGCCCCACTCTGCACTGGTTGCTCTCTGTGTCTAATGGTCAGCTTTACTGCAAGGCTCTCCCTTCACCATTATTTTAGGGATCTCTTAACCATTATTCTTGAGACCTCTGTCTCCTGGTTTACTGCCAGCTTTTTTTGGTTTAGTTCTTTTTTTCTTTTTTTTTTTTTGGAGGGATAGTATACAACCTCCAAGGAGCTCTGGTAGGGTGGTGCCTAATGCATTTGATTGCTACCCAAAAGGCTGGTGGTTCAAACCCACCAGCCACTCCTTGGAAGGAAGGTTGGGCAATCTACTTCCCTAGTGATACTGCCTCTGAAACTCAAGGAGCGGTCGCTACGAGTCAGACCCAACTCGACTACAGTGAGTTTCGCTTGGTTTTGGTTATACAACCTCCAGTTGAAAGAAAGCATATGAAAGTAATATTATGATTAATTTATTATCTTACATTCACACTTGATTGATTAGATTCTAGTTGGCATTTTTTTTTTTCTCAGAATTTTGAAGTCATTGTTCTACTGTCTTCTGGCTCCTACTATAGAATGGGATGCATGATACATTCTAAATCTTGGTTATTTGCATAAAAACTGCTTGTTTTTTTTTTCTGTTTTGTTTTGTTTCCTTTCTAGATTTTCACATATTTTCGTCATCCCTAGAGTTCTGGAATGCCACAAGTTTCTACCTTCACCTATTCTGAAAGGTACCCAGTGGCCCATTTCAATTTGGAAACTCCTGCCACTCACCTCTGGGATTGCATGATTGTTTGTTCTTCATTTTTAATGACTTTTTGCTCCTCATTTTTTCTTTCTAATTTTTTGTTTTGCCTTTTTTTCCTGTTCTTTCTGAAAGTTCCATTATTCTTAACTTGATCCTCTAATGTGTTTATCTTTTCTTTCCTACACCCCATCTTCTGCTATATGTCTTCAATGATGTTCTCAGTTTAACTTCTTAATATTTCACCTGATTTTTAAAAAAATTTTGTTATTGTCTTTTTAATACCCAAGGTTCTTTTTTTTTTTCCTCTGTATATTTCCCTTTTGAAATAGTATCTTCTTCTTGTGTCCTGGACATTATTTTCTGTTACCTCTTTAGTAATATTGATACTTTTTTTAAAAAAATTTTATTTTCTTCTCCTGGCATAGTCTGCTTCTTTCAAGTTGAGTTTTTGTTTCCAGATTTTCTATTTGTTTTTGTCTCTGTCTTTCATATTGCATACTGTCTTTAAGTATCTCTAGGCACTTGATTAAGAGTGAGGTAGTAAAAAGCAGATGAGCACTCTCTATTCAGAAGCCTGTAGAGTGTGTTCTCTTTAAAGCATCTGACCTAGAGCATTACCTTTAGATTTATATTTCTCCTAGGCAGGTCAGAATCTGCAGAGACTATTCTTCCATCACCTGCATGAAGGGAGAAGCCTGGCTACCACTGTAATAGGAACTCAGTAGGGTGAAAGCGTGTAAACATTCTCTTAGGTTCTGGACAAGGGAAACTTCAGTCTCCTGCTGGGGTAGGAGGAGCAGTTGTTACATGGCAGAGACTCAGGGAGGGGATCTGAGTGTCTAGCTTTTTCTTAAGTAGATATGCAACTATTTCACCTGGATTTACAAATTTCTGGAGATGCTTTGTACTGATAATTGTTCAGCCACTTAAGGGATCTACATGTAAACCAGGTTGCTTTTTGGCTTTTATTTCTTCCAGCAAGAAAAAAGTCAATGTTCTTAGATGTGCTGCATCCATTGCCACTCACCATCTGCTTTCCAAATTTTCATTGTACCAGAGATCTAACCAGAGAAGTCAGGTAAGAAAATGTAGTAGAAAGTAGCCAAATAGGGAAGGGAGAAGCAAAACTATCTCTATTTTCTTATGTATAGAAAATCTTATGGAAATCACAAAAAAGAAAAATAGCAAACTAACAAGTTCAGCAAGATTACAGGATAGAAGATTAAGATACAAAAATGAGTTGTTATTCTATACAATAGTAATGAACATTCAGAAAATAAAATTAAGAAAACAAAACAATTTTCCTTGTAATAACATCAAAAAGAACAAAATACTTAGGAATAAATTTACAGAAGAAGTGCAAAACATACACTTTGAGAACTAAAAAGCATTGCTGTAACAAATTAAATGAAATTTAAATAATAAATATTTTTATGAATCAGAAAAAATAAATATTGTGAATATTTAGTCCTTCCCAACTTGATCTACAGTTTCAATAAAATCCCTATCAAAACCTTATCTGGCTCCTTTATCTGGTAAGCTGCTCCTAAATTAATATGGAAATCTAACCAAACAAGCAAACAAACCCACTTCCAGTGAATCATTTCTGGCTCATAGAGACACCTATTGGGTATCCAGGGCTATAAATCTTTATGGAAATAGATTGCTTTATCTTCCTCCTGTGGAGCACCTGGTGGGTCTGAATCACCAATTCTGGTTAGCAGCCACATGACTTCCCCACTACACTACCAGAGCTCCTTATGGACCAGTGTTATTGTTACATCATGCCACTCTAACAGAAAATAGCACAAATGGGACAACTTTAATAAACAGGAATTTATGTTCTTACAATTCTAGTGGTTAGAAGTCTGAGTTCAAAGTGCAAGGCTCTAGGGGATGGGTGAAAGCCCCTTGATCTTTGGCTTCAGCTCTGCCTCTTGCTCCTGTCCCACTGAAGCTGGAGGCTTTCTTCACTCAGGCAGCTGCTGGCTGCTCAGGCTAACAAGCCCCAGGTCAACAAATAAAATGGCACAGTCTCAATATTACCAAACCACATGACAGGCCATTGATTCAAGTCCATTAAGAGTCCCAAGATCAGCAGGCACATGGCATGCTGATGAATAATGATTTGGTTACATCCAGGATTCAAGCATGCTAGAAGCTTCTACTTATATACTGGGAGCAGACCACATCCCTAAGGACGCTACTCAGCTGCCCACAGTAGATTCCACCATGAAGTTGATAACCAGTCTCATCATGAGGAATACCACATCCACCTGTCCAGCCACTCAAAACCAGGTCCAGTCAAGTTGACACATAACCTTAACTACCACAACCCAAAGGAGCTCTGGTAACATAGTGGCTAAGACACTTGACTGCTAACCAGAAGGCTGGTGGTTCAAACCCACCAGCCACTCCTCGGAAGGAAGATGGGGCAATCTACTCCCATAGTGATACTGCCTCGGAATCCCAAGGAGGGGTCGCTATGAGTCGGGTCCTACTCCACAGCACATAACAACAACAACAACACCACAACCCAAAATAGTCAAAAACTAATATTGAAAAACAAGAAAACAATAGTTAGAGGACTCACACTTCCTGATCCCAAAACCTACCACAAAGACAATTAAGATAGTGTGGCACTGGTACAAAGGTAGACATACAGATCAATGGAATAGAACTGAGAATCCACAAATAAACCCACACATTTACAGTCAATTGATTTTTAATAAGGTTGACAATTCAAAGAGGATAGAGTAATATTTTCAACAAATAGTTCTAGGACACTGAATATCCATGTACAAAAGAATGAAGTTGGACTCAGTCTTTAAACAATACATAAAAATTAACTCAAAAAGATTATAGACCTAAAGGTAATACCTAAAACTATGAAATTCTTAGAAGAAAATATAGGAGTAAATCTTTATGGCTTTAGGTTCAACAAAGCCTTCTTAGATATGGCACCAAAAGCACAAATGACAAATAAAATGCAAATAAATTGGACTTCCTCAAAATTAAAAATTTTTATGCTTCAAAGGATATCATCAAGAAAGTGAAAAGACAATGCATGCAATGGAATAAAATATTTGAAGATCATATACCTGATAAGTGACTTGTATCTAGAATATGCAAAGAACTACTAGTGTTAGAGAGAAAATGCCATTTTTGGAAAGGGAAAAATGAAAAGGTTTTGGAAGTAGACGATTGTGATGGTTGCAAAACTTTGTGAATGTATTTAACATTATTGAATTATGCACTTAAAATGGAAAACTTTGTATTTTAAAAACCAGTGTAGTAAGAGCAGTTTATACCTTTTATTAAATAAAAGGAGCAATTCTCCATACAAAAATTAAAAAAAAAAAAAATGTGGGAAGGTGGATGTAGGAACTCTCTTAACTTTTTATCTATAAACCTAAAACTGTCTACTAATTTTTAAAATATAAATAAATGACCTCAATAGACATTCTCCAAGGAAGATAGCCCAGAGTAGCAGGCCGGAAGAGCAGGAGAAAGGGGTAAAACCCAGTCACTAGTGCTCAGACGGCTCCCTTGTTACCCTCCCGAGAGGGACCGGGTCTCCGGGAGCAAGGTAAGCATGGGCGTAGCACAGAGTACCAGGCCAGAAGAGCAGGAGAAAGGGGTAAAACCCAGGGAGCCA
>NW_006921861.1:2219461-2242376 GCF_000298275.1 Orycteropus afer afer | reverse complement strand
CAGAATGCTCCTTGGAAGCAAGAATGGCCAGACTTCATCTCACCTATTTTGGTCATGTTGTAAGAAGGGACCATTCCCTGGAGAAGGATGTCATGCTTTGTAGGGTGAAGGGTCAATGAAAGAGGGGGAGGCCTTCAACGAGATGGATTGACATGGTGGCTGCCATGATGGGCTCAAGTATAGCAGGGATTGTGGGGCTGGCGAGGGATCGGGCAGTGTTTTGTTCTGCTGTGCATGGGGTCGCTATGAGTTGGAAACGACTCGATGGCACTTAACAACAACAACAACAAAGAAAGATATATAAATGACCAATGAGCACACGAAGAGATGTTCAATATCATTAGTAATTGAGGAAATGCAAATCAAAACCACAAAATTTACCACTTCACACCCACTAAAATGGCTATGAATCTAAAATATTAATAGCATGTTTGCAACAATGTAGAGAAACTTGAACTCACATTCCTCACTGGGGGAATGTAAACTGGTACAACCACTTTGGCAAACCATTCAGTAGTTCCTAAAATTGTTAAACATGGCATTACCATATGACCTAGCAATTCCACTGCTAGGTATGCATCTGAAAAAAAGAGAAAATAGCTGTCCACCTAAAAACTTGTAGCTGGAGGTAGGATCCAACATTGCAGACAAGGGAGATTCAGACCCTCTACACAAAGATTCTAGAAACCAGGTGAAACAGATACTGGTGAAAAACCTAGAGCCTTAAGGATAAAGAACTAGATCAAATATCAATTGAAGGAAGAGACTGAATGAAAACAGCAAATAAGGGCTTATACAGAGCAGGCAACAACTGACAACTTGCACAACCCAAAAAATAAAAAATAAAAAAGCCCACTAAACTCAATGCCATCAAGTTTTTACTGACTCAGCAACCCCTCCTTGGGTTTTCAAGGCAGTATCTCTATGGAAGTAGGTTGCCCCATCTTCCTTCTAAGGAGTGGCTGATGGGTTTGAACCGTTATCAGTCAAATGCCTTAGGCATTACACCACTGGAGCTCCCTAACAACCTGCACAGTGATTCCATTTCAGATCACTACAAGCAATGTTCAAATTGGGCCAAAAGTCCGATAACCAGCTCTGTCCACCCAGGACTGTGCTGGCACCCACATTGCTAACCAGCAAATAGAGAGGTAGGAGCTAACTATTGTCCTATACAACCTCCTGTTAACCAGAGATGCACCCATCACCTCCACACTCTTTATGACCAGTCAAACTGCCCCCCTACTGCTAGTGCATTGCCAGGTTTTTTCTTTCTTTCTCTTCTATTTTCTTTATCTTTCATCTTAGTTCACACATCTTCTTCTTTTTTTTTTTTTTTTTTAATCTTTTTGTTCCTATTCCTTCCACCACCACCCCTTTTTTTTATCCTTCAAAGCAGGCACTTTGCTGCCTGCCACTTCTGCCATCAGCAATGCCAACTCTTGCCCCTCCTTGGTTGACAGTGCACACTATCATGGTACAGCATTCTTGCCAAAACCATGTCTGGTGACAAGAGCTTACATCACTGTTGTGATGTTTTTCTTGTTTGTTTTGTTTTTTAATCTCTTTTTTTTTTCTTACTCTGTCCCTCCTCCCCTTGACTTATTATTATTTTTTAATTCATTTTCCTTTCTCTACCCCTTTCCTTTTTTTGTTGTTGTTTAGATCCCACAGAGTAAAGGCCTGCCCCCACCAACTCAAAGGTCAGAAGTGCCTAATCCTACTTCTCTGTGGATGTCAATGCATATTCCCACAGAGTGAGCCTCACATCCCTGCTGCAGTCATATATGTAGCTGATGCTTGTGCCATTACTGTACCACTGTACTTTCTTCATGCTCTCTTTTGCATTTTCTTTGTTCTTTCTGCTTAGTTTTACACTCTCCATCCCTATTTTTTTCTTTCTATTTCTTCCCCCCACTTTTTGGGTCCTGCACAACATAAGCCCCCTTGCCTCTACCTCCACATTCAATAATCCCTGTCCCTTCCTTCCATGTTCAACAGTGTGCTGTCATGCAGAGCAAGTACCACATTCCCATGACAACCATGTTTGGTGGCTAGAGCTTGCACCAGTATTGTGCTGTTTTTTTTATTTTTTATCTTTCTTCATAGGTCTTCTCCCTCATCCTCCTTTATTTTATTCTTCCTATTTCCCCTTCCTGTATTGTTCTTTTTATTTTCTTCCCCAGTAGTCAGGAGCCAACAACCATACCCAGCCATAACCATCACAACTGCCACTCCACCCACCAAGTGACTGTGATCACCCCTTTCAGCACCACTGGATCAACAACACACAGGAACCAACACCCACCCATCCTGCCTTAAGCTGCTCTACATGACTAGTGACCAGAGATATGCACCTACACTCTCACTCACTACCAAATTCACACACAGACAGGTGGTGAGTGCCCAAAAGCTGCCACACTAGTGACCACAGTAGCACAACCATACCAATACCGAGATATATTAAAACCAAACATAACAAAACAATAGTGTGAACCAAACCAACATACAATCAACAAATAAAAGCAATAGCACTGCAATGTGTTGGAAACAACAAGCAACTTCAACTCACACAAGAAAAACAGAATAAAATAGCTCCAGTAAGTGACCAAAAAATAGGACCAGAATATCTTCTGGAAGAATAAATGCTATTGGACATACTGGGTAAGGAATTCAAAGGAGTTATATGTAGGTAATTTCAGTGGATTGAAATAAGGAGCTCTGATGGCACACTGTCTAAGGCATTTGACTGTAAACCAGAAGGTGTGTAGTTCAAACCCACCAGCTGTTCCATGGAAGGAAGATAAGCAATCTACTTCTGTAAAGATTTACCACCTTGGAAACCCAATAGGGGTTACTATGAGTCAGAATTCACTTGATGGCAGTGAGTTTAGTTTTGGTTTAATGGACTGAAAGAGAGATTGAGGAAACAACAGAAAGTCAAACAAAACACACACACACATACACACACACAAAACCTGTAGATAAACTTTTTAATAACATTAGAACCAAATGGCAAAATAAATGAAAAATTGGAAACTATACAAAAAGAGCAAATAGAAATCCAGAAGTTTGAAACTAAGATTTCAGAAATAGATAATACATTAGAGGAACAAAGAATAGAATTTAATGAGTGGAAGACAGAATTAGTAAAATTGAAGACAAATCTCACATCACTAATCTGTAGAACAATCCAGAAAAAAAGGGAGAGGGGAGAAGAAAGACTAAGAATTATGTGGGACACCATAAAAAGAAATAACTTACCTGTGGTCAGAATTTCAAAACAAGAAGAAACAAACTAACAAAAAATACCAAAAATATTGTCAGAGATTTAGTTAAAGAAAACTCCCCTGATGTCATGAAAGACAAGAAGATGTGCACTGAAGAAGCTCAACAAACCCAAGTATGAAAGAACCCAAGTGAAAATCGCTGAGTCATCTCATAACCAAACTTTCCAAAAACAAAGAAAAGGGAAGAATCCTGAAAAGAGCTCAAGGAAAGTGAAAAGTTACCTATGAAGCAGAATCAATAAAACTGAGCTCTGATTTCTTGACAAAAACTATGTTGGCAAGAAAGCAATAGGATGACTATATACAAAACACTGAAAGAAAAAATTGCCAACCAAGAATTATATATGCTGCACAATTTTTCTTCAATTATCATGGCAAAATTAGGATATTTCCAGATAAACAGAAATTAAGGAGATTTGTAAACCTACGTTTACCATTAAATGCTGAAGGGAGTCCTTCAGACAGGGAACTAACAATGGCAGACAACAACATCTCTTGGAAATCAACCGAGATGTAAAAGCATCAAAAAATAAAATAAATCTACAAGATGGAAATTAGGGAACCAGAGACACCAATTAGTAAATGCTGACAACTATAAAGCAAAAAAGGAATCAAATCCTGTAGTTAAAGAACTTCCAATGTAGAGGAAGGCAAGACAAAAATCAAGATAGAATGGACTGTTTTAAACTTAGGAAGGTAAAAATAAGTGACAGTGTAACTTCAAAGAAACTTAATAAAACTTCTCATCAAAATAAAAAAGAAGCAAATGTCAACAGCCCCCTCCAAAACAAACAAACAAACAAACAAACAAACAAAAACTAGTGCCAATAGACTTTAAAAGCAAAAACTAGCAAAAGAGATAAGGAAGGACACTATATAATGATTAAAGGGTCAATTGAACAAGAGGACATAACTATAATAAATATCTACATGTCCAATTGGAAAAAAAAAAATCTGCCATCAAGTGAGTCAATTCCAACCCATAGAAACCCTCACTGAGTTTCAGAGGCAGTAAATCTTTACAGTAACAGATTGTCCCATCTTTCTTCCACTGAGCAGCTGGTAGGTTTGAACCACCAACCTTCTGGTTAGCAGTCAAATGCCTTAGGCATTACACCACTAGAACCCCTTACATCCAATGAAAGAGACTCAAAATTATAAACCAAACTTTAGAAGAGTTGAAAAGAAATAGACAACTCCATCATAATAGTAGGTGACTTCAATACATCATTTTCAATGAAGGACAGAGCAACTAAAAATAATAGAAAGAAACTCAATGAAGATACAGATTTAAACACCACAACCAACCATTTAGACTTCATAGATTAATATAGAGCACTCAACTCCAAAACAGCAGCATAGACATTCTTTAAAGAAAAAAAAAAAAAATACAATCTTTGTTATTATTATTATTAGGATTTTTGTTTGTTTGTTTTTTAAATTGCTATTTGGGTGAAAGTTTGCAGAGCAAAATCATTTTCCATACAGCATTTCAGACATACTTTGTTTCATGCCATTGATTGCAATCCCTGTAATGTAGCTGCATGCTCTTTTATTATTTTCTCTTTATGGTTATCTTTTCTGTGTCCTTCTTTCCTATGTATTCCTGCCCTCGGTGTTATCTCCCTGTGAAAATATTGCCCTTCTGATCTCCCATGGTTGATTGTTGTAAGGAGTGTACCTACTTGGTGTAAAAGTTCACCTTATATGCCTATCTAGTGTTTGGCTGGAAGCCACAGGAGTGAGTTCAATTCCAGTTTGTAGGGTCACTAGAGGCCAGAGTTAGAAGTTTCACTGGTCTCTAACACACCATTAATATACATTCTTTTCAAGTACACATAGATCAGCCTCCAGAATAGACCATATGTTACACTATAAAGCAAACCTCAATAAATTTAAAAAATATTGAAATGATACAAAGCACCTTACCAGATCACAATGCTATAAAATTGGAGTTCAACAAAAGGAAGATGACGGGAAAAGAAAACAAATACATGGAAACTGAATAACACCCTACTTAAAAACTACTGAGCAATAGAAGAAATTATACATATATATAATGAAATAATTCCTTAAGTCAAAGAAGAATGAAAACACAATATATCAAAATCTTTGGGACACAACAAAAGCAGTTCTCAGAGGACAATTTAAAGCAATAAATGCACACATCAAAAGAAGAAGAAAGAGACAAAATCAACTCCTTAACCCAATATCTCCAATAATTTAAAAAAAAAAAAAAAAAAAAACAGCAACAGCAAAAAGCCTACAGTCACCAGAAGAAAGGAAATACTAAAGAATCCAGCAAAAATAAATGAAACATGCACACCCATGTGCATCGCAGCAGTATTTACAATAGCAAAAAAGATGGAAATAATGTAGGTGCCCATCAACAGAAGAATGGATAGCCAGACTATGAAACACAATGGAATACTATGCAACACTAAGGAATAATGTAGAATCTACAAAACACCTCATAACATGAATGAATTTGGAGGACATTATGCTGGGTGAAATAAACCAGTCACAGAAGGACTAATATTATATTAGTTCATTATTATAAAAATTCAAGGAAAGGTTTATGTGACAAAGTAAATTCCATTTGTTGGTTACCAGGGGTGGGAGAGGAGGGTAGGGAACACTGCTAGACAGGTAGAGACAAGTATTGATTTGAATGAATGGAAGGGCAAAGTACCAAATATGAGTGATCAACACAGTGGATGAACTGCTGCATGGAAAATGAATTTGTTCTGTAAACTTTCACCCAAATCACAATAAAAATTTTAAAAAAAGAATTAAATAGAAAGCAGTGAAACAATAGAAGTTGGTTCTATTATTTAATTAAACAATATCAATAATTATTGATTAATTAAATTGAAAAACCGCTGGAAAATTAAAAAGGAAAAGATGTAAATGACACAAATAAAAAATGAAATAGGTGATGTCATCACAGAACCTACCGAAATAAAAAAAGATCTTACCAGAATAATATGAAGAACTGTACAGCAACAAATTTGAAATCTTAGAAAATAGACAAATTTCTGGTAACACACTACCTACCCAAACTAACACAATCTGAGGTAGAAGATTCAAACAGACACATTATCAAAGAAGAAATTGAACAGGCCACAAAATAACTCCAAACAAACAAAATACTGGCCCAAATGGCTTCACTGGTGAATTCTACCAAACACTCAGGAAAGAGCTGACACTTATTCTATTCACAATATGGAAAAGAATAGAATATTACCAAGCTCATTTTATAAAGCAAGCATAACCCTGATACCAAAACAAGGCAAAGACATCACTACAAAAGAAAATTATAAACCGATATCCCTCATGAATATAAGTGCATAAATTCTCGAAAACATTCTAGCCAACAGAATCCAAAAACATATTTAAAAAATAATGCATCATGACCGAGTGGGATTCATACCAGGTATGCATATTTAAAAAATAATGCATCATGACCGAGTGGGATTCATACCAGGTATGCAAGGATGGTTCAACATTGAAAAATGATTAACCTGACCAATCACATAAATAAAGCAAAGGAAAAGAACCACATGATCATATCAGTAGATCTTATCAATGAGACTCCAGATAAATGAAACACTACTAAAGTAGAAAAACAAAGTAGGTGGCCTTGCACTCCTCAATATCAAAACCTGCTATATAGCAACAGAGGTCAAACAGCCTGCATTGGTACACACAGACCAGTGGAACAGAATTGAGAACCCAGAAGTAAATCCATCCACCTATGGACAGCTGATTAAAGGTTAAAACCCATTAAATGGGGGGGGGGGGAATTTAAACCCGGCCCGGGGAAAAAAAAAAAAAAAAAACCTTAAATGGGGGGGGGGGGAATTTAAACCCGGCCCGGGGAAAAAAAAAAAAAAAAAACCTTAAATGGGGGGGGGGGGAAGTCTCACAAATGGTGCAGGCAAAACTGGATATCCATCTCCAGGAAAATAACACAGGATCCATATCACTCACCATATACAAAAACTAACTCAAGATGCATTAAAAATCTAAATGTAAAACTATATAGATCATAAAAGAAAAAATAGGAGCAAACTTAGAGGTCCTGATACATGGCATAAATATACTATTAAACATGACTGAAAATGCACAAACAGCAAAAGACAAACTCGATGGCTGGGACCTCCTAAAAATTAAACATTTATGTATATCAAAAGACATCACCTACAGACTAGGAAAAAGAATTGACAATGACATATCAGACAGGAGACTAATCTCTAAAATGTATAGATAAATTTAACATCTAAACAAAAAAAATTAAACAATCAAATCAAAAAGTGGGCAGAGGAGATGAATAAACACTTCACCAAAGAAGACATTCAACAAATACATTAAGAAATGCTCACAATCATTAGCCATTAAAGAGATGCAAAGCAAAACAGTGAGATAACATCTCACACCAATATTAATAACAAATTTAAAACAGAAAACAACAAATGCTGGTGAGGCTGTGGGAGACTGGAACTCTCATACACTGCTGGTGGAACTATAAAATAGTGTAAACACTGTGGAATGATACTTCCTTAAAAAACTGGGTATATAGAAATACCATACAGTCCAGGCACCAGCCACTCCTCAGAAGGAAGGTTGGGCAATCTACTTCTGCAGTGATACCACCTTGGAAACCCAAGGATAGGTTGCTATGAGTTGGGTCCAACTTGATGGCAGTGCAGTTTTTTTTTTGGTTATATGATCCAGGAATCCTAGTACTAGGTACATATCCTAGAGAAATGAGAGCTGTGACATGAACAAATAGAACATATACATCTATGTTCACAGCCGCATTATTCACAATAGCAAACAGATGGAAACAACATAAATGCCCATCAACTGATGAATGGATAAACAAACTCTGGTACATACACACAATGGAATACTACACAACACTGAAAAATAACAATGAACCTATGAAACACTTCATAACGTGGATGAACCTAGAGGATATTACGCTGAGTGAAATTAGTCAATCATGAAAGGTCAAATTTTGTATAGAACCACTACTGTGAAAAGTCAATATTTACATATGGAAAGAAGCATTCTTTGAAAGTTACCAGGGGTTAGAGGGTAAGGGAAGGTAAATCAGTAACTAGAGGTTAGACTGGTGGCATAGTGCCTAAGGCATTTGACTGCTGACCAGAAGGCTGGTGGTTCAAATCCACCAGCCACTCCTTGGAAGGAAGGTTGGGAAATCTACTTCTACAGTGATACCATCTTGGAAACCCAAGGAGGGGTAGCTATGAGTTGGATCCAACTCGATGGCAGTGAGTTTGGTTTTGGTTTGAGAGAGTAGACACACATTAACTTAGGTGAAAGGGTATGTAAGCATAAATTGATCAAGGCAAAGGAAGACGCTAGGAAGAACTAGCATTAAAGGCAACAAAGGTAAATACTACTATGTACACAATCCTGCAATAAGAGTAATAACAATAATCTATGAGTGCATACATAGACATGTAAGCTTAACAGGAATGGGAAAGTGAATGGGATTTTTCCTAAAAATATGTATGTTTGACAGAGAATATTTCTTTTTATGTATCTATCTGACCTGCAAATATATCTGTGAATAGAGTAGAACATACAGTGGGCAAAGTTATGAAAGCTTCTGAGACATAACCAAACACCTTGAGGGAATGAGTTTTGGGCCCGGGGACTCAGGATCATGGTCTCAGGGACATCAAGATCCATCCACATAACACAGTCTACAAAGACAATCCTACTTTGGTGAATAGCTACCATGGTCTTAAAAGCCTATGAGCAGCCATTTAAGGTTTATCTATTGGTCTCTCCCTGTCTAGAGCAAAGAACAGTGAAGAAAATAAAAGTCACAAGGCAACAGTTAGTCCAAAAGACTAATGGACTATGTGAACCCCAACCTCCAGGACCCTAACACCAGAAGAACTAGATGGTACCCAGATTCCACTGCTGACTGTTCTGAAAGGAATCACTATAGAATGTCCTGGATAGAGTAGGGTGAAACAGTGGAACAAAATTCAACATAACAAAGAAGACCAGACTTGCTAGACTGATGGAGACTAGAGGAACCTCTGAGACTATAGCCCTTGGACACCCTTCAGTTCTGGAACTGAACTCACCCCTGTGGTCTATAAATTGAACAATAACACTAGCGAGGTACACACTCCTTAGAGCAATCAACTATATGAGATTGAAAGGATAGTACTTGCCCAGGGATAAAGCTCAGAAGGCAGGATGGGATAGGGAAAAAAAAGGATGAATAGAAACAGTAAACACAGGAAGTGGAAAGAGTGCTGTTACATTGTAGGGATGGCAATCAATGTCACGAAACAAAATATGTACCTCTTCTTGAATGGATGATCAATTTTCTGGGTCAACTTTCCCTCAAAGCACAATAAAAAGTAAAAAAAAAAAAGAAAAAAGAAAAAACAACTTGCACCAGGAAGTTTATAGCAGCATTATTAATAATTGCCCCAAGCTGGAAACAACTGTAATGTCTATCAACTTTAAATTGATAAATTATAAGTGGTATATCCATACAATAGAATATTATCCAGTAATGTTGTTGTTGTTGTTATGTGCCGTCGAGTCAGACCCAACTCATAGCCACCCCTCCTTGGGTTTCTGAGGCAGTATCGCTACGGAAGTAGATTGTCCCATCTTCCTTCCGAGGAGTGGCTGGTGGGTTTGAACCGCCAGCCTTCTGGTTAGCAGTCAAGTGCCTTAGGCACTATGCTACCAGAGCTCCTTATCCAGTAATAAATGAATGAAATACTGATACATGTTACAACAGGTATAGTACTTGAATACATTATGCTAAATGAAAGAAGGGAGGCACAGGGATACCATATTGTATAGATTTCATTCATATGAATTGAACAGAAATGCACAGACTGAAAATAGATAAGTGATTTCCTAGGGCCAGAGATGGTTGTCAGTGACTGCTAATTGGCACAGTTTCACTTTGAGCTGATGAAAATGTTCTAACATTGATTGTGGTGATGGTTGCACAACTGTGTGAAATACGGAAAAGATTAAAGTATGAACTTTAACTGAATGAATTGTATAATACGTGAAATTTATCTAAATAAATCTGTTATTTTTTAAAAGATGACGTAGGCATTCAGAGACTAGCTGTACAAATCTTGATCCATCCACATATAGGCTACCTTTCCCCTTTTCTGTTTACATTATGCCACAAAACTAATTTGTCTTGCCATGTGTACCGCACATATCTGTAGCTCCACAAAACAACACCCAGACCACATCCTGTTTAGCCAAATGCTGGATAATACAAAATCATCCCCACCCCTTCCCTTTCCCCTTGCAGGCCACATACCTTAGTTAAACTTATCATAAGCACATACAATCAGACTTTGCCCCGACCCACTACCAGCATCAGGAGCCATTGAACCTCACATCAGGTTCATACCACCTATGTGATAGTTCCTTAAACAGAGGTATAAATATCTCTGGAAAGAGGAAGAGGTTTAGCTGACTTTGAACTTGACCAGCCAGCCACCAATGGATGTAGCATCACTTTTCTTGTAAGCCTCCCCCACTCTCTGGAAAAACTCTTTCATGTATCTGAGCAAGCCTCTGACTCAGAAGTAAGAAACCAGCATAAGACAAGGTGGCAGACTTGGCAAGAAAGCTGAGTGCCTTTGGGCAAGAGGCTTGTGGTGGAGTGGTATGCACCTATCAGCAGAGCTAAATGAACATCATAACACTTTTGCCTCAGTATGGCAAAGTCCAGGCTGAGAGGCTGAGAGCCAAAGAGAGATATGTCTCTGGTCATAACTGAGGCGAGACTGTTCTAATTAAAGAACTGTATCCTAAATGTTCCTGAACCTGAATTGTAACCCGTTGTTTCCCTAATAAACCCCATAATTGTGAGTATTGTCTGTGAGTTCTGTGTGGCCATCAAACAAATTATCAAACTCAGCAGAGAAGTAGAGAGTGCCAATGGAGGAATGACTGGTATCAGAATTGGTAAAAAGATTGGAGGACAGAAGCATGTCTGACCTCCTCATAGGAGTCCTTGCAATTACAAGCATTTTTCAGCTTTCTGTAACAATCCAGACAGCTGGCAAGCCATGCCAGGAGACCAAAAACTCCTCAGAAGGAAGGTTGGGCAATCTATTTCCATAGTAGAATATGGGTAGAGGGCTAAACTTGATAGGTGGAATCCCAAATAGGCCTTGTGAGTCAAAGTTTGGGTCACTAGCTCAGCTGTTAGACGCCTGGTCCTGTTCATGAGTATGAGGACACCCCAAAAGCACCACAGGATCTGCAGGGACTAGGAGTTGAGAAGGCAAAGCGTGACTATCAAGCACTGGTTACTTTGGTAGCATACCCCTTTGACACCCAGTCCATGTTGCTACTGAAGCGAAATTGGCAGCCACAAGAAGGATTAAGCAATTAGAAGAGAAACAGGCTAGCCCAGACAGGAAACACTGAAACTCTTGTATCCAAACTACAGATTGCTAACCAGAAAATCAAATCCTCAGCATGTAGATTAGCTAAGGTAAAAGGGAGTCATCTCCCATGCCAACAAATATGAGCTGTGATATCTAAGGCAGACTGGGATCCCAAAAGATGATACTCCCTAGAATCCTTGGATTCTGATGGTGAGGAAGGGGAAAGATGGAATGAAGAAATGGAGATCTCCAGACATCTAGAGGCACCCCTGCTAATTACCACCAAATTTAAAATCAACTGTCTTCATACCCTCGGTGTTGATCCCTGCACCATTCCCCATGGAATACAAGAGAATAAACCACCATGCAAGCTACTGAGATATGGATCTGGCCACCTGTTATTGTCAGAAAGGCCAAGAATCTACTGAAGTCTGGTTATTGAGACTCTGGGACACTGATGCTTACAGAGTGATGCTCTCAGGGATAAAAGCATCTAAAATGGTTTCTATCACTACCCACCCTGCTCTTAGGCAGTGCCTTTATTCAGCTTTAAATACAAACAAGGCATTACCCCTCACTTGGTGGCATGTTTTTTGACTCAATGATGGAAATTTACCCTGCCCCCCTCCCCCCTTATGGTGGTCCTCAATAAAGGAACTGAAAGATATCATCATGGAATTAGGGATGAAACACACCATCTACATAACTGATTTTCAGGGCCCAAATAACAAAACTTTTACTGCAGAAATGGAAGATACTATATTGCAGTTGGCCCCCAGCCACTGGTCCCCATCCTAAGCCTGATGGGGGGACAGCCAGTGTCTCATGCTTCCCAGGCTGCTGCTAACCTCATTGAAATAGAAAAAAAAAATGTGGAAATGCTCAGTAAGAGCCACAGGCCAATATGGTAGCGATTACATTAAACAAAAGAGCTTGTTAAGAGTTACTCATGACCTATCTAATAGCAGCCAGGACTCCTAAAGAGAAAATATATAAACAGCTCAATGCTGCCCTCTTGCGGTTATGGTAGCATTTGAAACCAGAACAGCAATTTAGAGAAAGGAAGTCCCAGGAGAAAGGGAGAGTGCACAGCCATCTGTGCTGCTGGGATGGGAAGCCCCTTTTCCCCTCAACTAGGGAGGGGGCCAAGATCCTCCTTCTATGAGTGTTAGATGATTAATGGGGTATCAGAAGCCCCACATAGAAGTCACTATATACTGGTCCCCCCAAAAAGCCCAAACCCCTCCTTGGGTTTCCGAAGCAGTATCACTATGGAAGTAGATTGCCCAACCTTCCTTCCGAGGAGTGGCTGGTGGGTTTGAACCACCAACCTTCTGGATAGCAGTCAAATGCCTTAGCCTGTACGCCACCAGAGCCCCTTTTAAGTACCACAGATGGATGTGATAGTTGCCCCTTCATGTGTGGAACGTCACCCTGACTCTGGCCATAGGGAGCCTTCCCTCTGAAGAGTACAAGGTTTTTATTTCACCTTTGTCAGAAAACATTCTAGGAATAGACCTCTTGGAAGGGCTCATTCTGATGACTACTGTAGGGGAATTTTACCTCAGGTAAAGATAATAAAATCTATAAACCAAGTCTGGGCCAAATGAAGCCTCATCTCTTTACCTGCCCCTTCCAGGATAGTAAACATTAAGCAATACTGGCTGCCTGGAGGACATGAGGAAATAACAGCCACCATAACTGAACTGGCCAGAGTTGGCATCATCAGACACACACACAGCACTTAAAATTTAGTCGAGTCTGTCCAGTAAGGAAATCAGATAGTAGTTGGCGCATGATGATTGACTACTGGGAATTAAACAATGTTATCCCCTCCCTCCATGTGGCTGTCCCTAATGTATGTAGCACAGCTGCTAAATGTTATTAGGGAATATTTAGATACTTATCATTTTGTTCTAGATTTGGCTAATGCATTCTTCAGCATCCCTATAACCCCTGAAAGCCAAGGCCAATTTGCTTTTGAATGGAAAGGGGAACACTGGACTTTCACTGTCCTCCTCCACATTCCTCCACCCTCTGTCATGATCTAGTGGCACAGGACTTAGAGAAATGGGACAAACCTGACAATGTTTCTTTATTCCATTACATCAATGATGTTATGTTAACTTGTGATGATTTGTCTTTGCTGCAAGACATTGCACCTAATCTCATCAATCACGTGGAAAGCCGAGGATGGACTGTCAGTACTTCCAAATTACAAGGGCATGGATTGTCTGTCAAGTTCTTGCGTGGTATATGGTCAGATAAAACTAAGATGGTGCCTGCTGCAGTCATTGACAAGTTTACAGTTTATCTTCTACCTACCAACGTAAAAGCTTTGCAACCTTTTCAGGTTATTAGGACTTTTTTTTTTTTAGGACATTGGAAGCCCTTTATTCCCCCATTTAGCGCAGATTGTATACCCCCTATAGAAACTGGTTAAAAAAGAACTAGAGCAATGAGCAAAAACATGCATTGCGGGCAGCAATAGTAGCAGCACAACAAGTTAAGGCTCTAGGGGCCATTAAGGCTGGAGCCGCTTGTGAATAGGATATAGCTAGCTACACCCAAGGACTTTGCCTGGTAAAGGCAACAAGGTAGACAATGTTCCTCATGGATTCTGATATCAGTTATGGAAAGGGATTGAACAGCAATACAGCCTGCTGGAACAACAGCTATATACTTCATATTGGAGCTTGCAGATACGTAGAAGATATCACCAACGGAGTCCCCCAAAACAGTGGAAAGCCATTGCCCTATTGCTCGGTGGGTAAAAGAATTCACTAAACTACAATCAGGGGTGGCCCAAGCTGGGACTGTTGCTAACTGGCCTGCATACTTGCAATAGGGAAGTGTGTTCTCTGCTAACCCCCTAAGCACTGAGCTGCACCAGATATTAGGGCCCATAACGAAGGTTGGGCAATCCTACTTCCGTAGTGATACTGCCTCGGAAACCCAAGGAGGGGTCGCTATGAGTCGGGGCCGACTCGACGGCAAATAACAACAACAACAACAACAACGTACATCAACGAAGATGCCCCCTGGGTGCAGGAGATTCCAGCTATCACTGTAAACCACATTAAGACCAGCAATGAACCCATACCTGAGGCTGCTTGCTACACAGATGGCTCTGCCAGAGGGAACCCTCTCAGTTGGACAGCTACTGCCATACAGCCATCCAAAGAAACCAAATGGATAGATCAAGCGGAAAGGCAGAGTAGCCAGTGGGCTTAGCTCAGGGCAGCTTGGATGGTTCTTATGCCTCATTGTTCTCTGTATAGACAGCTGGGCCATGTATAAAGCTTGACTCTCCAGACAGCCACTCTGGGCTAGGCAATTTGGCCTACATATGAGCTGTGGGGATGGATATCACCATATACCATGTCTCAGCCTGTCGTCTTATGACCCAACCAGGCAATGCTCAGGCAGATGATGGTCTGGCTCTTTGTGCTCACCACTAGACTTCCAACACTTAGATTGTCCAATGGTTACATCACAAAACTGGTTATAAAAGATATAGAACTTTATGGACTACTGCTAAGGGACTAGGCATACCTGTCACCATCTCTCATGTTAAAGAAGCTTGCAATAATTGCACCCCCTGTGCTTTAGAAAGAAAAAGACTGGTCCCACAAGAGGTGACCAGCATTCCCTGTGGAGTGTCACATGCTCAGAGGTAGCAAATCTACTACATGGGACACCTCCCTCTATTTGACAATTGCTGTTTTGCCTTGACTTGTGCTGACACTGCTACTGATCTTTTGCAAGCATATCCCCAAAAATTAGCAATTCAGAGAGAAATCCACGATCTGAGGCCTTGCCTGGCTGTGTGTCACATATGGCACTCCCACAGACATTGACAGTGACTAACAAAACTGTTTTGCTGGCCATGAAGTACAAAATTGGGCAAATACTCACAATATTACTTGGCATTTTCAAACCTGCTGTATGACCCCACTGCTGCTGGCCTGACAGAGAGGATGAATGGCCTCTTGGAACAAACCTCAAGAAGAGATACTCATTGCTTATTCATTGCTTGCAACAGTGGACAAAACACCTTCCAAACACTATGAGATATATTAATGAACATCACCAACAAGAGTTTCCAAGTGCCTATCAGATGCTGATCCAAGGGCCCTTATGGACCATGAGATCCAAGTGAAAGCCACTGGCAATATCTCTCTGCTGCCTGCAGTGAGTCATGAATATAACTTTTGTGTGTGTGTGTGTGTGTGATGTCTTTTCTTTGGGGTGAAGGCTTACAGGCTTCCTTGCTTATAACCTCTTGGTTGCCTCCAAAACCCCTGACTGTACTTAATATTGTTAATCATGGCAAATTTCCAAAGAAAGGAACATATTTTATAAATTTATGGACTTTCCGCATACTCCTGCTGGACTATACTGGTTTGCCTAGAATTGAAGGCTCTCAGGGGGAAAAAAATATGGTATTACAAGCCAGGGCAGAAACATTGCCCCGGGCTCATCTTCACTGCCACTTCTAACTTCGCCTGTGTTTTATTAAACCCACATGACTTACCTATTACTGTTCCTTTAAAAGCCTTATCTTATTACCCTTAAAGATTTATAGGTAATATGTTTCCCAGCTGGGCCATCATCATTATGGAAGTTCAAAACCAGTCCAATTGCTGGATGTGCAGAGAACTGCCACTTCCTCCACCATGGAACTTCTGCGAGAGCTACAATCTGCCAACCAGACAGCCTGGGCATGTTTGGACATTTGGAAAACTCAGCCCCCTATGCCAATGGATTTTTTTCCTTTTTTTCCTGTTTCCTGGGGACTGTACCCTTTCCCTACCCTCTTGGAGTCACACCAAAACTAGGGTGCTTTAATTCCCTTCGCTCTGCTTGGTGAAACTTGCTTTATGGATTGCTTGGATTGTGGTTAATCTTGCTATTTTATTGTTATAGACTATATTGTGTTTGTGGCCTTTGGCTCTAATGCTCTAATGCCCAGGCTTGAGGGATTAAGCAGACTGTTAAAAGCTGTATTGAGGTGCTGGGGTAGCATATACCAAGCACAGCTGTAGCTCCCCAAAACTTCTCCCAGACCCCATCCTGTTTTGGCAAATGCTGGATAATCCAAAATCATTCCCCCCACCCCATCCCCTCTTTTCCCCTTGTGGGTCACATTCCTTAGGTAATCTTATTGTGGGTACATACCACCAGACTTTGCCCCAACCCCCTACTAGCATTGAGTGCCACTGGATTTCACATCAGGCTCATTGCA
This sequence comes from Orycteropus afer afer, assembly GCF_000298275.1. Taxonomy (NCBI): domain Eukaryota; kingdom Metazoa; phylum Chordata; class Mammalia; order Tubulidentata; family Orycteropodidae; genus Orycteropus; species Orycteropus afer. Next base: position 2,225,406 of record NW_006921861.1, on the reverse strand, counting down.
CCTATGTGATACTTCCTCAAACAGAGGTATAAATATCTCTGGAAAGAGGAAAAGGTTTAGCGGATTTTGAACCTGAGAAGCTGGCTGCCACTGGATGCAATGTCATTTTTCTTGTAAGCCTCCCCGACTCTTTGGAATAAAACTTTTCATGTCTCTGAAAACATCTCCGGTGAGCTTTTCCCTCTCTCAAAGCCTTCTAATTACAAGACTTTCGAGGCTCTCAGTAATAACCCAGACATTATGTTAGAAATTATTCAGATATAATATGCATGTAGACAGAAGTTAAGCTTTAAAATTAAAGACTTTGTATTCTAGGTAATGTAAAAACACAAGAGAACAACAGCAACAAAACAAAAACTGAGTACATTTTTTTTTATTGTTTCCTAAATTTAAAAACCATTTTTTAAAAATTTTATAGCTTTAATTAATAGTGAACTAGAACTTTTTTTTCTCAAATGTCTATGAATAGGTTATTTGAATGTGTTTTTCCACATTGAAATATTGTATAATCATCCTTTTGTTTGTATAGTGTTTGTTTGTTAGTATCTTTGAATTGTGCTGCAATCATACATTAATTTTGTGTCTTGTTTTTTAAACTTAATTGTTTGTCACTGTTGTTGTTGGATGGGAAATTGATTCTGAGTATAGCAACTCTATGTGACACAATAGAACTGCCCATAGTGAGACCAACCCCCAGACGTTCAAAGTTTCTGATAAACATCATGCTTTTTGTGGTTGCTCATTAAAAAATAAAAAAATATGAAATTTCTGTTTTTGCTATGTATTTATGGCTTGAGCAATTGTCAGCAGAGTAGGTAAAAGTTACATTGTTGTTGGTTGGTATGTGCCGTCAAGTCGGACCCCCCTCCTTGGGTTTCCGAGGCAGTATTACTGCGGAAATAGATTGCCCCATCTTCCTTCCGAGGAGTGGCTGGTGGGTTTGAACCACCAGCCTTCTGGTTAGCAGTCAAGTGCCTTAGGCACTATGCTACCACAGCTCCTAAAAGTTACATTGTTGTTGTTGTTGTTATGCCCCAGGGTGGAGAGTTGGTATGATAATGAAATATGCTTACATGATAATGAGATGTACCTTTTTGCAACTGATCATGCTTAGAATGTTTATGTATGTTTAACATATATGTAAACTTGTGATAATGTCACTTTCTTGGCTCATCAACCAATAAAAGCAGTAAACAACTCCCAGAGGACAGACAGAATTTAAGGTTGGATACCTCTCTGTCTACTTTGACGCACTAAAGAATAAAGTTCTCTCTTTTCCTCACCAGTGTGGTTTCTAATCGGAGAGAGTTGCACTGAGCACAGTGCTGCTTTAGGCAACAATAGGAGCTGTAACAGCAGAGGGCCAGGTCTTTTTCCTGAGAAGCCAGGCATGGGTTCGAAACACCAACCTTTCAGTTAGCAACCGAGCACTTAATGCTTTGCACCACAAGCCAGAAGGGCTCCTTAATTGTTTATCATAAGAACAATATTTGTGTGTGACTTCAATAAACTTAATTTTAATAGCTACATGATAGTCTTTGCATGTCAATGTAAATTTAATGAATAAATTACTTGATACTGAATATTTAGATGATCTCTTTATTATATTACTATCACTCACATACACATATAAGCAGCAATACCGCTAATGTCCTGGCATGGAACCATACCCATATTTAGGTTATTTATGTGGAAAGTATACCAGAAATGGAAGTGCAAATACTAAAATATGAATGTGGCTGTCACTTTACGCTTCACACAACTAACTTTCCAAAAGACTTTTAATTTTCATTCCTCCAAATATTGTGTGAGTCTCCATTTCTCCAAAACCACTTTGATTTTATTCATTAAAAAGCAACATCTTGTCTATTTTTAATGCCCAAGAAAAGCTGTTCTTTTAACAAGTTCTCTGTGAAGAGGTCAGCACCACTCCCCTCAGTCTAACCACTGAATGGTTTTTGTCTTCACCTCCTGCCTTTGCTTAGAACAAGGTACACCTGAAGACCACAGACATCACATGGCACTGACACCATCTGTGGTAACCTGCACTGACATGTGCAGAGACAACTTACCCTGGGACATGATGTAACATCCCACGTACCATACCATACCACAGACAGTGCTGGGAGCTTTGTTATTCCACATCTTAATTGGAATCCTGCTGCTAGCATTGTCATCCTTGTTCCTTCAGTGAGAGGGGACTTTGGACACTGACTCCCACTGAAGATTTCTAAACAAGAATCACTTTCTCCCAGCCCTTCTGTGGCTGAGGTTGCAAGCAGAGCATATCCTGGTTCTGGTGTCTCCAAGACTTACACATATAAACTGAACGTTAGAGACACAGCAGCCTTCTTATGCATTATGTTTCAATCTGTTCTTGAGGGATTCTGTTAGATCCCCCACAGGCAGTTCATTCATGTCAGGACAGTCTGGATGGGCCCTGAGCCTGGGACAGAACCATGTTAATCAAAGGGAAGCATCTTTCCCCCAAAGACAGTGTCCTGATGATACTTGTTTACCCCATTTTATGCAAGGTGTGGTGGTACTCCCTCCCCAAGTGCTGGAGAGCTTCCTCAGATGAGAAAGCAGGCTGGCTGAACACTGTGCACAGCTTAATTGAAAGAGTATTTCTGGAAGAGCACACCGTATGTTTTACATTTGCATACAACCTATAAATATTCTGTTACAACTTGACTCCATAAATACTTTATTCAGAATGCTTTACTGCAAACATTTTCACCACTCAACATCATCATTTACCTGCTATGCAGAATAATTTCCAGAATTGAGGTCATGTAGGGAAAAGTGGAGGTGCTCCACAGATGTGGGAATTAAAAGACAGCCTGTCTTGTGCTCTGGTCCCCCTAGCCCAACCCCACAGCTCTGGTGGCTGCCTGAAGGTGAAAACATGATATTTCTTTAGCAAATACCTGGAGAAGAGCACATGGAATCTTTAATAAAACTGCTGAAAAGATTGCAATAAAGGAGGATCCCTTTTAGGAGCTCTGGTAGCATTGTGGCTCAGGCACTTGACTGCTAACCAGAAGGCTGGAGGTTCAAACCCACCAGCCACTCCTCGGAAGGAAGATGGGGCAATCTACTTCCGTACTGCCTTGGAAACCCAAGGAGGGGTCGCTATGAGTCGGGGCTGACTTGACGGCACATAACAACAACAACAACAACAACTTTGAATTTGTAAAGCTAACATTCCATATGCCACAAACAGTGTTGGGACCTTTGTTATTCCACATCTTAATTGGAATCCTGCTGCTGGCATTGTCATCCTTGTTCCACAAATGAGATAAACAAGGTTTGGGAGATAAAGAAGCTCAACCTGTGGACAAGCCAAGGTTCTTTCCTGGACTTTATTAATGCTAAACCAAACTGCCACATAAGGTAAGATGAGCAAATTAAAGCATTTGTCATCTTGATACAGTGACTTTATAGTCATGTTTTTATTTTCTACTATTTCAAGATGTTATATCTCCAGTTTTCAGATGACAAATGTGTGCTCCCCATCCTGTTCCTCTTCCCTTGTCTCCTCCTGTCTTGCTTGATTGCTCTCTAACAGTCTTGCTAAGGACCTCGTACTTTGATAGAAAAACCAATTCTTATTATGCCCAACCCAACCACTTCCATGATCTCTGTGTGAAAACGTCTAGAATTTCCAGGGTTCAGTTCAAAGGCAGACCAGGGAAACCAACTCACCAAAGTATTGAAGATGTTTATTCATGTCAGTAGAAATCTTGGGAATGTGGATAGGAATATATAAAAGAGGTAAATGTGTAATTTTAGGTCTGTTGAGCCCTGGTAGCATAGTGCCTAAGGCATATGACTGCTAACCAGAAGGGTAGCAGCTCAAACCCACTGGCCACTCCTTGGAAGGAAGATTAGGCAATCTACTTCCGTAGTGATACCACCTCAGAAACCCAAGGAGGGGTCACTATAAGTCAGACCCGACTTGATGGCAGTGAGTTTGATTTGGTTTGTGTTAGGTGTCAAATACCAAGAGGAATAAGACCAGCATGAATTGTTAGAAAAACAAGTTTTATTGAATCATCTGTCCAGCAGATGGGCTGAGGCTTAGAGTAGCATCAGCCCTGATCCTGTTTCTGCAGGGTGCTTAAGTAGTGTTTTAATGCAGGAGGTCCATTGCTTATTTCAAAAGAACCAATCCTAAGTGTTGAAGAGGAACTAAATGCAAGGGAGATCAGGGACAAGATAAGATAAGCCCGGGGGACAAAACAAAAGATCCAAGAGGAAACTGAGAGTGGAGATGGGGGTGACTTCATGGTGGGAAAAAGTAGACAAAGAACTCCACCAGAAACTGGGGGTTTGGGGAGCATGAGAAAGTGAGCAAAGAGCTTCACCAGAAACTGGAGGGTTAGGGGTGGGAGAATCTGAAGGGTGGGAAAGGGCACAAAGAGTCTAAGCAGAAATTAGGGGGTGGAGACTAGGAGAATACTAGAGACAGGAATTTAGTAGATACTGGCAGGCTGGGTAGAGGGTGAAGGATTTATCTATCAGTTTGGTGAGAGTTTACTCCAAGGAGTAGTGAAGTGGTTAAAGCACTTGGCTGCTAACCAAAAGGTCAGTGGTTTGAACCCATCAGCCACTCCACAGGAGAAAGATGGTGCAAGTCTGTTTCTGTCATAATTTACAGCCTTGGAAACCCTATGGGACAGTTACGCTCTGTCCCATAGGGTAGTACTGCTCTGATAGCATAGTGCCTAAGGCACTTGACTGCTAACCAGAAGGCTGGTGGTTCAAAGCCACTCCTCAGAAGGAAGATGGGGCAATCTACTTCCGTAGTGATACTGCCTCAGAAACCCAAGGTGGGGTCACTATGAGTCGGGTCCAACTCAATGGCACATAACAACAACAACAGAGGGTAGCACTAGGTTTTCTTTTTTTTTTTTTGTTTTAAGTTTACTCCTATGAGCCATTGGCCCAGCATCCTGAACGCAGCACTGGGAGCATCTCTAATTATTAGATCAGATGGTCATCTGGAATGTTGGCACAGTGATGACTCCTGCAAAATGAGGTGGAGAAGCCAGAACTGTCTGCAGGGGCTTTCAAGAAAAAGAAATGTTGGTGTGGACCAATCCTGTGTGACTGCCAGGAAGGATTGTCTATGTGGCCTGAGCACCCCTGCATGATCCTTCTGAGGATACCAAATTGCAAGGCAGGCCAGTCTTGAGTGCTGAGAAGGGTCAGTGGTACTAAAGCCAAGGTCAAAGAGACTGCATCATGAGTCTGAATACTGTGCAACCAGGGCTCTCCAAGGAACCACTTATTTACCACTTGTAGCAGGATTGCTTGCTTGCTACTTGCTCAAAAGCAGTAGTTTCCTGGCCCAGGGTTCCTTAGCTTCAACACAGAGCCATGGCATGCATAGCACATATCTGGGTCATTGTGTCACTTCTGTGGCACTTGGGAGCAAGACAAAGCTATTCTAGCATTCTCATACAGCTTTACTCTGAATACTAAAATCATTTATTTGACCCAAGAGTCTAGTTTTTTTTCTGTCAGCATCAATGACATGAGCTTGTTAGCCTGCAAGTATGATATGATCTCAGACTTTCTCACATCTTGACAGTGACCCTGTCAGTTACACTGACCTATATCTTTTGGAAGGCACTCACCATGGCAGATTGGAGAGGGGAGTGTGAATCTAAGAGAAACTCTTCTGGCTGTTCTTACCAGGATGCAGGAGGGAGGGGCTTCAATGGAAATGAGCTCCCTGTTTAAACAGAACAGCCAAGATTCAGGCATGACAACACCAGGTCAAACACTGATCTGTCAAAGGCAAGGCAATTGTGAGGACTATTATAAGCATTAGGACCAGAATGGGAGCTCTGGTAGCATAGTGACTAAGGCACTTGACTGCTAACCAGAAGGCTGGTGGTTCAAACCCACCAGCCACTCCTCGGAAGGAAGATGGG
>NW_006921861.1:2213228-2219361 GCF_000298275.1 Orycteropus afer afer | reverse complement strand
TAGTGATACTGCCTCGGAAACCCAAGGAGGGGTCACTATGAGTCAGATGTGACTCGACGGTACATAACAACAACAACAACAGCAACAGCAGGACCAGAATAAGTATTCTATGTGAATGCTAAAATCACATGGAGGAGGCATCCTCCACTGACATTCTCTAACTTCATATGGTGGAGAAAGAACCACCATCAGCTTACTATGAGGCAGAAGTCAGACATGCCACCACCCTCCAAACTTTTTACCAATTCTGACACCAACTATCTTTCTCACAGTATTCTCCACTTCTCTGCTGTGTTTGATAATTCATTGCAGTGGCCACACAGAACTCACTGACAATGCTCACAATTATGGGGATTATTAAGGAAGTAACAGGTTACAATTCAGGTTCAGGAATGCTCAGAACAACCTCCCCTCAGCCATGCCCAAAGGCACACCTCTCTTTGGCCCTTGGCTTCTTCACCTGGCCCCTGCCTTGCTAGGGCAAATATTTCAAAGGTCTTTTAGCAAGCAAGCCTCCTTGCCAAAAGCATTCAGATTTCTTGATCTGTGGGGTGGGAATTCCACTGCTTTGTCTCATGTCAGTGTCTCTGTTCTGCTGTCACTGCTGCTCCCACCATCTTTCTGCCATCTCTCTACTGACTTTCTGCCATCTCAGCATAGGGATCTCAGGTCCAGGGATGTGTTCCATCCCTGTTTCTCTTTCTTGATAGTAATGAGATCCTGACTTCCAGATCTAGGAGGACTCATTTTAAGCCTAACAGAATGACAGCACTAAGTAATCCCTACATTATAGTTCCATATACCTTATTTCTATGGTCCTACTCCAAAAAAGTGCTATGTAACTTACTTACATTAATAAAAAGCTATCCATCTCCCTTGGTAGGCCACAAACTACCACATATTTGCATAGTTCTACCCAATCATCTGGTAAAAATCACAAAGAACCATACCAAGTTATTAACTGTACACAGTGCACATCAGAAAGGTCTAACTCTGATAAATTGTTGGCTAATTAATCATGTGGATGCAAGGATTGAAATAGATGGATAAGCCTGATAAGATTGTGCATTAATAAAACAAACAAAAATTAGCAAATAAGAACACTATTCAGGACTGGTTAAATTTTGGGCCTCAATTGAGCCCCAAGATTGTAGAATGATGTTCTACTTCCTAACATCCCAGACCTATCTGTTACCTGAAAAATGTCAGGGCCTTGTCTTGGAATAGCACAGCCAAGTTCACACCAGAGTTCAAGGAGAACAAGAGAGTTTAATTAGGAAGTACACCAATGAGAGAGGGACGGGGTCTTGGTGACTTCAAAAACACCCACTCTGATTAGCACTTACAATCAGGGGTCTGATACTAAAGGAAAAAGAGACACAGCACATATTCAGGATTATCAATTTTCCAAAATTTAGATAGGACAATGGCTAATAAAGAAAAGAATGTTTCTTATGAGCCCCTGGAAGTCAGGTAATCCTTAATAGGCTCCATTTGTGTTCATTAAAGCCCAGGTGGCAAGTTCTAAAGTCCTGCCCAGGAGACTTTATTGACATAAATGGCTCACAGGATGCAGCAGGAATGGATAACTGTAACTAAGAGAGAGAACAAGTTAATTATAACACAAGGTTGCAGCCAGGTTTTAAAGAAATAGTATGTTAACTACAAATAGGGAGTATATTCTAACCATATGATGTCAGGCCTAACAAAGCCAAAATCTTTATCCTCACATATCTGCTGTGCCCACACCTCAGACCCACCCATGTCCACTATTCTTCCACATCCCACACCTGAATCTACTGCTCCCCATCCCAGAGATGAGTCTGTTTCTTCTCTGTATCTTGGACTCAAGTCCACTGCTCCCACATATCCCAGACCCAAGTCCACCTCTCATCTTCATCCTAAACCTGAATCTACCCCTCTTCACCTCTCAGACTCTACTTTACTGTCCCACAATCCCAGATCCTACTCTTCTGTTCTTCTACTCCCCAGACCTGAATCTACTGTTCCCTATTCCAGACCCAACTCTACTTCTCCCGCATTGCACATTCTATAGTCTACTACTCCCCCAGATCCCATACCAAAGCTTACCGCTGCTCATCTATAACCCAAGTCTACTGTTCCTCCACATCCCACACACCAGTCTGCTGCTTCTCAATCCCAGGCTTAAATCCAGTATATATGCACATATCAGACCTAAATCTGTAGCTCCCTCACATGCTATAACTAAGTATTTTCTAAATGGGCATTTATAAAACAATGAGGCATTCATTAGCAGTTAGTCAGAATACAGTACATACCCTATGCCAATCTCTTCTATTATCCCTCATTGTAGAGTTATCAAGCTGGGAAATATGCAATAATTCAATAAAAAATACTGCTGAGTATCATGTGTATACAAGCTATTGTTCTGGTTACTACAAATATGAAGGAAAATGATGCAAACCCATGTCAAACTCATAAATCTAGTGGGAAATTAAAGTGTAGCATTGTTTGCAACAGAGTTCATCCTGGTGTTTCAGAACATTGACAAAACCTTCAGGTTAAGACCAATGGGTGGTAAGTATCCTCATAATCCAGAGATAAGTATTAGACTGACTTGATCATTCCCAACCTACCTCTAACCTATGTGGGAGTAGCCTAGACAGTCTATGTCAGCAAATATTTCTTTGAAGACTGTGGAAAGAAAGAATTCTGTGGCATCCTCCCCACCTCCAGACAGACCAAATGAGAGAGAGAGTCTCCAGAAAATCATTTTCAGAGTTTGGGACTGTCTAGTATTAAGGCAGGTAGGGGGTGGCAGTACTCCTAAGGGAATAAAAGACAGCCCATGCTATAAAATTGCCCATGTTTAATAGCTGTTACTCCAATAGTGCTCTGTCAGTTTGTCTCATTGTGGTGGCTTATGTGTTTCTGTGAAGCTGGAGGGTATGCTACCAGTATTTCAAATATCAGCAGGGTCAACCGTGGTGGACAAATTTCAGTGGAGTTTCCAGAATAAGACAGACAGGGGGAAAGGAAGAGACCATCCACTTCTCAAAGAATTGATCAGTGAAAACCTTATGAATAGCAGCAAAATACTGTCTGATATGTTACCGAAAAACTTTATGAATAACCCTGAAACATTATCTGATATAGTGCAAGAAAATGAGCCCCTCAGGTCAGAAGGCAGTCAAAATACTACTGGGGAAGAGTTGCCTCCTCAAATTAGAATAGACCTTAGTGACATGGGTGGAGTAAAACTTTCTAGACTTCCATTTGCTGATGGGGCATAACTCAAAATGAGAAGAAACAGCAGCTAACATACATTAATAATTGAAAAGTGGAATGTATGAAGTTTAAATGTAGGAAAATTGGAAGTTGTCAAAAATGAAATGATATACATATAAATCAATATCCTAGGCATTAGTGAACTGAAATGGACTGGCATTGATCATTTTGAATCAGACAATCACATGGTCTATTATGACGGTAATGACAAATTGAAGAGGAATGGCATGGCATTCATCATCACAAAGAATGCTTCAAGATCTATCTTGAAGTGCAATGCTGTCAGTGAAGGGTTAATATCCATTCACCTACAAGTATGACCACTTAATACTACTAATTATTCAAATTTATGCACCAATCACTAAAGCCAAAGAGTAGGAAATTGAAGATTTTTATCAACTTCTGTAATCTGAAATTGACCAAACCTGCAATCAAGATGTACTGATGATTAATGTTGATTAGAATGCAAATGTTGGAAACAAATAGAACCATAAGTAGTTGGAAAATATGCCCTTGATGATGGAAATAACACCAAAAAATATATGATAGAATTTTGCAAGATCAATGTCTTATTCATTGCAAATATCTTTTTTCAACAACAGAAATGGTGGATATACACATGGACTTTACCAGATGGAATACATAGAAATCAAATTAACTATAAATGTGGAAAAAGGTGATTGAAAAAGCTCAATATCTTCAGTCAAAACAAGGCTAGGAGCTGATAATAGTAAAGACTGTAAATTGCACCTATGCAAGTGCAAACTGAAGCTGAAGAAAATTAAAACAAGTCCACAAGAACCAAAATATGACCTTGATTATGTACTACCTGAATTTAGAGAATATCTGAAGAATAGATTTGGTGCATTGAATACCAGTCAGTAAAAATCAGATAAATTTTAAGATGACATCAAGAACATCATACGTGGGGAGTTCCAGTAAGATGGCGGAATAGGCAGGAAGACTGCACAGACCCTCCTCAACAGAGAAAAGGGGAACCCATTACCACAGATACAGAAGATAATCCTGGACCCCTGACCCTTGAAGGGAAGGATATAGAAGTGGACTAAACTCCAACTAGCAGAAGAATTTGCATGAAAACACCAAAAAAGGAGACATACGGAGTTGTGGTCTGGCAGCGATCCTGACAGCACAGACAGCTTACATATTGCTGAGTGGTGATAAGACCTAAGAATTAACTTAAAAATCAGCTCTGTTAGTCAGGGACTGCACGGAGGACTGCACTGGAGGCTGGGAAATAAAAGGGGAAGAGGTGAAGTGGGCTGAGCCGTGGACTTTTGACTGTCCAGAGGGCACAGATATTTTGAATGTTTATAAACCATTTGACCATTTTAGAAATTTAAGGCAACAGTATTCCCCCAGATTGCAGGGACTTAAGAACGGGCTCCACCTGCCAGGAACTGAAATGACATTCTGGATACAGAAGACTGGAAAGGTGTGACATTCCCTTTGTTACTCTTAGACCCCACACCCTCTTGGTGAATGGATGTGCAGCCATCCCTCACTCACACCCACCTTCTAGGCTGGCAGGAGTTCCATCCCAGATAGAGCCTGGGGGCCCTTCCCTGTCCTGCCACATTTTATTTTTTTTATTTTTTCTTTTTTTTTTTTTTTTTTTTTTTTTTTTTTTTTTTTTTTTTTTTTTTTTTTTTTTTTGATTAATTTATTTAAAAAAAAAATTTTTATTTTTTTTATTTTTCCTGTTTTTTTTTTTTTTTTTTTGTGTGTGTGTGTGTGTGTGTGTGTGTGTGTATCTGTTTTAAAACTACTGTTATTGAAGGACACTCTGGACCTGGATGACTGAAAAGGTGTGACATTCCCCTTGTTACTCCTATACCCTATACCCCTTGGTGAATGGAGTTGTGGCTATTCCCCACTCCCACCCACCTTCTGGGCCTGCAGGATCTCCATTCCAGTCTATGTGCTCAGGCAGAGCCTGGGTGTCCTGCTCTATCCACCCCTGATATTTTCCTTCTTCTTCTTCTTCTTCTTTTTTTTTTTTTTGTTTTCTTCTCTCTTTCTTTTTTTCTGGTTTTTAGTTTGCTTGTTTCTGTCTGTTTTAAAACTACTATTACTATCAATACATTTGTCCTTTTTCCTATCATTCTTCCCCACCCAGGTCCTAGTTCTCAGCTCTTTTTCTTTTACTTGTTCATGGTTGCAAATTTTTTTTCTTGTGGTTAACCCTGTTCCTTGTTTCTCTTTTTGCATTTCCCCATTTTTTTCTTCATTTTATCCTTCTCTACCTTTTTTCTCTTATTGTCCTATCCCCAGATATTGCAGGTTTTCTTGTTTTTTTCTTCTTCATTTTTCCTTTTTTGGTTACTGTTCCTGTGTGATTACATGGTGTATTTTTTATCCATGTGCTTTTAGTTTTTTTATGGTTGTTCAGTTGTAATATTTGTCTAATTGAGTGACAGACAGCAACAGCCCCAATAACACACAACAACAACTACACCTCCTGCAACTTCACTTACTGACAGAGACTACCACCTCCTTCTCCACCAATGGGCCAATGACAAAAAACCACCAAGAAAACCATGAATCACTTTTGGCTGCTCTTCACAAACAGTTAACAGAGATCTTAATATGACAATGCCATGATGTCTCAGAGACAACAGACCATCACAGTCCACAAAAAGAAGCAAAATGAAGTGGTAGAAACAAGGGAACTGGATACAGATCCAGAAAATGTTCCTCAGGAATAAGGAGCATTGGAACTCTCTGATAAGGAATTCAAAAGAATGATATTTAGGTATCTTCAAAGGATTGAGAGACAGAGCAAAGAAAACACAGAAAATAACTTAGAAGAATTTTGGAAGAAAATACAAGAACAAAATGA
>NW_006921861.1:2203329-2205344 GCF_000298275.1 Orycteropus afer afer | reverse complement strand
GATCTCAAAACCTACTATACAGCCACAGTAGTCAAAACTGCCTGGTATTGGTTTAATGACAGATACATAGACCAATGGAATAGACTTGAGAACCCAGAAATAGATCCATCAACCTATGGTAAGCTGATCTTTGACAAAGGGCTGAAATCCATTAAATGGGGAAGAGAATGTTTGTTTAATAAAAGGTGCTGGCAAAACTGGAGATCCATTTGCAGAAAAGTGAAACAAGATCTGCACCTTACACCACACACAAAAAAGAAATCCAGATGGATCAGACTTAAATGTGAAACCTTAAAGTATAGAGTTATCTCAAGGAAAAACTAGGGGCAAATTTAGGGGCCATAATATATAGTATAAATAGACTATCAAGCATAACTCAAAGTGCACAAGCAGCAGAAGAGAAAACAGATGATTGGGACCTTCAAAAAATTAATTTTTATGTGCTTCCAAAGACTTCTCCAAAAGAATCAAAAGAGAACCTACAAATTGGGAAAAAATATTTGGTAATGACATACCTGACAAGGGACTTATCTCTAGAATTTATAGAAAACTCCAATACCTCAATAACAATAAGATAAACAATCCAGGTAAAAAATGGGCAGAAGACATGAATAGCCACTTTCCCAAGGAGGATATTCAAACGGCCAACAAACATATGAAGAAATCCTCACGATCATTAGCCATTAGAGAGATGCAAATCAAAACAACAATGAGATACCATCTTGCTCCAGCACTAACAGCAAAGTTCAACAGGACAGAAAATAACAAATGCTGGTGAGGATGTGGAGAGATTTGGACTGTGATACACTGCTGGTGGGACTGTAAAATGGTACAATCATTGTGTGGTGATTCCTTCAAAAGTTGGAATTAAAAATACCATTTGACCCAGCCATTCCATCACTAGGTATATATCCTAAAGGAGGGAGGGCCATGACAAGAATAGACATATGTACACCCATGTTCATCACAGCACTATTTACAATATCCAAAAAATGGAAACAACCTAGGTGTCCATCAACCGAGGAATGGACATACAACGGAATACTATGCAATGGTAAATAATAATGCAGAATCTGCAAAACACTGCATAACGTGGATGAACTTGGTGGACATTATGCTGAGTGAAATAAGTCAATCACAAAAGGACAAATATTATATTAGTCCATTGTTGTAAAAGTCAAGGAAAGGTTTATCTATGGAAGGAAATTTTCTTTGTTGGGTGGGAGGGTAGGATAGGGAATACTGTTAGATGGATAGAGATAAGTATTGTTTGGGTGAAGAGATGGGCAATGTACCAAATGTGAGTGATCAGTATGGTGGCATTGAGGAAGAGAAAGACATAGAGAGGTACATGGGAGGTACAGACAACAAAGATGAATCCTTGTGCACATACAGTACTGCATTGCCAGTGAAGGGAAACATGGGTATATGGGTGGATAGATAGGTGGACAGGCTGAACTAGTAGGTATGTCTATGAAGCAGGAAGTGTATCCAAGAACATGATAGGGTTGGCAGACAACATTCCTATAAGTTTATGTGTATGATCAGAATTCCCATGTGTATAGTAGAGCTGACAAGAGGCAATGTGATAGTCATTGCTTTGACACAACCATCTACCCAGAGGGACCGAGTAGTTGAACCTGTGAGCTTGGGACCATAGTCACAGGGGACATCAAGCTCAATTAGCATAACATACTACACAAAGCATTATTCCACCTCCTACTTCAGCGAGTAGTGACTGGGATCTTAAAAGCTTGCAAGCTGTCATCTAGATGCAATCATGGGTCTTTCCTGGTCCAGAGCAAAGAAGAATGAAGAAAACCAAAATTCATGGAAACAATTAGTCCTAGCCACTAGTATACCATCTAATCTGCAGCCTATACAACTATGAGACCAAAAGAACTAGATGGTGCCTGGCTACCAATGTCAACCACTTGGAAGGGGATCTATGTAGGAGATCCTGGATAGAGAGGGAGAACAATGTGGACAAAACTCAACATCATTTGAAGGAAAAA
>NW_006921861.1:2201004-2202713 GCF_000298275.1 Orycteropus afer afer | reverse complement strand
TACCCAAGCATAAAAAAAAAAAAGAGAAAACCTTATAAATAGCAGTGAAACACTGTCTGATATAGTGTTGGAAGATGAGCTCCTCAGGTTGGAAGAAGTCAAACTAGGATTGCAGAAGAGTGCCCTCTTCAAATTAGAGTTGACATTAATTACATGAATAGAGTAAAGTTTCCAAGATCTTCATTTGCTGATGTTGCATGATTCAAAATGAGAGAAACAATTAAAAAAAAAAAAACAAAAAACATCAGAATGTGTAGTGTACAAAGTTTGAATCTTGAAAAGTTAGAAGTTGTCAAAAATGAAATGGAACACATAAACATCAATGTCCTAGGCATTAGTGTGCTAAAATGCATGAGTACTGGCTATTCTGAATCAGAAAATAATGTGGTCTACTATGCCAGGAATGACAAACTGAAGAGGACCGGCAATGCATTCATTGTCAAAAAGAACATTTCAAGATCTATGTTGAAGGACTTCTGGTAAGATGGAGGAATAGGCAGAGGAGCGACACAGGCCCCCTTCAACAAAGAAAATAAAAACCAATTGACAGAGATACAGAAGATAATCCTGGAGCCCTGAGATTTGAAAGGAACTATACAGAAGTGGGTTAGGCACCAACTAGTGGAAAAACCTGAATGAAAACAGTGAGTACAAAGACAGTTGGAGCTGCAGATTATCAGCTACTCTGACGGGACCAACAGCCTCAATATTTCCAAGTGGTGTTGGGACTTGAGAATTGACCTAAAGATCAGTTCTGGTCACCAAGGGCTACAGAGACGATTGTGCTAGTGGCCTATGACTAGGAAGGGAAACAGCAAGGAGGGAGACTACCTGAGCTGTGGACTTTCCATTGTTTGGAGGCCACAGCCATTTAGATTGCTTACATGTGGCAGCCATTTTGGATATTTAAAGTGACCAAGGGTGCAGCCATTTTGAATGTTTACAAGTGGCAACCATTTTGGATTTTAAAGTGATAGCATTCTCATTTGGATTCCAGGGACCTAAGAATAGGCTCTGTTTGCCAGCAGTGTGTGAGCCATTTTCCTAAGATAAATCTCTCTCTCTCTCTCTCTCTCTCTCTGTATATATATAGTTATTTATATAGTTATATATATATAAGCTTTACTGGTTTTGTTTCTCTAGAAAACCCAGTCTAACACAGGGATCAATCAGAAAAAAGAAAAAAAACAAAATGAAGAAAGTCTAAGGATCATGTGTGATACCATTAAAAGGAATAACCTATGTGTCATTGGAATTTCAGAATAGAAAGAGAAAAATAAAACTACTGGAAAAATTGTCCAACATTTGTTGGAGGAGAACTTCCCTGATATGATGAAAGATGAGAATATATTCATTCAGGAAGTCCAACAAACACTAAACAGGATAGACCCCAAAAGAAAATCACCAAGACATATCATCATCAAACTCATCAAAATCAAAGAAAAAGAAAGAATCCTGATAGCAGCATGGGAAAAACAAAAAGTTACTTGCAAAGGACAACCAGTAAGAATAAGCTCTGATTTCTCAGCAGAAACCATGCAAGCGAGAAGTCAATGGGATGTTATATATAAAAACCTGAAAGAAAATTTTCAACTAAAAATTATATACCCGGCAAAATTGTCCCTCAAATATGATGGTGAAATCAGGAGATTTCCAGATAAGCAGAAACTAAGGGAATTTGTTAAAACCAGACCAACCTTACAAGAGAT
>NW_006921861.1:2182308-2200698 GCF_000298275.1 Orycteropus afer afer | reverse complement strand
GCTGCTCCTTCATGGAAGTTTGTAGTCCGCACACCAGGATTCCAATCCCTCAAAGAATGTGGCTCTTCCAAGATGTCCCTGGATATCTTGGAAGCAGGCCACACCCCTAGGGAAACTCCCCTTGGGCAGACTGGCCACTCAGAACACAGTCATCTGATCCCATCATGGGAACAATCACACAGAACTGGGGTCCAGCCAAGTTGACACACAGCTCCAACTATCACAACTAACCCAGAAACCACAGCTATGGACATATCCAATGTAGAATAAGCTTACAAGATTATAAACAGGGAACCAGAGACATCAATTGGCAAGTGAAGACAATTACTAACCAAAAAGAGGGAAAATACTGTGTAGTTACAGCACTTCTAAATGACGAGGAATCAAGAGAGTTACAAGATAGAATGGACTATTCTAAACTTGGGGGGAATATTATAAATCACAGGGTAACCTCAAAGAAAAATGATAAATCTTCACATCACAATAAAAAAGAGGACAAGCACAAATATTCATCAAATACTAAAACAACAGCAACAAAGGAGATGATAACATAAGTCATAAAAGTAATGAGCTCAGCACAGAAAATAATATTGAACAAAGAAACCAGGGACACCATGAAAAAACACATAACAAAATGACAGCAACCAATTCATACTTGTCGATAATTACACTGAATTTTAATGGATTAAATGCACCACTCAAGAGATGTATTTTCATTCTTGTTTGATTCAAGGAATGTTTGAATTTCAGTTTTTAATTCTTATACCTGGATGCAGACTGGGTAAGAAAACAAAACCCATTATATGCTGTCTACAAGAGACAAACCTTACAGACAAAGACAAAAATAGACTAAAAATCAAAGGTTGGAAAAAGATATATGAAGAAAATGGGAACCATAAAAGAGCAGGAGTGGCAATGTTAATTTCTGATCAAATTGACTTTAAGACAAAAACCACCATATGAGACAAGGAAGGACATTATGTAATGATTAAAGGATTAATTGAACAAGAAGATAGAACCATAATAAATATCTATGGACCCAATGAAGGAGCTTCAAAATATATAAATCAGACTTTAAAAGACTTGAAAATCCAAATAGGTGACTCCACAGTCATAGTGGGAGACTTCAATACCCCATTTTCAATGAAAGAAGGAACAACTGGAAAGACACTCAACAAAGATGCAGAAGAGCTAAACAATACAATCTACCAACTTGACCTTATAGATATCTGCAGAGCACTTCACCCAACAACAGCACAATATACATTCTTTTCCAGTGCACATGGAACATTTTCCATGATATACCATATGTTATGCAATAAAGCAAGCCTTAATAAATTTAAAAACATTGACATACTGCAAAGTATCTTCTCAGATCATAATGCTATCAAATTAGAAATCAACAATAGGAGATCAATGGAAAAAGAGCAAATACATGGAAACCAAACAATATCTTCCTTAAGAAAAACTATGTATGAGAAGAAATAAAAATTGAAATTCAAAAATTCCTTGAATCAAATGAGAATGAAAATATAACATACCAAAATATTTGGGATACCTCAAAAGCAATGATCAGAGGTCAATTTATAGCAATAAATGCACACATCCAAAAAGAAGAAAGAGCCAAAAACAACACTTTAAACCAAAATCTCCAACAATTAGAAAAAGAACAGCAAGAAAAGCCTACAGTCACCAGACAAAAGGAAATAATAAAGATTCTAGCAGAAATTAATTAAACAGAAAATAATAGGGCAATAGAAACAAATCAAGACCAGAATTTGGCTTTTTGAAAAAGATTAATAAAATTGACAAAGCACTGGCAAATTTAACAAAGGAAAAGAGGGAGAGAATACAAATATGATAAGAAACGAAATGAGTGACATCGCAACAGAACCAACTGGAATAAAAATGATAATATCAGGATACTATAAAGAACTGTACTCCAACAAATTTGAAAATCTGGAAGAAATGGACAGATTTCTAGAAACACACCTCTTACCTAAACTAACAGACTGATGTGGAAAAGTTGAACAGATCCATAACAAAATAAGAAATTCCTACCCATTTCATGAATAAAGATGAGGTCTTTACTCATTCAAAACCCTTTATAAACCCCAGCAAATCATTTGTTATGGGAGAGAAAGGCTAGCCTTGGTTGGTCCTTCTTTGTCTCTGCTTGTGAGCTAATTACTCTTAATAAAGCCTGTTCATGTCAAAAGTGTGAGCCTATTCTGGCCATTCTTGATCACCATAAGGCAAGACCCTGCTTCTGACAGGGAAAGGCCTCCAGTGACAGTATCAGAGAAATTAAAACCCTGACTAGAAAATGGTTGAATTTCAAGTATTAAGGCCCCATAAAGTCACAGGAAAAGAACCACCAATAATCTTTGTGAGAGTCTGACAAATATCTCCCAGACTGAAGGTCGTTTGTGATACAATTTGACCTTCATCTTTGGTTCTTAAAAGATTGTTGTTAGATGTCCTTGAGTTGATTTTCACTCATAGTGACCCCAAGCGAAAGTGTTAGAACTACCACATTGGGTTTTCTCAGCTGTAATCTTTATGGGAGGAACTCTGGTAGTGTAATGCCTAAGCGTTTGACTGCTAACCAGAAGGCTGGCAGTTCAAACCCACCAGCCACTCCTTGGAAGGAAGGTTGGGCAATCTACTGTAGTAATACCACCCAGAAACCCAAGGAAGGGTCGCTATGAGTCAGATTTGCTTGATGAGAATGGGTTTGGTTTGATTTTGGAATCTTTATGGAACCCAGGTAGCAGGGTTTCTTCAGAGGAGTCACTGGGAGAGCAGCTTATTGCTTAACCATTGTACCACCACGGCTTCTTCCTGAAAGATAGCTCTTGGAATTCCCCAGTAATTGAGGGTTTTCTTTATTATTATTATTATTATGTAAAACTTTGTGATAGCACCTGAGAATGTGTGCAAATGAGTAGGGGCTACAAAGACCACACTTTAACAACTAACCTCTGGAAGAGATAGGGAATCGTTTAAATTATACATATTCAGTGAAGCAATCAATCCCGACTATGGAATGAGATTCCAATAATGATTATACAATGAAACCAATAAAATCTTTGAACATGGATATTTGAGGGTTTTCTGGAGAGTAGCATGTCCCTGGGGACAGTGGAAGCCTCTCTTCAGGACCCCTTCCAGATCTAGTCCCATACATCTCCATATTTATATCCTTTCTGGTTATAATAAATGAGCAACTAGGAGCTCTAGTAGCATAGTGCCTGAGGTATTTGACTGCTAACCAGAAGTCTGGCGGTTCAAATCCACCAGCCACTCCTCAGAAGAAAGGCTGGACAATCTATGTCCGTAGAGACACTGCTTCAGAAACCCAAGGAGGGTTGCTATGAGTCAGATACAACTCGACAGCAGTGAGTTTGGTTTTTATACATATAGGTAAAAACAAAAAAACAAATTCATTGTTATCGAGTAAATTCTGACTCATAGTGATCCTATAGGACAAAGTTGAACTGCCCCATAGAGGTTCTATAAATCTTTATGGAAACAGACTGCCTCATCGTTCCCCCACAGGGTAGCTGGTGGGCTTAAACCGATCTTTTGGTTAGCAACCAAACATCTTAACCACTGTGCCTATTCTGTGAGCTGTTATAGAGAATTAACAAACCAACAGGAATCAGAGAAGACCAACATGGGGTGATATCTGCCAGTTTGTCAATCAGAAGAACTGAGTACTTTTAACTTGTGTGCTTTGGCTAAGCTAAACCAAACCAAACCAAACTCACTGCCATCGAGTCAATTCCTACTCATAACCCTTCCTTGGGTTTTGGAGGAGGTATCTCTATGGAAGTAGGTTGCCCAGAAAGCCTACTCATGCAGTCAATCTGCTGAACTGTGTCTTTTCAACTTGTGAGGTTTGATCTAAATATGGGTTGTTAGGGTCAGAAAGAGACAATGTCACCTTGATGGCTCTTGAAGAAAAAGAGAGAAATAGGAAGGTGAAGATTGGACCCATTTCCAGGTGGGAATTGAATTCATACAGATAACAATAGAGTTGCAGTTTGCCCACTCTGCCCCTTTTTTATTAGTGCCTTTTTTTCTCACTTGAAAACATCAGAAGTAATCAAAAGCACTTAAAATGAATGGCAAATTGAAACAACAATGAGATACCATCTGGCCCTAGCACTAATAGCAAAGTTCAACAAGCAGAAAATAACAAATGCTGGTGAGTATGTGGAGAGAATGGGACTCTCATACACTGCTGGTGGGACTGTAAAATGATACAACCACTGTGGAAAGCAGTATGGCTATTTCTTAAGAAGTTGGAATTAGGAATACCATTTGATCCAGCAATCCCATTACTTGGTATATACCCTAAAGAAGTGAGAGCCAGGACAAGAACAGATATATGCACACCCATATTCACTGCAGCACTATTTACAATAGCAAAAAGATGGAAACAGACTTGGTGCCCATCAAGAGTGGATAACCAAACTATGGTACATACACACAATGGAATACTATGCAACTAAAGATTAATGTAGAAACTGCGAAACACCACATAATGTGGATAAACTTGGAGGACACTATGCTAAGTAAAATAAGTCAATCACAAAAGGACAAATATTGTATTAGTTCATTATTGTAAAAAGTCAAGGCAAGGTTTATATATGGAAAGATACTTTCTTTGTTGGTTACCAGGGGTTGGAGGGGAGGGGAGGGAACACTGCACAAGATTAAAAAATAAAAAATAAATTATAAAAATGATAATAATAAAAGTTTTGATTGGCAAATAAATAAATAATCAAAGAAAATAAATTGAATGGCATAAGTAAAATGCCTAATTCAGGATTTGAAACTAGACTCCATTCCTGCTTCTGCTAACTAGGCAAATCTTTCCTCTGTGGTCATGCAGATGCAGGATCTCATATCTTGTTTTGAGAGGAAGTCAAGACAAATAATTATCTGAAACACTTTTATGCAGGATGTTCTCAGACAGAAAGCATATTGTTGTAAGCAAATTATTTTCAACTTCTCATACTTACCATGTTAAAACAATGTAGTTTGATTTACATATAATATTCTTAAGAAGTGTATACACTATACATTCTCAGGAAGCCAATGTCTTAAAATAGGTTAATAAATAACTAGCAAAGTTGTTTCCTATCTGATTTCAGAACAAGTCCTATCCTGATATTGTCCTCTCACCATTCTGCAAACACAGCTATCAGTACATATATCCTTTAGTCCCATCACTGACAACCCTATTGTGAGAAATTTTGCCTCTAACTTCTGATTATTTTAAACTTTGATCTTTTTCCAAACTTTTTACTAAAAATGTATAATTATTGTGATTCATATTCTGTGGTTTGATTTGGATACACCATTAAGCTCCCAATTTATATCAACAGGTCTTTCTTCTGTGAAGCCATTAGGTGGGTTCAGAACACAAAGCTTTTAGTTAGCAACCAAGTACTTGACTATTTCTATATCCGTATCTATGTCTATATCTTACTGCCTCTGTTTCTTTAGAGAATCATGACAGACAGGGATCTTCCAAGCAAAGAATCCATTAATGAGCCCCCACAAAGAATAAGGATGCTTCCTATGATTGTGGTACTTGACTGTATAAGAGAACCAGCCAACTGAAAATCTCTTTACTTTCTTTTTTCCTACTCCTCACCCTGAAAAAAAAAAAAAAAATAGAAGAAGGGAGCAAGGATAAGGAAGGAGTGGAGCAAGAGAAGTAGACAAATGGTGCATCCACTCTGCACTGCTGGATAAGCCTGGGGACTCAAAAAGAGACTTTAAATTTGCTCTGTGATCAACATTTCTATTTAAACAGGACCAAATGTTTTCTTTCTGAGAATCAACAGAAGATTATGAGATGTGACTTAGTTGTTGGTAAGAGGGAGGAATGAAGATGTGATGTATGAGAGGACAGCAGTAAAAGAGAATAAATCTTTCCTAGTCTGGTGGTGTAATTGTTAAGGCATTTGGCTGCTAAAAAAAATGGTGGTGGTTCAAACCCACCAGCTGCTCTGCAGAAGAAAGATGAAGCAGTCTGAATCCATAAAAATTTATAGCCTTGGAAACCCATTGGGGTATGTTATGAGTCAGAATCAACTTGAAGGCAGTTAGTTTGGTTTTTGGTTTGGAGTTGTACCCTAGCTAATGCAATCCACTGAGTAAACTTTTTCACAGAAAAAAAAAAAAAAAATGATGTAATAATGTGATATGGTAATATTGACATAACATGTGAGGTAGTGCTTAGGACTATGAAACAAACTAAAGCAGGTTAAGGAGAATTGGAGCATGACCAAGGGAAGGGGGTGAATAGAACAGAGGGGCAAATTTCTCTGCTGACATGAATCAAGGAGTGAGTCATCAGTCAGGGAGATGTGGAAAGGGTTCTACACAATGAACATCTCCTGAATCCACACTCTTTGCATGCTCTCAGCAACACTTTTCTCTAAGCCTGGACCCCTGCCTGAATGGTCTGACTTCAACTGAACCCTCTGACTTCCTCCTTGTTCTGTGCCTAGTCCAGCTAAATGTCCAAGTTTCTTGGAAGAGCCAAGATCTCTCTTATCTTCATACTTTCACATGTGTTTCTCCTATCATAGAACATTCTTTTCCAGCTTCTTCACATAGCCAACTCTTTCCCATCCTTCAAAATTAGCTGGAAAAATTAATATATTAATTTCCTGGGTCACTGGAAAAAGTTATTCATTCCTATGGCATCACAAGTTTCTTCTGGAAAAGCTTCATCATTCATTATTGCAATTCTGTGCTTAGTACTCTTCATCATTTTTTCCATTAGAATTTCTCCCACTGCATTCCCTCCGGTCTTCCTGTGTCACCTAATTGGGTGGGTGGGTGGGGAATAGTCCACAGGAGCCAGAACTTCAAGGATATACATTGGCAATGCTTCAGCCAGGAAAGGAAGTAAAGGATAAAGGAGAAAAATCTATACCACTGGAGAAACACATGTCTCTGAAATACAAGCTCACAAAAAATTTAAGATTTAATCACAATATGAAAGAATGCTCTCCCTACAGTCCAGAGTTTACTACCTCACTAAGTGGGTTTCAGTCTAGTAACAGTG
Organism: Orycteropus afer afer; assembly: GCF_000298275.1. Taxonomy (NCBI): domain Eukaryota; kingdom Metazoa; phylum Chordata; class Mammalia; order Tubulidentata; family Orycteropodidae; genus Orycteropus; species Orycteropus afer. The sequence continues at coordinate 2,193,602 of NW_006921861.1, read as the reverse complement.
AATTACAGCCACAAAAGCTGCAAGATACAGACTGTCTCTTAAGAAGAATACTTACGGATGCCAAAGTTAAGAGAGGAGATAAAAACAGACACTAGAAGAACTTTAAATCTTTGGCACCTATGGCTACAGCAAACATTAAATGCAGCTCAACTCTTAGCTATATTAACATGGCAAAATGACCTCCCTTAACTTCACAAATGGTAAACAGGATCCAGAACAACATCAACAGCACAAGGCTGATTGCTCCAAAGAGGTCAGACATGCTTCCGTCCTCCAATCTTTTTACCAATTCTGATACCAGTCATCCCTCCATTGGCACTCTTTACTTCTGTGCTGGGTTTGATAATTTGTTTGATGGCCACATAGAACTCACAGACAATACTCACAATTTTGGGGTTTATTAGGGAAACAACAGGTTACAATTCAGGTCAGGAAAACTTAGAATATAGTTCTTTAATTAGGACAGTCTCACCTCAGTTATGCCCATAGGCACTCCTCTCTTTGGCTCTCAGCCTTTCAACCTGGCCTCTGCCATACTGAGGCAAGTGTTAGGAAGTTCATTTAGCTCTGCTGATAGGTGCATCACACTTCACCACAAACCTCTTCTCCAAAGGCCCTCAACTTTCTTGCCAAGCCTGCCACTCTCATGTTGGTTTCTTGGTTCTGCTGCCTCTGCTGCCACTGTCTCTCTGCTGGCTCTCTCCCATCTCAGGGCAGGGATCTCAAGTCCAAAGAAGCACTCCAGTCCTAGTTCTTTCTTGATGGTACCGAGATCCCTCTTTCACCTCTGGGATGATCATTTTAAACCTAGCAAGATGACAAAACTCCCCAATCCCTACATTAGGGTTACAAACAGTTCCACCCCCACAAGGCTGTCATGTGACACCCTTAACAAGCTAACCAATCCCCTGGGTGGGCCACAAACACCTCACATTTGCATATTCCCACCCACTCATCTGGTGGGAACCACAAACACCATGGGTAGAAGAACCATATTAAGCAATTCACTGCACAGCAAACATAAACCTGCACACTAAAGTACTATTTATCCTAGTTCCTATTATCCAGTATATTGTGTCCAGAGTTCAACAAAAAATTACAAGGCATGGCAAAGGGGAAAAAAAAAGTTTGAAGAGACAAGATATCAGCAGAATCAGACTCAGATATGACACATATGTTGGAATTATCAGACAAGAAATTTAAAGTAACAATGACTAATATAATATAAAGAGCTCTGGTGGCATAGTACCTAAGGTAGAATGCCTAACCAGAATTATGGAAGCTCAAACACACCAGCCACTCTACAGAAGGAAGACTGGGCAATCTACTTCCATAAAAATTTTCAGCCTCAGAAACTGTGGTGCAGTAAATTACATAGTGTGGCTTTTCTAGTCATAAGTCTTTGTAAACCCTGTGGTGTAATTGACTCCGAGCAACTGAGTAGCTCCTGATTGTTAAAGTTATCCACCTGGGTATTTCTGTTGGGAGCAGCACAAAGTAATTTTCTGGGAAGTTATTTTTCTCTCAGGTGTATAGAATTCTGATGTTGGGATTGGTTAGTGGTCATTCTGCCAGGTTCAAAAGGAGCCTTTCTAGAGGCAGAAGAGGTTTCTCTGACTGATGGCTGAGAAAGACATGCTGCTGAGAGAAATGTGCTCCTGAGAGACTCAAGAGACACACCTTGCTGGGAGAGACACCAAAAGACATGTGCTGCTGGGAGAGAGACTGAAAAAGACTGTCAGCTGAGAGATAGCAGGCTGAGAGAAACTGAGTATGTTCCTGAACTTGAATTGTAACCTATTGCTTCACTAATAAACCCCATAATCCATGAGTTCTGCATGGCCACTGCAGTGAATTATCAAATCCAGCAGAGAGGTGATGGATGCTGTGGGAAGAACGGTTGATATCAGGATTGGTGAAAGGGCTGGAGGGAGGCAGCATGTCTGGCCTCACAGGAATAGGCTTTGGGCTGCTGATGGTGGTTCTGTCATCCTCTTATGGGGTTAGAGGAGGTCAGAAAATGAGGCCTCCCTGCTTCTTTAGCAGAAACCCAAAGGGGGTCCCTATAAGTTAGAATTGACTTGATGGCATTGAGTTTGGGGTTTTTTTTTATGATAAATATATTAAGGATTTTAATGGAGCAAGGTGACCACAAGTAAGAACAAATGAGTGATGTAATCATGAGATAAAAATCCCAGTACAGAATCAAAAGGAAATGCTAGAAATAAAAAATATTGTAATAGAAATACTGAATGCCTCCAGACCTATTTAGTAGACTCAAAAATGCCAATAAAAGAATTAGGGAACTTGAAGATATACCAATAAAACCTTCACACATGGAAAGGCAAAGACGAAAAAGAATGAAAAGGCAGAGCAAATCATCCACAAACTGTGAGACAATATGACAAGTATAACATATATGTATACATACTCCTCATTTATCAACTAAGTTGTTATTCAACACTTCACATTTACAACTTTGAAAAAATTCTCAAGGTACATCTCTGATGGTCTGGGTGCTTCATGAAGCTATGGCTGTGAAACCAAGTAAAGTCAAAACTATCTCCCCCACCCTGATTAAGGCAGATAATTAGAACAAATAGGACCTCGGAAGGGAATAGATAAGTAAACTTAATTACCCTCAACTATTTCCCAATCCCAGACTCCGGTTGGAGATAGATGAGTAAATACATAGGACTCCAGTTGTAGACTGATGAGTAAATACAATAATCTCAGTTCTTAAGGACTGAATGGAAGGAAAAAAAAAAAAAATCCTTTCCTGCTATTTCCTTAGGCGCAGGTGATAAACACATTAATGTGTCTTAGAAAACAACTAGAAAATTAACTCTGGTCCATGGACATGCACAGTGGGGCATAGAGGAACAGAGTTACTAGGAACTAACACTCTCCCCTCTGCCTAAGCCCCAATCAGCTGATGACAGGAAGGTGGTGTGACTCATCTGGTACACAGGCATACTGACTCAAAATGCTACTGTCCCTTTAAACAGAGGCAAAGGAAATTTCAGCCAGTTGTCAAGCCTCTCATGCTCAAATTCCTGAAATTTTTATGAATATGAGTAACTCTCTCTTCTGAAACCTACAGAACTGTAATTCGATGGAGTTTTGGGGAGTCAGATCTGGGTACGGGGGTACCCCTACTCCTTGAATTGCCGCTTTTCAATAAATAATTTTCTCTCCTCTTAATCACTCAGTGTGTAAACTGTTTTGGCCTGACTGTGCACCAGGCAGGGACCCATGTTTGGTCCTATTTCAGCTGGGCCTGCAGTGTCCTCTACAGGCCATCCCAAATGATACACCAGAGGTCCCAGAAACAATGGGGTCACAAAATGGACAGCTGCCAACACAGGAAAACAAAAAACAAAACAAAACAAAATCTTCACCAAACAAAAATTCTATTTATATGAAACTATTCTTCAAAAGTCAGAGAAATAGACTTTCTCAGACAAATAAAGTAATCAGATGTGAATGTGTAAGAACCCACTGCCTCTGCTACAGACTGAGGATCCAGTGGATGGAAGGAATTTGCAGTCAAGTCAGCTCTGATCAAAAATCACAGACAGAACTGCAGAAATCTGACCACCTGGATCCATTCTCCCCTTTGTCCAAGCAGGAAGCCACTGACTTGGCACCCAGAGGGGCGCAGCATGAATCTGGGAAGCATGCCAGGTGAAGCCAAGTTGAACAAGACCTGTCAGAGGTTCTAACATATTGTGGTTTGTTAGGATCCTCATAGACTTATGTGAATAGAGAACACTCTGTTCATCATTATTAGCACTGCTTATTAATGAGGACCCCCAGGAACATAATTTGGGAGGTATCAACACCTGGAGGATTTCTAATAAAACAATGAATGGATGAGTTGAGAGCAATAGAAAGCATGCTCTGGAATGAGTCCTGTATCCAGTTTATAAGTAATTAATTTTCCTCATTAGGTTTTAGCCAGGTGGCACTAAGATCTGTCTCAGTTCTGTGACAGACAGAATTTGCTACTTGTGTAGTCCAATTCCTTTGTGTCCCACTTGTTCTTACTCAGCCTGGGCTGCCCCTGGGCAGGCTCTGCCCTTAAGTCTTTCTGCAGTAGCCCTCTGCTCCACTTATGCACTTGCTCAAGGTACCCTTTACACACAGAATTTGTTCAGTTCTCCTGCTGAGAGGGCTGTACCCTGCTGTACCTCTGGAACATGGTAGCCTCCCATTGTACCCAGCAATACAGCAGTTGAGGAAGGTTGGCTCATTACATTTTTTTGGAAAAAAAAAAAAAGGCAATCTACTTATGTAGTGATACCACCTCGGAAGTACAAGGAGGGGTCGCTATGAGTCAGATCTGACTCAAAAGCCATGAGTTTGGTATATATATATATGTGTGTGTGTGTGTGTGTGTATAAGCTCTGGTGGCATAGTGCCTAAGACTTAACTGCTAACCAGAAGGCTAGTGGTTCAAACCCACCAGCCACTCCTCGGAAGGAAGATTGGGCAATCTACTTCCATAGTGATACTGCCTCGGCAACCCAAGGAGGGGTTGCTATGAGTTGGGTCTGACTCGACAGACAGCACATAACAACAACAAATATATATATATATATATATACACCACACACACACACACAAAAAAGCCTCACTGCCATAGAGTCTATTGCAACTCACAGTGACCCCTCCTTGGTTTTGAGGTAGTATCACTATGGAAGTAGATTGCCCAATCTTCCTTCCAAGGAGTGGCTGGTGGGTTTGAACCACCAGCCTTCTGGTTTGCAGTCAAATTCCCTAGGCACTATGCCAACAGAGCTCATGATGGAGCACCTGACACATAACAGAAGCTCAGCATAAGTAAGTTGTTATCATGATTAGGATCATATATAAGTGTCAGGGAATATCCATTTCTACCCTTTGAAGACAATTGGTTTTGACCCAGAAAGTTTATTGAGATATATATGATTGATTTATTTCACTCAGAATAATGTTCTCAAATTTCTTCCATGTGTTTGCATGTATCAGGATTTCATTCCTCTTTATGGCAGTGTGTTCCATTGTATGTATGTACTTTTTTTTTTTCATCCATTTATCTATTGATGGACATTTAGGCTGTTTCCACCTTTAGGTTATTATGCATAGTTTTGCAATGAACATTGGTGGACACTGTCCTCAAATACTTTGTGTTTATATGTAGGAGTCATATGGTAGTTCTGTTTTTAATTTTTTGAGGAATCATCACAGTTTTCCACAAAGGCAATACCATTTTGTATTCCCACCAGCAATAGTTCAGTGTTCCAATTTCTCCACATCCTCATCAACATTTGCTATTTTCAATTCTTTTGTTTGTTTGTCATTTTATCTTAGCCACTCTAGTGGGAATAAGGTAGTATCTCATTTTTGTTTGATTTGCATGTTTCTGATGGCTAATAACATTGAGCATCTTTTCATGCGCTTGGTGGCCATCTGGATATCCACCTTGGTGAAACATCTACCCAAGTCCTTTGCCTATTTTTTGATTCATTATTTGTCTTTTTGTTGTTAAGTTATGTTGTTGTTGTTATGTGCCATCGAGTCAAACCCGACTCATAGCGACCCTGTCATTGAATCATTTCCAACTCATAACAACCCCAGTTGGGTTTCTGAGGCAGGAAATCTTTACGGAAGTAGATTGCCGAGTCTTCTGCAGAGTGGCTGGTGGGTTTGAACCACCAACCTTCTAGTTATCAGTCAAATGCCTTAGGTGCTGCATCAGCAGAGCTCTCTCTCTCTCTCTCTCTCTGTATATGTGTGTGTGTGTGTGTAGGATATTAGAACTTTATTGAATATATGGTTCCTGAAAATCTTCTTCCAATCTGTAGATTATCTTTTATAAAGTCCTTTAATGAACAGAATATTTAATTTTTATGATGTCCCATTTATCAATTTTGTCTTTTGCTGTTTGTGCTTTTGTTATTATATCAGATAATCCATCTTTAAAAGGTAGGCCTGATATCCACTCCCAAATATTGTTTTCTAAGAATGTTACAGTTTTAGTTTTCATATTTAGGTCCTTAAACCATTTTAATCAGTTTTTATATACAGTGTAAGGTATGGATTCTGCTTAATTTTTCTGCATATGGAAATCCAATCTTCCTAGAACCATCTATTGAAGAGATGCTTCCTTTCTCATTGAATGATTTTACAAGCATGGTTGTCAAAAATCTTAGTTGACCATAGCTGCATGGGTTTACTTCAGGATTCTCAATTTTATTCCATTCATATATGTATTTATTATCATGCCAGTACCAAGCTGTTTTTATTATTGTAGCTTTATAGCATGTTTTCAAATCAGGAAATATGAGTCCTCCTACTTTGTTCTTCTTCTTCAGATTTACTTTAGCTATTTGTGGTCAAAGACCACTTTACACCACTCCACAGCACACTCACTAAATCCTGTCCATCATTCTTCTCTGGTACTCTGGCACCCAATACTGGGAGCTCAGCCCAGAACATTGTCCTAAACATCCAGGCACCAGACAGGCAGTGGTGAACTGAGTTTAATTTGTCCACTCCAGAGCCAATCAGTGAAGACAGGCTATTACACAACACAAAAAGTTGTGGCCCACAGAGACTTGACAAATTCAGTTGATACCTGACATTCTCAGAGAGCCCCTAAACCCTCCAGTTGATTTGAGAATGACCTCTCTGACCTAGGCAGGCTCTTATCCTGTGGCTGAGCTCTCTCTTTCTCATGGAAGTGGAAGAAACTCTGGAACTATTCTGGGACACAAGGTCCTGTTATGCCCCTCAGCACCCTGCAGTACTCTCAAAGGGGAGGGTTATCACTGACTAGTTTTGCCTAGAAGGCTCAGAAAGCTGACCAAGAGAAAGCCATGTTTGTTCTGACATTAATGATTGCAGTGGGGTGGGCTGGCTATGGACATCAAATTGTCCGCTTACTCGGAATGTTACCACAAAGCTACTGTATTCGTTTTCAAGGAACCTGTTCCCATGTCTGCAGGAAGTGGTCGTAACATTCTATGCCAATAAATAAAATTCTAACCATTTTGCTTTTTTTCCTTTCTTTTTTTTCTCCCTTCCACAAGGTCATTTTCATCCTGAACAAGGATCAATTTTCTTTTTATCTAGTACCTAAACTTTTCTAAATATAACACACAGGATTTGTTTCCCCATTTCTAAATATAACACACAGGATTTGTTTCTAGCCCATTCTCAGCTAGAGACAAATATTGTTTATAATTAATTAGGACTAATGGATTAAATACCTTTCTTAAAGTGTAGTTTTGTGGTCAGATTGAATATCAACCCAACCAATCCCAGCAAGCCTCTCTGAGTTCAGAGATGGTATTGCTCACAGTGAGCCTATCAATGCAACAGCCACAGAGCAGCACCCAAGTCTTCAGCAAAATATTTCATACCTGAATTGGCCCACAGGGAGCTCTAGTGGCATAGTGGGTTAGGCATTTGGTTGCTAACCACAAGGTCAGCAGTTTAAATCCATCAGCTGCTTCAAGGGAGGAATATGAGTCAATCTACTTCTGTAAAGAATTACAGCCTTGGAAATTCAATGGGGGTTGCCATGAGTCAGAATTCAGTGGCAGTGAGTTTGGTTTTTGGTTTTGGAATTGACTCAGACCATCTGATCACCCTCAAGTGTTAGGAGCAGGAAAACTAGAGCAGGGGTCTGGAGCCCTTAGTTCAACCCTGTCACTCAGAAGATATTTTCTGTCCCAGGCACTCTGCATTGCTGGGATGGCAATAATGAGTATGCCCTCCACAGAATCAGAGTCTTATCAAGGAGAAAGAGAAGTGAAAAAACAAACATAAAAGCATGTCATAGGGCTGTGTGCAGGTGGGAGCTCCTACTGAACCCTGAGTGAGAGACCAGAGATCTTTTCTTTCCCTGGCAGCTCCCAGGAACTCTCATAGCACTGGCCCAGCATTTACAAGACAGTTACTCTTGTCAGTAAATGATGCTTCTTCAGTCATCTTTCTGTTCTTTGCTAGACAGGCTTTAACCAATCTCCTTTAAACTATTTTGTGATATAAAAATGATCCCCTTCACACAACAGGTGGCTCCCTGCATGAGGCAAGTGCTTGCTTGAACCCAACCAAAGGCATCATGGAAGATACATGTTTTGGTTCTCTTGGGCTGCTTTAACAGGAATATACCACAAGTGGGTGGCTTTAGCAAACAGAGATTTATTCTCCAACAGTTTAGGAGGCTAGAAGTCTGAGTTCAAATTGCCAGCTCTAGAGGATGGGTGAAGGGCCCCTCAACCCTGGGCTTCAGCTCCGCCTCTTTCTCCTGGCCCACTGAAGTTGGAGGTTTCTCTTAACTCAGACAGCTGCTGGATGTTGAGGCTGACAAACCCAAGGTCAACAAGTACAATGGCACAGTTCCAAGATTATCAAACAACATAGCAGGCCACTAGTTCAAGTCCAAAAACAATCCCAAGATCAGCAGACTGCTGAATGAAGACTAGGCTAAAAGCAGGTCTCAAGTGTGCCGAAGAGGTAGAGACCTTTCTCAAAGCTTCTTCTTATATATTGGAAACAGACCACATCCCTGAGGCTGCTACTTAGCTGCTTACAGAAGATTCCACCACTGAGATGATAACCAGTCTCATCATGGGAAATAACTACATTCAGCTGCCCAACCACTCAATACCAGGCCCAGCCAAGTTGACACACAACAATAACTACCATAATAAGCAGTCAGCTTCCAAAAAATCACGTCATTGAAAATCTGATGGAGCAGTTCTGCTCTGCACACAAGGGGTCACCATGTGTTATAGTCAACTCAGCAGCAACTAATAAGAACAACCTCACCATAGTAGATTTGGTCTTTGGAGATGAGCCCATCTGCTGCAGAGATACTCCTTAGAGTTGTCTTGGTGGAAAACACTAGACCGGCACTCCACTAGAAATTAAAGAAAAAATTTATTGAAGGAATAAAATCATTTTGAAATGGGGAGATATTTACAGACACCCATGCCAAATATTAAAAGGCTCAGAGTTTCCGGGAGGACACTAAGAGTTTAAAAGGATTTGTGTTCGTAGGCAGGTAGAAATTGGGGAGGAAATATGACAAAAGTTACAAACTTAAACAATGTTAGCAACTTTGACTATTGTATCCTGAAGTTGTTTATATCCCGAGAGTGGTTTAACAAAGCACTCATTCAGATATTAGCTTTCTGTCATATCTGAAGTTACCTTATTTTAGTTACAGATTTGCAAAACACCAGTAGACACAAAAAGGGAAATCCTAGTAAGTGAGAAAGTAATCTGGCACTAAGACTTGATAGGTATCTATTTTAGCTACAAAGTTACTTACAAGTTCTAACTTCATTTACCATTATCACTTCTATTTTTCATTCTCCTGCTGACCAAGGAGTCTTCTCTGGGGCTGGCTGGAAACATTGACAGATACTTAGGACAACGTAGGTTAGAAATCTTGACTTCTTTGTTACTTAAGTAATAAAACTTTGACAAAAAGACTGAATGATTTCTTTGTAAAAGTAGAAATTCAAAATGGATTTTAAGTTAGGTCTGAAGTCACCTACTTCAGTTATATCAGAACCTCATATCCACAGAGTTTTGGCTTCCAAATCTTACTGGGTTGATTTAGTTTCCTCCCTCCCCCCAAAAAACAAAGCTCTATTGTCTTTAATATCATATTCAGCTTATGTTCTTCTTCCACCCTCTTCATTTTAGAAATGAGGAAACTGAGACAAAGAAAGGGGGAGGTCCTTGCCTAAGGCCCTAGAACTGGTTAGTGTGAAATCTTGGACTCATATTTGCTGGTCCCACTCTAGGGCTCCTTGCTGTCCTGGCTGTTTCTTCCCAAAGTATCCCTTTGCAGAGGTCCAAAGATCTTCATGGAAGAAGCAGCCTCTTACCCTTCTTTCCATTCTCAGTAGTCATTGAACCTGCAGAAGAGTTCCTTTTCTCTCTTTAAATTTCAGGCCAAACCTGTACTCAAATATGTTAAAGGTAGTGTGGACCCAAAATAAATTATTATTTGTATTTATTTTATTCATTTTATTATTATTATTATTATTTTTATTTTTATTGCGATTTGGGTGAAAATTTACAGAGCAAATACACTTTCCATACAGCAAATCACATACACTTTGTCTCATGGCATTGGCCACAATTTAGCACAATGCAACATCTCCTCTCCCACTTCCTCCCAATAGTACGGTACCGCTTCCCTGTGACCATCCCTCCATGCACTCCTATCCCCTGAGCTGTCTCCCTGTGCCTGAGCAGCCCTTCTTTCTCTCTTGTTTGTTCTCTCCAATGAGTGTATCTACCTCAGATAAATGCTCAACTAGTATGCCTGTCTATTGCTTGGCTGGAAGCCACAGGTGTGCGTTCAATATCAAACCTGAAGGGCAGCTAGGGGCCATAGTCTCAGTGGTTTCACCAGGCTGCATCGGGCCAGTAAACCTGTTCCCCACTTTTTTTTTCCAAGTGATTTTGAGTTTTGTTCCACATTGTTCCCTCTGTCTATCCAGGATCTCCTACAAAGATCCTCTTCCAAGTGGTTGACAGTAGTAGCTGAGCACCTTCTATTTCTTCTGGTCTCATAGTGGTATAGGCTGCAGATCGGATGGTGTACCAGTTGCTAGTACTGATTATTTCCATGAATTTTTGGTTTTCTTCATTCTTCTTGGCCCTGGATGAGGAGAGACCCATTGTTGCATCTAGATGGCAGCTTGCAAGCTTTTAAGATCTCAGTCACTACTAGCCACAGTAGAAGGTGGAACAATGATTTGTGTAGTATGTTATGCCAATTGAGCTTGACGTCCTCTGGGACTATGGTCCCAAGCCCACAGGTTCAACTACTCAGTCCCTCTGGGTAGCTGGCTGTGACCAAGCAGTGACTAAAACCTTGTTCCTTGTCAGCCCCATTATACACCTGGGAATTCAGATCATACACATAAAGTTATTGGACCACTGTCTGCCAACCCTATACATGTTCTTGTGTGCACTCTCCACTTCATACAAATACCTAATATTTCAGCCTGTCCACCCATCTATCCACCCATATACCCGTGTTTGCCTTCACTAAGCACGTTGTATTATACGTGAAAAAGGGTTCATCTTTGTTGTCTGTACTTCCCACGTACCTCTCTATGTCTTTCTCTTCCTCAATGCCACTATATTGATCATCACATTTGGTACACTGCCTTTTTCTTCACCCAAATAAAAAATCTCTATCTATTTAACAGTATTTCCTCCCCTTCCCTCCCACCCCTAGTAACCAACAAAGAAAATGACCTTCCATAGATAAG
>NW_006921861.1:2171202-2177119 GCF_000298275.1 Orycteropus afer afer | reverse complement strand
AATTCTTTTGAATTCCTTATCAGAGAGTTCCAATGCTGCTTCTTCCTCAGGGATGTGTTCTGGATCTATATCCTGCTCTCTTGTTTCTACTACTTTATCCTGCTTCTTTGTGTGGACTGTGATGGTCTGTTGGTTCTGAGGCATCATGACCTTGTTTTATTTAGATCTCTGTTAACTGTTTGTGAAGAGCAGCCAAAGGTGGTTCAGGCTTTTCTCGGTGGTTTTTTATTGTTGGCCTTTTCAGTCTTGAAGGCCCTGAGTGTCCTTGGGGTTGCGCCACTCGGGAATGTCCAAGGCGTTTGTGCCGTCAGGGGCGCTCAGGTCCCTGCCAGACCACAGCTCCGTATATCTCCTTTTTTGTATTTTCACGCAAATTCTTCTGCTAGTTGGGGTTTAGTCTACTTCTGTATCCTTCCCTTCAAGGCTCAGAGGTCCAAGATTAACTTCTGTGTCTGTGTCAATTGGTTTCCCTTTTCTTTGTTGAAGAGGGTCTGTGCAGTCCTTCCACCTAGTCCGCCTTCTTCCACTGCCTTTGGCTTCAGTATCTTGTACAAAGGCAAATCATCACAGATTAACATAACATAAACATTGTAATGGATTAGGGAAACATCCTCTGTCTTTCCCAGCATTTTACATTTTCTGCGAATAAGCTGCATGCCCAAGGCATTTGACTGCTAACCAGAAGGCTGGCGGCTCAAACCCACCAGCCACTCCTCAGAGGGAAGGTTGGGCAATCTCCTTCTGTAGTGATATCACCTCGGAAACCCATGGAAGGGTCACTGTGAGTTGGATCCGACTACACTGCAGTGTGTTTTGTTTTTGTTTTGGTAACCCATGGGATATTTTAGGGCTGGCCATACACCTTCCATTCAAAGGCAAATTGCCCTTGGCTTTTAGGATCAATGGCTTTGCCACAAAAGCATTAGCCAAGTCAAGCATGAAATAGGAGGTGCCCAAGTGTTCCCCTGTGTTATACCAATAAACGGTAACTTCCTCATGGGGTATCCGATTTCCCAGTAATATTCGTACCTACAACATGGGGGATCTTGGCTTTGTCTGTAGTTTGGGGCAGGGGAGGGGGTTGCCTCCCAGGCAGGAGGAGCACTGGGTTGAGTGTGTTTATGCTGGGCTGCATCATTGCCCACAGAGAATTCAAGCTTCAGATGCTGCCAAAGCTGCAAAAAGGCAGCATTGGGCTGTTTATCTAGTTTTCTCTTTGGGAATGCTGGCTGCAATTTGATGGCTCACAACTGGCCATGACTGATTTTTAATGAGCCCTTTTGTTTTCTACAGTCAGAGGATTGGCCTATGTCTCTTACTGGGCTTTTCTGTTTCTTTTTTGTCTTGGCTAAGTCCACAACCGATTCTAATAGGTTCACACTAACTTTTGCAATGACAGTATGAACATGCTGCCACAAAAGTTTTTGCCCTTTCACTTGGCAGGCAAGTGTTTCTATTGCCTGATCAGAAGTTTGTAGCTGGGAGCCCAGGTTCTGGTGTTAATTTGGGCTGCTCAAAATGGATTTACACCCATGAAGCCTCGTTTCCTACCCATCTTCGCCACTGAGGAGAGGTGTTGTTTCAATCTCCTGGTATGGCTCACCAGCTGTCTCAGTTATTACTAAGACCTGCAAAAGTGTTGTAAAGACTGAAAAACTTCACTGGAGGCATGCTCAGAGAAAAGAAAGAGTTTTAATCCAAAGAACAGGTTAAGGGCTTATGAGGAAAGTGACATCATATCCAGCAGTGGCTGGTTGGTCAGGTTCAAGATCCAGTAAGCTTTTTTCTCTTTCCAGAGACATTTATACTTCTGCTACCAGAGGTCCCAAATAACGTACACACACACACACTGCCACTGAGTCAATTCTGACTTATAGAGACCCCTCCTTGGTTTTCCAAGGTGGTATCACTGCAGAATTAGATTGCCCAATCTTCCTTCCAAGGAGTGGCTGGTGGGCTTGAACTGACAGCCTTCTGGTTAGCTGTCAAATGCCTTAGGCACTATGCCATAGGTGTTACAAATTTTATATGAGGCCAAGGGCATACTGATACTAATAGAGGGATGGGGGCAAGGTCTTGTGGTATGTGCCCATGAAAAGATTAACTAAAGAATGTGGTCCACCAGGGTAAAGAGAAGGGATGGTGATGACTTTGCAGTATTACAGTGAATAAGATGGGGTCTGAGAGCCATTTTGGGGAGCTTGCAGTCATGCCCAGCACACTGCCTTACTTGCATGCCCTGGTATTTCTTGGAGTTTTGAGTCGCCTGTCATGGCCCACTATTTTTTACCTGAAAGATAGACTTCATTAGTTTTCCACAGGATATATTCTTTAATTATTATCTTTAAATGCAGATAATTCTGATTTTTTTTTTTTTTTTTTTTTTTTTAAATAGTAGAGCATTCTCCTTTTACTTCCCCACTCTCAGGATGGCTCCCTATTTTTGAAAGGCAAGCTGCAATGTGTTTTAAGTGAAAGAATTGAATGTGGGCTAGAGGTCAAGGTGCATATTGGAATAGAATATCAAGGGCTGTAATCTTTAGAAGACTAACATGGAACCAGAATGAGAGGAAGGTTGTCACAGTAACCCATGTATACAAGGCACCAAAATGTCCCTGGAAAATCAGGTATAGAGAACACTTCCTTCATGGTCCCTCTAAATGGAGTCTGGCAAAAATACTTTAATCAGCCCTATGCTGGAGATAAGGGAGGAGGGGCAAGAATGAGGCCAAGGGGCATGCTGCACAAGCAAGGAGTTGCTCTTAGAGACCTGCCTAGCAGAGCAGTGTCAGCTGTGGATTACCTCAGGCCTCGGTTTGCAGTACTTTTTTTTCTCTTTCCCACTTCTTCTTCTTTTTTTTTCTTTTAATTATGATTTGGGTGAAAATTTACGGAGCAAATTCACTTTCCATACAGCAGTTCACATACACTTTGTCTCATGATATTGACCACAATTTACCACAATGCAAAAGCTCACCTCCCACTTCCTCCTGATAGTTACCTCTTCCCTGTGTCCATCCCTCCATGTACTCCTGCCCCTTGAGCTGTTTCTCTGTGCATAAACAGCCCTTCTTTCTCCAATGATTTTTCTCTCGAAGGAGCGTATCCACCTCAGATAAATGTTCAACTCATATGCCTGTCTTTTGTTTGGCTGGAAGCCACAGGTGTGGGTTCAATTCCAGACCTGAAGGGCAGCTAAGGGCCATAGTCTCAGGGGTTCCACCAAGCTCTGTCGAACCAGCAAATCTGGTCCCTCTGCTCTTTTTTTTTTTTTTCTCCAATGATTTTAAGTTTTGTTCCACATTGTTCTCCCCTTCTATCCAGGATCTCCTACGTAGATCCCCTTCCAAGTGATTGACAGTGGTAGCTGGACACTTTCTAGTCTTCTGGTCTCATAGTTGTATAGGCTGCAGATCAGATGGTACACTAGTAGCTAGGACTAATTGTTTTGGTTTTCTTCATTCTTCTTTGCTCTGGTCAAGGAGAGATTCATCGGTGCATCTAGATGGCAGCTTGCAAGCTTTTAAGATCCCAGTTACTACTTGCCAAAGTAGGAGGTAGAACAATGTTTTGTATAGTATGTTATGCCAATTGAGCTTGATGTCCCCTGCAACTATGGTCCCAAGCCCACAGGTTCAACTACTCAGTTACTCTGGGTAGTTGACTGGGACCAAGCAGTGACTATAACCTTGCCCCTTGTCAGCTCTACTATACATTTGGAATTCAGATCATACACATAAACTTATAGGACCATTGTCTGCCAACCCTACACATGTCCTTGAGAACACTACCCACTTCACAGACATATCTACTAGTTCAGCCTGTCCACCCATCTATCCACCTGTATACCCATGTTTGCCTTCACTGACAATGCAGTAATGTATGTGCAAAAGGGTTCATCTTTGTTGTCTATACCTCCCATGTACCTCTCTATGTCTTTCTCTTCCTCAATGCCACCATATTGATCACTCATATTTGGTACATTACCCTTCTCTTCACCCAAATCAATACTTATCTCTATCTATCTAACAGTGTTCGCTCCCCTCCCCTCCCATCCCTGGTAACCAGCAAAGAAAATTTCCTTCCATAGATAAACCTTTCCTTAACTTTTACAATAACAGACTAACATAATATTTGTCCTTTTTTGATTGACTTATTTCACTCAGCATAATGTTCTCCAAGTTCATCCATGTCATGTGGTGTTTTGCTGATACTACATTATTCTTTAGTGTTGCATAGTATTCCATTGTGTGTATGTACCATAGTTTGGTTATCCACTCCTCAGTTGATGGACACCAAGGTTGTTTCCATGTTTTGGCTATTGTAAATAGCGCTGTGATGAACATGGGCATGCATATATCTATTCTTGTCATGGCTCTCACATCTTTAGGGTATATACCTAGTAATGGGATGGCTGGGTCAAATGGTATTTCTAATTCCAACTTTTGAAGGAAATGTAATACTGCTTTCCACAGTGGTTGTACCATTTTACAGTCCCACGAACAGTATATGAGAGTCCCAAACTCTCCAGATCCTTGCCAGCATTTCTTATTTTATGTCTTGTTAAACTTTGCTACTAATGCTGGAGCAAGATGGTATCTCGTTGTTTTGATTTGCATCTCTCTAATAGCTAATGATTGTGAGCATTTCTTCATATGTTTGTTGGTTGTTTCAATATCCTTCTTGGTGAAGAGACTATTCATGTCTTCTACCCATTTTTTAATTGGATTATTTGTCTTTTTGTTATTGAGGTGCTGGAGTTCTCTATAAATTCTAGAGACAAGTCCCTTGTCAGATATATCATTACCAAATATTTTTCCCAATCTGTAGGTTCTCTTCTGACTCTTTTGGAGAAGTGTTTGGAAGTACAGAAAAATTTAATTTTTAGATGGTCCCAATCACCAGGTTTCTGTTCTGCTGTTTGTGCATTTTGAGTTATGTTTTATAGTCTATTTATGGTATATATTAGGGACCCTAAATTTTCCCCTAGTTTTTCCCTGAGGAACTCTATAGTTTTGGGTTACACATTTAAGTCTTTGATCAATCTAGAGGTAGTTTTTGTGTACAGTGTGAGGTACAGATCTTGTTTCATTTTCTGCATGTGGATATCCAGTTTTGCCAACACCATTTATTAAACAAACATTCACTTCCCCATTTAATGGATTTTGGCCCTTTGTCAAAGATCAGCTGACCATAGGTCGATGGATCTATTTCTAGGTTCTCAATTCTATTCCATGGGTCTATGTATCTGTCATTAAACAATACCAGGCAATTTTGACTACTGTGGCTGGCTGTATAGTAGGTTTTGAGATCCAGCAGTGTGAGACCTCCTACTTTGTTCTTCTTCTTCAATAGTGCTTTGCTTATCTGAAGTCAATTTCCTTTCCATATAAAGTTACTGATTGGTTTTTCCATATTCCTAAAATATGTTGATGAGATCTAGATTGGGGTTGCATTGAATGTACAGATTGCTTTGGACAGGATTGACATTTTCACAATGTTCAATCTTCCTATCCATGAGCATGGGATGTTCTTCCATTTATGTAGATCTCCTATGGTTTCTTGTAGTTTTTTATAGTTTTCTTTGTACAGGTCTTTTGTGTCCCTGGTAAGATTTACTACCAAGTATTTTATTTATTTTTTGGTAGCTATTGTAAACAGTATTGATTTTCTTATTTCTTTTTCAGCAATCTCTTTGGTAGTGTAGAGGAATTCAACTGATTTTTGGATGTTAATCTTACATCCTGCCACAATGCTAAATCTCACAATTAGTTCCAGTAGATTTCTGAATGAGTCTCTTGGGTTTTCTAAGTAGAAGATCATATCATCATCAAATAGGGATAGTTTGACTTCTTCCTTACCAATTTGGATGCCTTTGATTTCCCTTTCTTGCCTTATGGCCCTGGCTAGGACTTCC
>NW_006921861.1:2170021-2170712 GCF_000298275.1 Orycteropus afer afer | reverse complement strand
ATTCCATCCTTTTCTATGTTTTGGAATAGTTTGAGTAGGATTGGTAACAGTTCTTCTCTGGATGTTTTATAGAATTCTCCAGTGAAACTGTCTGGACCAGTACTTTTTTTATGTACTAATTTTTTGATGACCTGTTCAATTTCTTCTTTTGTTATGTATCTGTTCAATTTTTCTACATCAGTCTGTGTTAGTTTAGGTATGTGGTGTGTTTCTAGAAATCTGTCCATTTCTTCCAGATTTTCAAATTTGTTGGAGTATGGTTCTTCATAATATCCCAATATTATCCTTTTTATTTCAGTTGGTTCTGTTGTCATGTCACCCATTTCGTTTCTTATTTGTGTTATTTATATTCCCTCCCTCTTTTCCTTTGTTAAATTTGCCAATAGTTTGTCAAATTTATTGATCTTTACAAAAAACAAACTTCTGGTCTTGTTAATTTTTTCTATTTCCCTTCTATTTTCCAATTCATTGATTTCTGCTGGAATCTTGATTATTTCCTTTCTTCTGGTGACTATAGGCTTTTATTGCTGTTCTTTTGCTAATTGTTGGAAATGTTGGTTTTAACTGCTGGTTTTGGCTCTTTCTCCTTTTTTGATAGTGTTGTTGTTGTTGTTATGTGCCATCGAGTCAAACCTGACTCATAGTGACCCCTCCTTGGGTTTCCGAGGCAGTATCACTACGGAAGTAGGAT
>NW_006921861.1:2167692-2169451 GCF_000298275.1 Orycteropus afer afer | reverse complement strand
CCCACTATGACTGTGGAGTCATCTATTTGGCTTTTCAATTCTTTTAAAGTCTGATTTATGTATTTTGTGGCTCTTTCATTCAACCCATAGATATTTATTATGGTTATATCTTCATGTTCAATTGATCTTTTAATCATTATATAATGTCCTTCCTTGTATGGTGGTTTTTGTCTTAAAGTCAGTTTGATCAGAAATTAATATTGCCACTCCTCTCCTCTTACAGTTGTCATTTGCTTGGTACATCTTTTTCCAACATTTGATTTTTAGTCCATTTTTGTCTTTATCTCTAAGGTGTGTCTCTTGTAGGTAGCATATTGATGGGTTTTGTTTTCTTATCCAATCTTCAACTCTTCATCTCTTGAGGGGTGCATTTAATCCATTAACATTCAATGTAATTATTGACAAATATGAAATAGTTGCTGTCATTTTTTATGTTTTTTTTTTTCATGGTGTCCCTGGTTTCTTTGTTCCGTATTATTTTCTGTGCTGAGCTCATTATGTTTATGAATCATGTTATCATTTCCTTTGTTGCTGTTGTTTTAGTATTTGCTGAATATTTGTACTTGTCCTCCTTTTTATTGTGATGTGAAGATTTATCATTTTTCTTTGAGGTTACCCTGTGATTTATAATTTTCTCTCCAAGCTTAGAACTGTCCATTGTATCTTGTAACTCTCTTAACTTCCTCACCATTTAGAAGTTCTGTCACTACACAGTATTTTCCCTCTTTTTGTTTTTAGTTTTCCTCACTTGCCAGTTGATGTCTCTGGTCCCCTGCTTACAATCTTGTAAGCTCATTTTATTTTCTATATGTCCATAGCTGTGGTTTCTGGGTTGTTTCATTTTGTATATTAATGGTCAGTTGTTTTTGCTATTTTTGGTTCTCTGTTCAAAGGACTCCCTTTAGTATCTCTTGTAAGCTTAGTCTGGTTTTAACAAATCCCCTTAGTTTCTGCTTATCTGGAAATCTCCTAATTTCACCATCACATTTGAGGGACAATTTTGCCAGGTATATAATTCTTGGTTGAACATTTTTCTCTCTCAGGTTTTTATATATACCATCCCATTACCTTCTCACTTGCATGGTTTCTGCTGAGAAATCAGAGCTTATTCTTACTGGTTGTCCTTTGTAAGTAACATTTTGTTTTTCCCGTCCTGCTTTCAGGATTCTGTCTTTGTCCTTCGTTTTGATGAGTTTAATGATGATAAGTCTTGGTGACTTTCTTTTTATTATTATTATTATTATTATTAATCTAAGAGCTTGTTTTATGTCCAACATCATGTGTACATTTAGTTTCATTCCCCATTCACCATGTCCAACGCTAAACCAGTCTCCTTCTCTACCTGCCCTGCAATCCTCCCCCTGTGTCCCTCACAATTATGCACTCCTGATTGTCCTGCATTTCCTCAGTTTGAATGTTGGTCCTCTGGTGTCCCATGATCTATTGCTCTAAGGGATATATTTCCATTGAATGTGCGGGTGCAGCATCCTGGGTTGAGTGGTCTGCCTGTGCATCTTGTTAACTATTGGGCTGAGAACTGGCCCCTGGAGGTGAGTTTTATTCCAGATGCAGAATGTATTTCAGGGCCATAGTATTGGGAGTCTCACCAGATTTCATCTGACCAGTAGTTCTGGTCATTGTTGAATTTTGGATTTTGTCCCACCTTTTCCCTCCCACTCTATCCAGAATCTCCAGATTTGATCCTTTCCTGAGTGGTTGGCATTGGTAGCTGGGCAACATCCAGTTCTTCTGGTCTCAA
>NW_006921861.1:2166116-2167286 GCF_000298275.1 Orycteropus afer afer | reverse complement strand
TTTATGTGTTTATCTGTATAGCCTAGTGTTTGGTGTTAATGGCAATGTGGTATTGTGGACACATTGGTTGGTTTTAGCATCTGTCATCTATCTCTTATGTGCACAGTTTGTGTCCTCTCATTTCCCAATGTTATTATGGTGGTTATATATTCTTCCTGTATATCCCTTTCCTTACCCATGTTAGTGTGTAAGCCCCAACTAGCCCTAAATTAATTCCTTCCATTCCCTTCCCATACCAGTAACCTACAAGGTGAATTCCCTTTCCCAAGCAAACCATTCTCTGTCTTTTTATAGTAATGGGCTCGTAGAGTACTTGTCCTTCTACGATTGACTTATTTCACTCAGCATATTATCCTCCAGGTTCATCCAACGTTGCGAGATGATTCGCATATCCCTCATTGTTCTTTAATATGGGATAGTGTTCCATTGTATAGATATACCATAATTTGGTTATCCATTCATCCGTTAATGGGCATTTAGGTTGTTTCCATCTCTTTGCTATGGTGAATTCTGCTGCAATGAACATAGGTGTCCATATGTCTGTTCATGCATTATCTCTCAACTCTTTAAAATATATTCCCAGTAATGGAATTGCTGGTCAAATGGTAATTCTATTTTCAGTTTTTTAAGAAAACGCCATACTGTCTGCCACAATGGTTTTCCCATTTTACAATCCCACCAGCAGTGCACAAGAGTTCCAGTCTCTCCACAACCCCACCAGCATTTGTTACTATCTGATCTGTGGAATTCTGCTATTATTGCTGGGGTGAGATTAGATCTCATTGTTGTTTTGATTTGCATCTCTCTAGTGATTAATGATTGTAAGCAATTTCACATGTGTTTGTTGTCTGCTTGTATATCTTCTTTGGTGAAGTGCCTGTTCAAGTCTTTTGCTCATTTGTGAATTGAGTTACTTGTCTTTTTGATGGTGAGGTGTTGAAGTTTTATGTAGATTATGGAGATACGTCCTTTGTCAAATATGTATAGGCAAATATTTTCTCCCAATCTGTAGGTTCTCTTTTTACCCTTTTGATGAAATCTTTTGATGCACACAAGAATTTAATTTTTAAAAGGTCCCAGTCATCTAGCTTCTCTTCTATCTTCTGCACAGTCTGGGTTATGCTTGACAGTCTATTTATGCCATAAATTAGGGCTTCTAGATTTGCCTCT
>NW_006921861.1:2153090-2164781 GCF_000298275.1 Orycteropus afer afer | reverse complement strand
CTATGTTCATGAGTGATATTGGTCTGTATAGTTTTCCTGTCTAGTGTTGTCTTTCCCTGGTTTTGGTATTAGTGTTATGCTTGCTTCATAAAATGAGTTTGGGAGTACTCCATCTTTTTCTGTGTTCTGGAATAGCTTGAGTAGCATAGGTGTCAACTCTTCTCTGAATATTTGATAGAATTCTGCAGTGAAGCCATTAGGGCCAGGGCTTTTCTTTGTGTAAAGTTTTTTTTTTTTTTTTTTTTTTTTATGACCTGTTCAATTTCTTCCCTTGTTATGGGTCTGTTCAAGTTTTTTATTTATGGGTGGGAAAATTTAGGTAGGTCTTGTGATTCTAGAAACTTATCCATCTCTTCTAGGTTCTCAAATGTATTGGTGTGTAGTTTTTCATAATATTCTGTCACTATCTTTTTTATTTCATTTGGTTCTGTTGTGATGACAGTTTTCGTTTACAATTCTTGTGATTTGGGTCTTCTTTTCTTTTGTTAGGTCTGCCAATGATTTATTGATTTTATTTATCTTTTCAAAGAACCAGCTCTTTGTTTTGTTGATTTTCTCTGTTTTGTTTTGTTTTGTTTTGTTTTCTGTTTCATTTATTTCTGCTCTGATCTTTATTATTTTCTTGCTTCTAGATACTGTAGGATTCTTTTGTTGTGCTATTTCTAGTTGTTGGAGTTGATAAGTTAGAGTGTTGATTTTGTTTCTTTCCTATTTTTTGATGTATGCATTTATTGCTATAAACTGTCCTCTGAGTACTGCTTTTGCTGTCTCCCATAGGTTTTGGTAGGATATATCTTCATTCTCATTAGTTTCTAGGATTTTTTTTTTTAATTTCAGTTTTTATCTGTTCTGTAACCCAATAGTTTTTAAGCAGAGAGTTGTTCAGCTTCCATATGTTTGATGCTTTTTCCTTGCTCTTCCTATTATTAATTTCTAATTTTACAGCATTGTGGCCAGAGAAGATGCTTTGCAGTATTTCAATGCTTTTAAATTTATTGAGGCTTGTTTTATGTCCTAGCATATGGTCTATTCTGGAGAAGGATAGGATCCATGTACACTGGAAAAGAATGTGAATTGTGATTTTGTTGGATAAAGTGCTCTACATATGTCTATGAGTTCTATTTGGTTGATTGTACTGTTGAGCTCTTCTGTATCCTTGTTGAGTTTTTTTTTTTTTCCCATTGACCTGTCTCTCCTTGAAAGTGGTGTGTTAAAATCTCTACTATTGTAGAGTTGTCTATTATCACTTTTAATTCAGTTAATATTTGCTTCATGTATATTGGAACACTTTCATTGGGTGCATAAATATTTATTATTGTAGCATCTTCTTTGTCAATTGACTCTTTCAGCATCATAGAATGCTCATACTTATCTCTTAAGATGTTTTTCACCTTAATGTCTATTTTATTGGAAACCATAATTGCTATCCCTGCCTTTTTTTGGTTTCCATTAGCTTGGTATATTCTTTTACATCCTTTAACTCTTAATTTGCTTTTATCTTTGTGTCTAAGGTGTGTCTCTTGCAGGCAGCATATCGATGGGTCTTCTTTTCTTATCCAGTCTGCCACTCTCTTTCTCTTGATAGTTGCATTTAATCCATTCACACTGTGTGTAATTAGTGATAGGTATGAGTTGATTGGTTTCATCCTATTGTGGTTTTCTTGTCATGTCGTTGGTGATTCCTTGGTCTGTGTATATTTCTGTGCTGAGTTCAGTTTGTTGGCTAATGCTTTCTCCCTTTTCTTCTTTATAGTTGATTTTGTGTTTATTAAGTCCATATGTTTTCCTTCCTTCTGGATTTGCTTAGAATTTTTACTCTTCTCTGTGGTTACCTTGGAGTATATTCTTGTCTCTACATTTTTCGAACAGTGTGTACTGCAAAGACGTTGTCATGTTTTCCTCTCCATTTGAGGGTTAGTTGCTGTTGTTGTGTGCTGATTGAGTTTCTTGGTTTTTAAGGTAAAATGTTTTATGGTCTTATTATGGGTATCTATTTCTGATTTGGTTTTAGAGTTGATGTCACATATCCTGGTTTTGCTGATCTCTGTTGTGGTTTCTCTATTGGTAGGACTTCCTTAACCATTTCTTGTAGGGTTGGTCTGGTTTTCACAAAGTCTCTTAATTTCTGTTTATCTGAGAATGCCTTGATTTTGCCTTCATATTTGATGGATAATTTGGCTGGATATAGGATTCTTGGGAGCTCTGGTAGCATAGTGCCTAAGGCACTTGACTGCTAACCAGAAGGCTGGTGGTTCAAACCCACCAGCCACTCCTCAGAAGGAAGGTTGGGCAATCTACTTCCGTAGTGATGCTGCCTTGGCAACCTAATGAGGGGTTGCTATGAGTCAGGTCTGACTCGGTGGCACACAACAACAACAACAACAACATAGAATTCTTGGTTGCAAGTTCTTTTCCTTCAGAGTTTTATATATGCCGTCCCATTGCCTTCTTGCCTGCATGGTTTCTCCTGAGTAATTGGAGCTCAGCCTAACTGTTTGATTATTAAAAGTAATATTTCTTTATTCCCAGGCAGCTCTCAAAATTTTTTCTTTGTCTTTGGTTTTGGAAATTTTGAGTATAATATGCCTTGGTGTTTTTCTCTTGGGATCTATCTTGTGTGGGTTTCTATGAGCTTCTTGGACAAATATCTTTTCTTCCTTCATGATATGGGGGAAGTTTTCTGTTAGCAGGTCTTCCACAATTTTCTCAGTTGTCTTTTTTGCCTCTTTTTGTTCTGGAATTCCAATGAGTCTTATATTGTTTTGTCTCGTGTCATCGCATATAATTCTTAGGTTCTCTTCATTTCTCTTAAATCTTTGTTCTGATTTTTCTTCATACAGGCTAGTTTCCAGGGATTTGTCTTCTAGTTGGGATATGCATTCTTCAGCCAGTTCTACTCTACTCTTTTGAGCTTCTAATGTGTTGTGTAATTCTGTCATTTTGGTGCTCATGCTCTGCATATCAATAGACATCTTCTGCATTTCTAATTGCTGTTTTTGTATGAGATCTGATTATGCATTAATTTTAATATTCTGTTCCTCAATAATTTTCCTGAGTTCCTCCAGGAACTGTCTGTGTTCTCCTTGTTTCTGTTCGGGGTTTCCTTAGGCTCTTGTATAGCTCTATAAACATATCTTCTAAATTCCTTCTCAGTTAATTCTATTGCCTCCTCTTCCTCCATGAATAATGATGATACCTTTGTTAGTGGTTTTGCTTCTAATGCCTTGTTCTGTTTTGTTTGTTTGTTTGATTTGAGGTTGCCTGTTGTTTAATAAATATTTCAACGTGGTCTTTAACTGCTGGTTACATATTGATTTGTTTTGTCTTGGTTTTATGGTTTAATATTTTGAAAAGGTGAAGCTGGTGTATTTTATTTTATTATTAATTCAGGTATGCTGGGTTGCTCTGCAGTTTTCTTTGTGATGGTGGAATCACTGTGTGGAATGTGGATATGTGTTTCTGTTTGTCATAAAGAAGGTTTAGAGTTCAAACCAGGAGGTTTTATGTTGGCTGAATATGATTTCTTCTATTGAATGAGTGAAGTTATTGGGGGAGAAGGTGGGAGCAGAAGAAGGAAAGCGTGCTGTTGCTAGGGTCAGTTTGTAGGGCTTTGAGTGGGCTGCTACTGATGATGTCATATTGTTATTTACAAACCTGCAGCTCAATTTCAGGAAAGATTCCTGTTGTTAGGTTGTCGCCGCTTTCCATCAGGCTCAAACACACTCAAAGACCCTGCTTCCAAGGCCCCTTGGTGCCAAAAAGCCAATCCAAGGCAAATTCCTGGGTCCACATTTGGCTGTGGATTCCTTTCTCTCCACCCCGTCTGCCTGCCACACCAGCCCAATTGCCCAGACCGCAAACACCTCGGGAGGTTTTCTGTGATACCACCCCCCTGTAGTGCCAAAAATGTGTGCAATTTCAGTTGTGTTGGAGTCAGGAGAGTGCCTGCTAGTAATCTGTGGTCCTGATACCGGTGATAAAGACAAACACAGATCTCTCAATGCCTCCCACGCTGACCCAAGCCCACTCAGTGACTGGCTGAGAGGGGAGTGAGCTCACCATCCTGGAGCACCAGTGAGCTCTCTGCTTGTGTTTCAGTGGTGCTGTGTGTGCCCGTTTGCACCTAGCCGACCCAAGTTACCTATAAAATCAGGTGCTGAAGGTACATCCTTGGGATGTTTGCTGGTATGTTGGTGTGACCACTGGTATGCTGATATAAGGTGTCTTCTGCCTTGGCCCACAGAGTTCTCAGGTGGCTGCCCTCCTCTGCCAGTCACTCTCTCTGAGTACTTTCCAATGGCCTGTCTCAGCTGCCCGTCCACCTTCCACCAGCTAGCGCTTCCTTAATTTATTTCCCTGTGCCATTCCTTTAATTCTATTCTGTGTTTGGTGCACTCTGATTCAGTGAGCTGTTCAGAGTACCAAAATCCCTAATTCAAACTGCTGTACCTAGTTTTTCAAGCACTAAGATGCAAGAGGGAAATGGTATGGTGATTACTGATGAGACTCCATTTTGAAATCTTGGTGATTTTCTTTTGGGCTCTATCCTGTTTGGGGTTCATTGGACTTCTTGAATGGACATATTCTCATCTTTCATTATTTCAGGGAAGTTCTCCTCCAACAAATCTTGAAGAATTTTCCCAGTTGTTTTATTTTTCTCTTCCTGTTCTGGAATTCCAATGACACGTAGGTTACTCCTTTTGATGGTATCCCACGTGAACCTTAGGCTTTCTTCATTTTATTATTTTATTTTTTTTCTGATTGATCCCTTTCCAAAGAAGAATTCAGATATTTATCTTTAATCTCATTAATTCTGTCTTCCATTGCATCAGTTCTACTCCTTTGCCCTTCCAATGTGTGATCTATTTCTGACAATTTAGTATTAATCTTCGCTCTGTAAGTGAAGTTGCAGGAGGTGTGGGTGTAGTTGTGTCTTATAAGGACTGTTGTTGTCTCCCACTCAGTTAGACAAAAATTACAATTGAATAACCATTAAAAAACTAAAAACACATGGACAAAAAAAGTACACCATGTAATTACACAGGAATAGTAACCAAAAAAAGAAAAAAGAGAAAAAGAAGAAGAAAAAAACAAGAAAACCTGCAATATGTGGGGATAGGGCAATAGGTGAAAAAAGATACAGAAGGAAAATAATGATGGAAAAAAAGTGGTAAAAATGCAAAAAGAAAAACAAGGAATGGGGTTAACCATGAGAAAAAAAGAAAAAGAAAAAAAATGTTGCAACCAGGAGTAGGAAAAAGAAAAAAAAGCTGAAAACTAGGACCTGGAATGGAAAGAATAAAGAATAACAGTAAAAAAGACAAAGGTATTATTAATAATAGTAGTTTTAAAAGAGACAAAAACAATCAAACTAAAAACTAGAGAAAAGAAAGGAAAAAAAGAAAAAGAAAAAAATTGGGAGAGGGCAAGGCAGGGCACCCAGGCTCCGACCGGGCACACAGACTGGAATGGAGTTCCTATGGGCCCAGCAGGTGGGTGGGAGTGGGGGATGGCCTCACCTCCATTCACCAAATGGGTGTGGAGTATATGAGTAACAAGGTAATGTCGCACCTTTTCAGTCATCCAGATCTGGAGTGTCCTTGGAGTCACTGGCAAGTGGAACTTGTTCTTAAGCCCCTGGAATCTGGCAGAGTGCTGTCACTCTAAATATCCAAAATCATCAAGCTGCTTGCAAACATTCAAAATGGCTGTGTCCTCCAGACAGGCAAAAGTCCACAGCTCAGCCCACCTTCCTCTTCATTGCTGCTTCGCCTTTTATTCCCCAGCCACCAGAGCAGTCCTCCATGCAGTCCCTGGTTAGCAGGCTGATTTTTAGGTTAATTATTAGGTCCTATCACCACTCGGCACTCTCCAAGCTTTCTGTGCCATCCAGATCATTCAGGATTGCTGCCAGACTGCAGCTCCACCTGTCTCCTTTTTTGGTATTTTCATACAAATTCTTTTGCTAGTTGGGGTTTAGTCCACTTCTATATCCTTCCCTTCAAGACTCAGGGGTCCAAGATTATCTTCTGTGTCTGTGTTAATTGGTTTCTCTTTTCTTTGTTGAAGAGGATCTGTGCAGTCTTTCTGCTTGTACCGCCATCTTACCGGAACTATTGTTTGCAGTACTTATATACTGAAGTCAGAGCAGACCCACTCAGGACTGCTAAGAACTTAAGGACCCTGTCCCAGAGGTATGGGCAGCCTCTGTGGAGGGAGAGTCACATGACACTGCTATTGATCTAGCACAGCTGCTGCCCAAGGCTGAAGATACCTCTTGGGTGTTAGCCTTGCAGAACCCTCAGAAATGTTCTAATTATTACTTCACCATGCAAACAGCATACACACATGCACACACACACAGATGCAGGCTATTCAGATCATCTATTGCTACCTCAAAATTTAGTAAATTAAAAGTGTTAACATCTGTTGCTCACAGGGATATCTTTGTACAACTGATGGAGTAAATCTGAGGAGGCTCAAAGGCTGGGGCTGGAACCACCTGCGTTCCTGCTCTATCTCATGTGTGGTGGTCAGTGTTAGCTGGTATCTGGGACTTTGACTAGGATTAGGATGAAATGTCCATATGCTACCTCTCAATGTGCTATCTCTCCATGTGGCAGCTTGTCTTTCTCCCTGCATAGTGGCTGTATTACAAGGGTACATATCCCAAAAGGACAAGGCAAGATCTGTGCTGCCTTTTATGACCAAGCCTCAAAATCAAATAGCACCACTTCCACTGGAGTCATGCATCCATCCAGATTCAAAGAAACAGAGCCCCCTTTTAGTAGAGGAACATCAGTATCATATTGTAAGAAAAGAACTTGAGTGGGATGTACTAAAGCAGCCATCTTTAGAAAATCCCACCTGCTCACCAATATCACCCTAATGTTGAAACAGCAAGAATAAGGCTGTGAAATAGTCATGGGTGCCCTGGTGGGGTTTGATAGATGTGTTTCTTGTCATATAGTTTGCATTTGATCATTTGACAACATGTGTAATTTAATTTATAGTTGCATCATATTAAAAAAAGTCTTAAGAGCACGACAAACCACACCAAAACTAAGTGGCTTAAAAAAGCAAATTTTATTACCTTGCAGTTTCTGTGGTTTGGAAATCTGAGCAAGCTGAGTTGGGTCCTTGGACTCAGGGGGGCTGTAATCAAAGGCACCTGTCCCCTGGGGTTATGGTCATCTTGGTTATCTGACCAAGCTCAGCCACTGTGGCTGCTGGTAGGCCTCAGGCCCTCTGGAGCTGTGGACACAGTGTCTCAGTTTTTTACTGGCCCTTGGCCAAAGGTCACCTTTAGCTCCTTATCCTGGAGATCTCTCCAGCACAGCATCTTGCTTTCTTGAAGTATAAAAGCCCAGGAAGCAATGGAAAGAGAACACCAGAAAGACAAAGTCCAGTTGTTTGTAACCTAATCTCAGATATGGTAGATAATTATCTTTGCTGTCTTCTAATCATTAGAAGTGAATATCACACCCCAGCCCACACTCCGGAGAAGTTTACACAAGAGCATGAACACCAGGGGTGGACCATTGAGGGTCAGGTCAGAGGGTGCTATTATAGGGTCCCAGTGAGATCCTTACTGGGGGAAGGGAGGCACTCACCTTTACCTCTCCTGGTGATATAATTTTGTTGTTGTTGTTGTGCTTGTTAGTGGCCATTGAGTCAATTTTAACTCATGATAACCTTACATGCACAAAGTGAAACTACCCTGTAGGGCTTTCAAGGCTGTGACCTTTCAGAAATAGATTACCAATACTGTTTTCCTAGGAGACTCTGGGTTGATTTGAATCATCAGTTCACACCTACTAGTCAAGCACTTAACAGCTTGTGCCACCCATAATAGATGAGGATACATGATACCAAAACCAAATGCACCACTGTCAGTTCTGACTCATAGCAACCCCTCCTTAAGTTTCCGAGGTGGTATCACTAAGGAAGTAGTATGCCCAACCTTCTGTCTGAGGAGTGGCTGGTGGGTTTGAACCACTAGACTTCTGGTTAGCAGTCAAATGTCTTAGACACTATGTCACCAGAGCTTCTGGATACATGATATGTGCAACTTATTTTACTTTTAATTGTGATTTGGGTGAAAGTTTACAGTGTAAATTGGTTTTCTATTTAATAGCTCATACATATTTTGTTTTGTTATATTGATTACAATCTCTATAACTGTCAACTTCTCCCCTGTGGTTATCATTTCCCTTTGTCCTTCTTTCTAATCCATCCCTGACTTCTGAACTTTATCCCTAAGCAAATGCTGCCCTTTTAATCTCTTACATTTGATAGTTCTAAGGAGTGTGTACCTCCCTAATGTTAATGTTTGCCTCATATGCCTGTCTATTATTTGGCTGAAAGTTGAACCAAGAGAGTGAGTTCAGGTCCAGGCCTGAAGGGTGACTGAGGACTATAGTCTTGGAGGTTCCACCAGTCTCTATCAGGCCAGTAAGCCTGATCTTTTTTATTGTTTTGATATTTGTTCCACATTTTTCTCCTCCTCTGTCCAGGATCTCCTACTGTGATCCCCTTCAGAGTAGTTGGCAGTAGTAGCCAGTCACCATCTAATTTTTCTGGTGTCAGCAATAGAGCAGTGGAAACTCTCTTAGAAACGGTCTATGTGCCCTTCCTTCTAGTAACATTATGTTTGAGATCAATAGCTAGAGTCCATCTCTCTTAGGAAATAATTAGCCTAGAAATATGGAGGTATATGCTGACCTGAGTATCAGGTTCACGTTTTGTAACTGCCCATTGTGGATGATGCTAATTTCTGGGTTTTGAGTCTTTCCTTACTAGGGAAAACTGAGCCATAAAAAGGAAACAAGAGGCTGGAGTCTTCAGTCTGGTAAAAACCAGCCCTGACTCCAAAAATGTAGGTAGAAGAAGCCACTTTGATACTCTGGATGACTAATAACCAACAAGGGGTTTGGGTTTGGGAGTTTCCATCATCTTGTCCCTTCTTCTTGCCAACTTCTGGGCTTTATGCTCAAACCAAGCATGTGCAAATGAATTTGGCATGCACAGATAAGATCCTTGGACTGCCTTCCTGGTCATATCAGTCAGCAACATGGCTTCTTCCTAGAAAAGACCCACCAAGACCCCTACCTACCCATAAAAACCTCAGCCTCTTTTGTGGAACAAGGATATCATTGATGATGTCAGATGAATCTTGGCTGAAAGCAAAGAATACCAGAAAATGCTTACTTGTGTTTTATTGACAACACAAAAGCATTCAATTGTGTGGATCATAACAAATTATGGATAACATTGAGAAGAATGGGAATTCCAGAAGACTTAATTATACTCATGGGGAACCTGTACATTGACCAGGTTGCTGTTGTTGTTGTTGTTGTTATGTGCTGTTGAGTCAGACCCGACTCATAGCGACCCCTCCTTGGGTTTCTGAGGCAGTACCACTATGGAAGTAGATTGTTCCATCTTCCTTCCAAGGAGTGACTGGTGGGTTTGAAACACCAGCCTTCTGGTTAACAGTGAAGTGCCTTAGCCACTATGCTACCAGAGCTCCTACATTGACCAGGAGGCTTGTTCAAACAGAACCAGGGGATACTGCATGGTTTAAAATCAGGAAGGGATTGTGTCAAGGTGTATCCTTTCACCATACTGGTCCAATTTGTATGCTGAGGAAACAATCCAAGAAGATGGACTATATGAAGAAGAATATGGCATCAGGATTGGAGGAAGACTCATTAATAATATGTGACATATTGATGACACAACTTTGCTTACTGAAAGTGAGGATGACTTGAAGCACTTACTGATGAAGATTAAAGATTACAATCTGCAGTATGGATTACACCTCAATATAAAGAAAAGAAAAATCCTCACAACTGGACCAATAAACAGCATCATGATAAGTGGAGAAAACATGGAAGTTTTCAAAGACTTCATATTACTTGGCTTTACAATCAACACCAATGAAAGCAGTAGTCAAGACATCAGATGACATATTATGTTGGGCAAATCTGCTGCGAAAGATCTCTTTCAATTGCTGAAGAGCAAAGATGTCTTCTTGAAGACTAAGGTGTGGCTAACCCAAGACATGATATTTTGAATTGCCTCATATGCATGAGAGTTGGACAATGAATAAGGACCAAAGAAGAGTTGAAGTTTTTGAGCTGTGGTGTTGGCAAAGAACACTGGGAGTACCATGGACTGCTAAAAGAACAAATCTGTCCTAGAAGTGTAGCTGAATGTTCCTTGAAAGAGAGAATGGCCAAACTTCATCTCACCTACTTTGGTCATATTGTCAGAAGGGACCATTCCCTGGAGAAGGATATCATGATTGGTAAAGCGGAGGGTCAACAAAAATGGGAAAGGCCCTCAACAAGTTGGATTGACACAGTGGATGCAAAGATGAGTTCAGGTATAGCAAAGATAGTGAGGCTGCCACAGGACTGGGCAGTGTTTCATTCTGTTGTGCATAGTGTCACTTGAGTTGGAGCAGACTCAATGGCACCTAACAACAGCAATTTTGTTCCAGGAACCTTTTTTTGTGACACAAGTATAGATGAGCTCCTCTAGCTGGCCAACTAAATAAAGCTGCTTCTTTCACTTTCATCAACTCAGAGTCTTTTTAGTCACGCTGAACAAGACATGGAAGCCTCTGATTATATAATGGTTGTGGAGGTTGAGAGTCATATGGTCCACTAATTGTTTCCATGTGTCCTTGATTTTTTTCACTATTCTTTGGTGAGATCAATAGTTGTACCCTTTGATGGCTACTCACAAACTTTTAAGACCTTCATTGGGTCTTTTCACCAAAATAGGATGTAGATTATCTTTAGACTATGTTATGTCAATTGACATTGATGTTTCATGAGGTTATGGTCCTGAGCCGACAGAGCTAGCAACCCACTCCCTCAAGGTATTTGGTTATATTTAAGAAGTTTTCATAACTTTTCCCCCTATTAGTAGCACATACAAATACATATGTGAAAATACCTTCTGTCACATCTATATATGGTCATGGGTATAGTCCCATTCACCTACATGTCTGATCAGTTTGCCTATCTACCTATGTATCCACTCATAAATTAATGTTTGTTATTATTATTGATATTGTTATTACTACTGAACTGGAGAGGGGAGAGGAATAAGCCTGGGGACAAGGACAGATGAGGAGTGAGGTGCAGGGATCCAGGTGAGGAGAGGGAACGCAGGCATGCCCAAAGCAGCAGGGCAGGAGAGTGGGAGAAAGGGGAGGAAAAGGCCCAGGAACCAGGATAGAGGAGGAATCAGCTGCAGGGACCCAGGTATGGGTGGTAGGAGAGATTTCCAACAGGGAGACAAACTTGTCGGTTGGTTTGTCCTACAATGGTGACATGTTGATGTGAGTTTTTAGGCTGAGCCATTGGTGTTTCTAACCCAGCGGGATGCACATGGTGCACAGGTATCATCTCAGCTTACAGACTGAGACAGACTAGGAAGAAGGAAGAGGCCATCCACTTCTCAAAGAATTGGCCAGAGAAAACCTCATGAATAGCAAAGAAACACTGTTTGATACATTACCACACAACTTTATGAGTAGTTCGGTTAGGTTAGAAGGCTCTAAAAATAGGACTCGGAAAGAGCTGCCTCATCTGAGTAAACCCAGCCTTAGTTTTATGGATAAAGTAAAGCTTTCGAGACCTCCATTTGCTGATGTGGCACCACTCAAATTGAAGA
>NW_006921861.1:2145982-2152126 GCF_000298275.1 Orycteropus afer afer | reverse complement strand
AAGAAGACAAAAATGGATGACAGAAGAGACTCTGAAACTTGCCCTTGAGTGGAGAGTAGCTAAAGCAAATGGAAGAAATAACAAGATAAAAGAGCTGAACAGATTTCAAAGAGCAGCTCGAGCAGACAAAGCCAATTACTATAATGAAATGTAGAAAGACCTGGAGTGTTGAAAAAACACGCTTGGCATTTCTCAAGCTGAAAGAATTGAAGAAAAAATTTAAGCCTCTAGTTGCAATAGTGAGAGATTCTATGGGCAAAATATTGAATGATGCAGGAAACATCAGGAGAAGATGGCAAGAATACACAGAGTCACTGTACCAAAAAGAACTCTTTGATCTTCATCCATTTTAGGAGGTGGCATATGATCTAGAAACAATGGTATTGAAGGAGGAAGTCGAAGCTGCAATGAAAGAATTGGCAAAGAGCAAGGCTCCGGGACTTGACGGAATACCCATTGAGATATTTCAACAAATGAATGCCCCATTGGAGGCACTCACTCGGTTATGCCAAGAGATTTCGAAGACAGCTACCTGGCCAACTAACTGGAAAAGATCCATATTTGTACCCATTCCAGAGAAAGGGGATCCCAGAATGTGGAAATTACAGAACAATATAATTTATATCGCACACAAGTAAGATCTTACTGAAGATAATTCAAAAACGGTTGCAGCAGTATATTGACAGAGAACTTCAAGAGGTACAAGCTGGATTCAGAAGTGGACGTGGAACAAGGGATATCATAGCTGTTGTCAGATGGATCTTGGCTCAAGGCAAAGAATACCAGAAACAAATACTTGTGTTTTGTTGACTATGCAAAGGCATTTGATTGTGTGGATCACGACAAATTATGGATAACATTGAGAAGAATGGGAATTCTCAAACACTTGATTGTACTCATGAGGGACCTGTACCTTGATGAGGAGGCTGTCATTCGAACAAGGGGAAACTACATGGTTTAAAATCAAGAAGGGAGTAAGTCAGGGTTGTATCCTTTCCCCATACTTATTCAATCTATATGCTGATCAAATAATCCGAGAAGCTGGACTACATGAAGAAAAACATGGCATCAGGATTGGAGGAAGAATCATTAACAACCTGAGATACACAGACGATAAAACTTTGCTTGCTGAAAGTGAGGATGACTTGAGACACTTACTGATGAAGGCTGAGGAATACAGTCTGCAGTATGGATTGCGTCTCAATATAAAGAAAACAAAAATGGTCACAACTGGATCAATGAGCAGCATCACAATAATTGGAGAGAAGAATGAGGTTGTCAAAGAATTCACATTGCTTGGTTCTACAATCAATGCCAATGGAAGCAGCAGTCAAGACATTAGATGATGTGTAACACTGGGAAGATCAACCACAAAGGAACTGTTTCAAGTGCTGAGGAGCAAGGATGTCTCCTTGGGAACTAAGGTGCACCTGACAGAAGCCATGATATTTCCAATTGTCTCATATGCATGTGAGAGCTGGACAATGAATATGGAAGATCTAGGAAGAATTGATGCTTTTGAGTTATGGTGCTGGTGAAGAATGCTGAAAGTACCATGGACTGCTAAAAGAACTAACAGATCTGTCCTGGAGGAAGTGCACCCATAATGCTCCTTGGAAACAACAATGGCCAGACTTCGTCTCACCTACTTTGGTCATTGTGGTGTAATAAATTACTTAGTGTGGCTTTTCTACCCATAAGTCTTTGTAAACAACGTGGTAGAATTTTCTGTGAGCAACTGAGGAGCTCCTGATTGTGAAAGTTTTCCACTTGGGGGATTTCTGTTGGGAGTGGCACTGGAGCAATATTGTGAGAGGCTCTCTCTCTCTCAGGTGCATAGATTTCTGATGTTATGATTGGCTAATTTGGTCACTCTGCCAGGCTCAAAAGGAGCGCTCCTAGAGGCAGAACTCTCTCTGACTGCTGACTGAGGAAGGACGCACTCCTGAGAGAAATGAGCTGCTGGGAAAGAGATTCAAGAGACACGCATTGCTGAGAGAGACACTGAGGGACATGCACTGCTCTGGGAGAGAGACTGTGAGAGACTGTTGGCTGAGGGACAGTGGGCTGGGAGAGAGACTGAGCATTTTTTCCTGAACTTGAATTGTAGCTTGTTGCTTCCCTAATAAACCCCATAATCTGTGAGTTCTGTGTGGTCACTGCAACGAATTACTGAACCCAGGAGAGAGGTGGTGGTTGCTTTGGGAGGAATGGTTGGTGGAAGAGCTAGAGGGAGGCACCATGTCTGGTCTTGCAGGAGTAGGGCTTGGGTTGCTGATAGTGATTCTGTCCTCCTCTTGTGGGATTAGAGGAGGTCAGAAGATGTGGCCTCCTTGCCCTTTTTAGCAGTTATGTTGTCAGAAGGGACCATTCCCTGGAGAAGGATGTCATGCTTGGTAATGTGGAGGGTTGACGAAAATGAAGAAGGCCTGAGCATTCCGGTAAGATGGGGCACTAGGCAGAAAGACTGCACAGACTCTCTTCAAAAAAGAAAAGGAAAACCAATTAACACAGACACAGAAAATAATCCTGGACCCCTGAGCCTTGAAGGGAAGGATATAGATGTGGACTAAACCCCAACTAACAGAAGAATTTGCATGAAAATACCAAAAAAGGAGACATAAGGAGCTGTGGTCTGGCAGCAATCTTGAGTGATCCTGATGGCACAAACAGCTTGGATATTGCCGAGTGGTGGTTGTTGTTGTTGTTATTTGCCGTCGACTCGGCCCCGACTCATAGTGACCCCTCCTTGAGTTTCCGAGGCAGTATCACTACAGAAGTAGGATTGCCCAACCTTCTTTCCGAGGAGTGGCTGGTGGGTTTGAACTGCCAGCCTTCTGGTTAGCAGTCAAGTGCCTTAGGCACTATGCTACCAGAGCTCCTGAGTGGTGGTAGGACCTAAGAATAAACCTAAAAATCAGCCCTACTAGCCAGGGACTACACAGGTCGTTGGGAAATAAATGGAGAAGGTGAAGAGAAAGGCATGCCGAGCTGTGGACTTTTGCCTGTCCAGAGGATGCTGCCATTTTGAATATCTATAAGAAGCTTGACTATTTTAGACATTTAAAAAGACAGCGCTCCCCCAGATTCCAGGGGCTTAAGAACACATTCTGCTCGCCAGCAACCCCAAGGATGCTCTGGACCTGCATGACTGAAAAGGTGCAACATTCCTCTTGTACTCTTATACCCCACACCTGCTTGGTGAATGGAGGTGGGGCCAACCCCCACTCCCACCCACGTTCTGGGCCTGCAAGAACTCCATCCAAGTCTGTGTGCTCAGACAGAGCCTGCTTGCCCTGCCCTGTCTTCCACCGATTTTTTTTTTTTTTTGCTTTTTTGCTTTTTTTTTCTGTTGTTTAGTTTGCTTGTTACTGTCTGTATTACAACTACTATAATTATTAATACTTTTGTCCTTTTTACTATTATTCTTTAGCATTCCCCTCCCAGGTCCTAGTTTTCAGCTTTTTTTCTTTTCCCTTTTCCTGATTGGAAAAAAAAATTTTTCTTTTTAATTTAATTTTTTCCCATTTTTTTCTCATGCTTAACCCCATTCCTTGTTTTTCCTTTTGCATTTTTCCCAATTTTTTTATTATTCTCCTTCTCTAACTTTTTTCTCTTAGTGCCCTATCCCCAGATATTGCAGGTTTCTTCTTTTCCTCTTCTTCTTTTTCCCATTTTTCTTTTCTTGGTTACTGTTCCTGTGTGATTACATGATGTTTATTTTGTCCATGTGCTTTCAGTTTTGTGATCATTATTCAATTGTAATTTTTTTCTAACTGAGTGGGAGACAGAAACAGTCCCCATAAGACACAACTACACCCACACCTCTTGCACTTTCACGTGCTGAGCAAAAGCCACTATCTCCTTCTCCACCAATGGACCAATGATAAAAAACCACCAAGAAGAGCCTGAATCACCCTTAGCTGCTCTTCAAAAACAGTTAACAGAGATCTAAATACAACATCATGATGTCTTGGAGACAACAGACCATCACAGTTCACACAAAGAAGCAAGATAAAGTGGTAGAAACAAAGGAGCAGGATACAAACCCAGAACACATCCCTAAGGAAGA
Organism: Orycteropus afer afer; assembly: GCF_000298275.1. Lineage (NCBI taxonomy): Eukaryota > Metazoa > Chordata > Mammalia > Tubulidentata > Orycteropodidae > Orycteropus > Orycteropus afer. Next base: position 2,148,054 of record NW_006921861.1, on the reverse strand, counting down.
AGCAGCACTGGAATCTCTGATAAGGAATTGAAAAGAATTATATTTAGGTATTTTCAAAGGATTGAGAGACAGACCAAAGAAAACACAGAAAACACTCTAGAAGAATTTTGGAAGAAAATACAAGAACAAAATGACAACATAAATGAAAAATTAGAAATAATTCTAAATATGCAGATAGAAATCCAGAAGATTAATACTAAATTGTCAGAAAAAGATCACACATTGGAAGGACAAAGGAGTAGAACTGATGCAATGGAAGACAGAATTAATGAGATTGGAGACAAATACCTGAATGCTTCTTTGGGAAAGGTTCAATCATAAAAAAAAAAAATCAAAACAAAATGAAGAAAGCCAAAGGTTCATATGGGACACCATCAAAAGGAATAACTTCCATGTCATTGGAATTCCAGAACAGAGAGAAAAATAAATCCACTGAGAAAATTGCCCAAGATTTGTTGGAGGAGAACTTCCCTGATATGATGAAAGATGAAAATATATCTATTCAGGAAGTCTAATGAACCTCAAAGAGGATAGATCCCAAAAGAAAATCACCAAGATACATCATCATCAAACTCATCAAAACCAAAGACACAGACAGAATCCTGAAAGCAGCATGGGAAAAACAAAAAGATACTTACAAAGGTCAGCCAGTAAGAATAAGCTCTGATTTCTCAGCAGAAACCATGCAAGTGAGAAGGCAATGGAATGGTATATATAAAACTCTGAAAGAGAAAAATTTTCAACCAAGAATTATATATCTGGCGAAATTGTCCCTCAAATATGATGGTGAAATTAGATTTCCAGATTAGCAGAAACTAAGGGAATTTGTTAAAACCAGGCCAACCTTACAAGAGATGCTAAAGGGAGTCCTATGAACAGAAAACCAAAAATAGCAAATAACAACTGATCATTAATATGCAAGATGACATAACCCAGAAACCACAGCTATGGACATAGCCAAAGTAAAATGAGCTTACAAGATTGTAAACAGGGAACCAAAGACATCAATTGGCAAGTGAAGACAGCTGCAAACAAAAAGAGGGAAAAGATTGTGTAGTTACAGAACTTCTAAATGGTGAGGAAGTTAACAGAGTTGCAAGATGGAATGGACTGTTCTAATCTTGGGGAGAAAATTATAAATCATAGGACACCCTCAATGAAAAATGATAAAGCTTCTCATCAAAATAAAAGAGGACAAGCACAAATATTCAGCATATATTAAAACAACAGCAACAAGGGAAATGATAACAGGATTCATAAACAAAATGAACTAAGCACAGAAAAGAATATGGAACAAAGAAACCAGGGACACCATGAAATAACACATAACAAAATGACAGTAACCAATTCATATGTGGGATTAATTACACTGAATTTTAATGGATTAAATGCACCACTCAAGAGATGGAGAGTTGCAGATTGGATAAGAAAACAAAACCATCAATATGCTGCCTACAAGAGACACATCTTAGAGACAAAGACAAAAATAGGCTAAAAATGGAAGGTTGGAAAAAGATATATCAAGCAACAGTAAGAAAGCAAGAGTGGCAATATTAATTTCTGATCAAATTGACTTTAAGACAAAAACCACCATACAAGACAAGGAAGGATATTATATAATGATCAAAGGATCAATTGAACATGAAGATAAAGCCATAATAAATATCTATTGACCCAATGAAAGAGCCCCAAAATACATAAATCAGACTTTAAAAGAGTTGATAGCCAAATGGATGACTCCACAGTCATAGTGGGAGACTTTAATACACCACTTTTTATGAAAGTTAGAACAACTGAAAGGAAACTCAACAAAGATACAGAAGAGCTAAACAATACAATCCACCAACTTGGCCTTATACACATCTATAGGGCACTTCCCCCAACAGCAGCACACTATACATTCTTTTCCAGTGCACATGGAACATTTTCCATGATAGACCATATGTTAGGCCATAAAGTAAGCCATAAATTTAAAAATATTTAAATACTGCAAAGCATCTTCTCAGATCATAATGCTATCAAATTAGAAATCAACAATAGGAAGATCAACAGAAAAAGAGTAAACACATGGA
>NW_006921861.1:2141696-2142457 GCF_000298275.1 Orycteropus afer afer | reverse complement strand
CTATTTACAATAGCCAAAAGATGGAAACAACCTAGGTGTCCATCAACTGAGGAATGGATAACCAAAGTATGGTACATACACACAATGGAATACTACACAATGTTAAGAATAATGTAGAATCTGCAAAACACCGCGTAACATGGATGAACTTGGAGGACATTATACTGAGTGAAATAAGTCAATCACAAAAGGACGAATATTATATTAGTCCGTTATTTTAAAAGTCAAGGAAAAGTTTATTTTTGGAAGGAAATTTTCTTTGTTGGTTACCAGGGGGTGGGAGGGGAGGGAAGGGAACGTTGTTTGATAGATAGAGATAATTATTGATTTGGGTGATGAGAAGGGTAATGTACCAAATGTGAGTGACCGATATGGTGGCATTGAGGAAGAGAAAGACATAGAGAGGTACATGGGAGATAGAGACAACAAAGATTAATCCTATTACACATACAGTACCGCGTTGTCAGTGAAGGCAAACATTGGTATACAAGTGGATAGATGGTTGGACAGGCTGAACTATTAGGTATGTCTATGAAGTGGGTAGTGTACCCAAGAACATGGATAGAGTTGGCAGACAATAGTCCTATAAGTTTATGTGAATGATCAGAATTCTCAGGTGTTTAGTAGAGCTGACAAGGGACAAGGTTGTGGTCACTGCTTGGTCACAGCCAGCTACCCAGAAGGATGAAGTAGTTGAACCTGTGGGCTTGGGACCATAGTTGCAGGGGACATCAAGCTCAATTGGCATAACATACTATACA
>NW_006921861.1:2122553-2141085 GCF_000298275.1 Orycteropus afer afer | reverse complement strand
GTCATGAGACAAAGTGTATGTGAACTGCTGTATGGAAAGTGAATTTGCTCTGTAAATTTTCACCCAAATCACAATTAAAAAAAAAAAAAAGAGAGAGAGAGAGAGGAATACCTTCAACAAGTTTGATCGACATGGTGGCTGAGATGATGGGCTCAAGTATAGCAGGGATCATGGAGTTGGCACGGGATCGGGCGATCTTTCTTTCTGCTGTACATGGGGTTGCTATGAGTCAGAAATGACTTGATGGCACCTAACAACAACACAACATTACTACTGATAAAGCAGAATTGTATGTGTAATATTGTTTACCTTTGTTGTCTATACCTCTCGTGCACCTCTCTGTGTTTCCCTTTTCCTTAGTCACTTACTTTTTGTATATTGCCTTTCCCTTCACTCAAATTAATACTTATCTCTTTCCTAGTTAGTAATTTTTCTTCCCCTCTTCTCCCATCCCTGTTAACCAAAGAATTTTTTTTGTGTGTAAATCTTTCCTTGACTTTTTCTAATAGTAGACTCATACAATATTTTTCTTTTTGTGATTGACATATTTCACTCAGTTCATATTTCATTCCAAGTCCATCCACCTTATTAGGTGTTTTTCAGATTTTTCATTTTTCTTTAATGTTGCATAGTATTCTGTTGTGTGTATGGACCATAGTTTGATTATCCATTCATCAATTGATAGTCATTTACATTGTTACCATCTCTTTGCTAATGTGAATAGTGCTGCAATGTACATGGGTGTGCATATATCTATTTGTATCCTAGTTCTTATTCTTCAAGATAATGGGGTAGCTAGTAATGGTATACCTAGTAATGGGATGTCTAGTAATGAGATAACTAGATCAAATTGTATTCCTATTTCCAATTTTTTAAGGAAGCACAATGTTTTCCAGTGGTTGCACCATTTTACAATTCTATCAGCCATGTATGGGAGTTCAATCTCTCTACGCCATTGCCAGCATTTGTTGTTTCTGACCTGTTGAACTCTGCTATTATCTCAAGGATGAGGTGATATCTCATTTTTGTTTTGATAAGCATCTAATGGCTAACAATTGCAAGCATTTATTCATGTGTTTGTTGACTGCTTAAATATCTTCCTTAGTGAAGAATCTGTTCATGTATTTTGCTCATTTTTTAGTTAGATTGTTCTCTTTTTGATGTTGAGGTGTTGAAGTTTTCTATAAATTTTAAAGATAGCTTCCTTGTCAGATATGCCATTGTCGAATATTTCTTTCCAACATGTAGGTTCTCTTTGTAACTTTTGGAGACGTATTTTTATGTGCAAAATAATTTAATTTCTAGGAGGTCCCAGTTATCTAGTTATCTTCTGCTGTTTGTGCATTTTTTGGTAATGTTTGATAGTCTATTTATGCCATAAATTAGGGCCCCTAAGTTTGTCCCTATTTATTCTTGGATGATTTTTAAGGCTTTACATTTAGGTTTTTGATCCATCTTGAGTTAGTTTTTGTATATGGTCTGAAGTATGGATCTTGTTTCATTTTTCTGCAAATGTATATCCAGTTTTTCTGGCATCATTTGTTAAAGAGACTGCCTTTTCCCTATTTAATGTATTTCAGCCCTTTCTCAAAATTCAGCTGTCCACAGGTGGGTGGATCTATTTCACAGGTGGGTTCTCAGTTCTTTCCATTGCTTTTTGTGTTTGTTGTTATACCAATACTAGGCTTTTTTGACTACCATGGCTATATAGGGAGCTCTGGTAGCATAGTGCCTAAGGCACTTGACTGCTAACCAAAAGGCTGGTGGTTCAAACCCACTAGCCACGCCTCAGAAGGAAGGTTGGGCAATCTACTTCCATAGTGATACTGCTTTGGAAACCCAAGGAGGGGTTGCTATGAGTCCAGGCTGACTCGATGGCACATAACAACAACAACAACATGGCAGTATAGTAGGTTTTGAGATTGGGAAGTGTGAGACCTCATACTTTGTTTTTCTTCAACTGTGTTTTGCTTATCCTTTCTGTATAAAATTAGTGATATGTTTTTCCATCTCCTTAAAATAAACAGTTGATGAAATCTGAATCTGGATTGCATTGTATTTATATTTTGGATAATATTGACATTTTTACAATGTTCAATCTTCCTATCCATGAGTATCGTTTATTGTTCCATTTATATAGGTTTCTTTTAGTTTCTTGTAGTAATGTTTTGTAGTTTTCTTTGTATAAATCTTTTCTGTCATGGTAAGATTTATTCCTAAGTATTTTATCTTTTTGGCACCTCTTATAAATGATATAACTTTCCTTATTTCCTTTTCAGAGATCTTTTTGCTTGTATAGAGGGATCCAATTGATTTTTGTATGTTGATCTTGTCCCCTGATATTTTACTGAACCTTTCAATTTCTCATAGTTTAGTTGTTCAATATGAAATTTCCTAGGTTTTGGATCATATCATCTGTAAATAGAGATGGTTTTACTTCTTGCTTACCATTTTGGATACCTTTTATTTTGTCTTTTGTGCCTATTGCTCTACCTAGGACTTCCAATACAATGTTGAATAGAAGTGGTGATAGAGGGCATGGTTCCTGTTCACAATGAGAATGCTTTCAGTCTCTCTCTATTGAGAATAATGTTGCCCACTGGTTTTGCATATGTGGCCTCAGTTATGTTGATGAATTTCCCTTCCATTCCTATTTTGCTGAGAGTTTTTACCAGGAAGAGGTATTAGATTTTATCAAGTATCTTTTCTGCATTGACTGTTAAGAACACATAGATCTGTTCCTTTGCTTTATTATTATTATTATTATTTTAAGAGCTTGTTTTACATTCAATGTTACATGTACATTTAGTTTCACTCCCCATTTACCATGTCCAACCCTAACCCAGTCTCCTCCCCTCCCTACCCTGTAAGCCTCCCCCTATGCCCCTCATATTTATGCACTCCTGTTTGCCCGCATTTCCTCAATCTGAATGTTGGTCCTCTGGTGCCCCGTGGTCCATTGCTGTAAGGGATGTATTACCATAGAGTATGTGGGTGCGCCATCCTGGGTTGAGTGGTCTGCATGTACAGAGTTTAAAAAATAACAAATGCCGGTGAGGTTGTAGAGAGATTGAAATGCTTGTGCACTGCTAGTGGGATTGTAAAATGGTACAACCATTGTGGCAAATGGTATGGCGTTTCCTTAAAAAAACTGAAAATAGAAGTATCATTTGACCCGGCAATTCTATCACTAGTAATATATCCTTTGCTTTATTTATGTAGAGGATTATGCTGATTGTTTTTCTAATATTGAACCATCCTTGCATACCTGGTACGAATCCCACTTGGTCATGATGTATTTTTGTTTTTGTTGAAGATTTTTGCATCTCTATTCATTAGGTACATTGGTCTGTAATTTCTTTTTTAATGATATCTTCTGGATTTTGTATCAGGGTTATGTTTACTTCATAAAATGAGTTTGGGAATACTACATCTTTTTTATGTTTTGGAATATAGAATAGGATTGGTCTCAGCTTTTCTTTGAATGTTTGGTAGAATTCCCCCAGTGAACCCATCTAGGCCAGGACTTCTTCTTCTTCTTCTTCTTCTTTTTTTTTTTCTTCCCCCTTTTCTTTGAATGTTTGGTAGAATTATCCAGTGAGCCCATCTAGGCCAGGACTTTTTTTCTCCCGCCCCCGCCCCCTGGGGTGTATTTTTTATATTCTGTTCAATTTCTTCTTTTGTTGAAAGCTTGTTTGAATTTCTACTTCAGTCTGTGTTAGGTTTGGTAGGACATGTGTTTCTAGAAATTTGCCCGTTTCTTCTAGGTTTCTAAATTGGTTACTGTCCTTCATAGTATTCTGTTATTATCCTTCTTATTTCTGTTGGTTCTGTTGTGATGTCATTCATTTCATTTCTTATTCATGTTTTTCACATCTTCTCTTTCTTCCTTAGTTAAATATGTCTGTCCGTCAATTTTGTTAATCTTTTTGAAGAACCAACTTCTAATGTTGTTGAATTTTTAAAATCATTTTTCTGTTTCATTTATTTCTGCTCAACTCTATTATTTTCTTCTTTTGGAGACTGTAAGCTTTTGTTTGATACTCTTTCAAATTGTTAGCATTGTTGGATTAAGATATTGATTTAGCTTATTTCTTTTTCTTTTCTTTTTTTTTTTTTGATGTGTATAATGCTGCAAATTTACTTCTTACTGCTATCCCAAAAGTTTTTGTATGTTGTGCTTTCTTTCTTATTTGCTTCTAGAATTTTGTTTTATTTCACATATTATTTCTTCTGTTTTCCAGTACTTTTTGAGTAAAGTGTTATTCAGTTTCCATGTATTTGATTTTTTTTTTTCTCCTGATCTTCTTATAACTGATTTCTAATTTTATGTTGTTATGGTCTAAGCAGATGCTTTATTTTTTAAATTCATTGACACTTGTTTTGTGATCTAACAAATGGTCCATTCTGGAGAGTGATTGATGTGAAGTGGAAAAGAATGTGTATAGTGTTTTTTGTTGGGTGGAGAATTCTTTATATGTCTGTGATGTCAGGTTAGTTAGTTGATTTTTCTTGAATTTCTTTGTTGAGTTGAGTTTCTTTCTAGTTGTTTTGTCTTTTATCAAAAGTAATGTGTTAAAGTCTCATACTAGTATTTTGGAACTGTCTATTTCTCTTTTCAATTCTGTCATTGTTTCCTTTATGTGTCTTGGGGCTCTTTCATTGGATGCATGTTCATTGTGGTTATGTCCTCATGGTCGATTGACCCTTTTATCATTATATAATGACCTTCCTTATCTCTAATGTTACATTATCCCTTGAAGTTTATTTTATCAGATATTTATATTGCCACTCCTGTTCTTTTTGGTTGCCATTAGCTTGACACATTTTTTTCCATCTTTTGATTTTTAATTTATTTTTATCTTTGCATCTAAGGTGAGTCTCTTGTAGGCAGCATATTTGTGGGTCATACTTTCCTATTCATTCTGCCACATTCTTTCTCTTGACTGGTGTGTTTAATTCATTCATATTCAGTGTAATCACTGAATTCTGTGCTGTCATTATTTTTTGTTTTTTAATGTGGTGTTGATGGTTCTTTGTTCCAAATATTTTTCTCTGCTTAGTTCATTTTGTTATTTTATTTTCTTTTCATTTTCTTCATTGTTCTTGATTATATGTTTACTAAGTCCCTATTGGGAGCTCTGGTAGCATAGTGCCTCAGGCATTTGAGTGCTAACCAGAAGACTGGCGGATCAAACCCACCAACCACTCCTCAGAAGGAAGATGGGGCAATCTAGTTCCATAGTGATACTGCCTCGGAAACCCAAGGAGGGGTTGCTATGAGTTGGGTCTGACTCGATGGCACATAACAACAACAACAAAGTCCCTATTATTTTCTTCTTTCTTATTTTTGTTAGAAGTTTTATTAATTTTCTTTCCTGTTACCCCATAATTATTTTTTCCACCTTCTCAAGTTTGAAACAGTTTTATAGTGATATCCAACTGACTTCCTCTCCATTTGGAAGAGCTGTAATTATACCATTTATTCCTTCTTTTTGTTTTTTAGTTGTTTTTACAGACTGGCACCACAAGTTCTCTCTTTTCAGACTTGTAAGCTTATTTTAATTTTGAGAATCCCTTTTCTGGGCAGGTGTCTGGGTGATGTTGTCATGGGTCTCAACGTAGGTTGTTGCCTCCTATTATTGGTCTTCTCTCTGAAAGTATCCCTTTAGCATTTCTTGTAAAGTTGGAAGGTTGTTGTTGTTTTTACAAATTCCCTTATTTTCTGTTTATCTGGAAAAGTCCTAATTTCACCAACATATTTGAGGGACAGTTTTGGCAGGCATATAATTCTTGCTTGGTATTTTTCTTTTCAAGGCTTTATGTATGTTATCCCATTGCCTTCTTGCCTACATGATTTTTTTTGCTGAGAAATCAGAGCTTATTCTTACTGGTTGAACTTTGTAAGTAACTTTTTGTTTTTCCCAAGCTGCTGTCAAGTTTCTTTCTATGTTTTTGGTTTTGGAAATTTTAATTATGATATGCTTTGCTGACTTTCTTTTGACGTCCACCTTCTATGAAATTCATTGAACTTCTTGGATTGCTATCTTTCTGTCTTTTGTGATATTAGGGAAGTTTTCAAGAGTTTCTCTTGTGGATTTTTTTTTTTCTTTCTACTGCCTTGGAATTTCTATTGCACACAGATTATTTTTCTTGATATTGTCCCATATGATTCTCAGGCTTTCTTCATATTTCTTCATTCTTTTTTCTGATTTTTCCTCATACAAACTGGTGTCAAGGGATTTGTCTTCTTGTTGGGTAATCCATTCTTTAATCAATTCTATTCTACTCTCTTGTACTCCCACTGTGTTATCTGTCTTTGGAATCTTAGTGATAATCTTTTAGTTTTCTGATTGCTGCTTTTGTATGATTTCTAATGATTATTTTGTCATTTTGCTCTTGTTTTGTTTTCCTGAGTCTTGTAAGGTATTGTCTGTGTTTTCCTTGGTTTTGTTTTTTGGGCATTGGCTCTGTCTGCTTGGCATGGAGTGTGACAGGTGGATGGGATGGGGAAGGGAGGAGGTGGTTCAAGGACCAGGTTGTTGGAGAATGGTCAGATGCCATCACTAGATGCTGGGTTAATGGGAATGGTAAGCATTTTCCCTCCTTGTCACCAGGAAGGTGTATTGGGAAAAGTGAAGAAACCACATCTCTAGTTGCATTTCACTGGAATGGGTGTGATGCATCTCTCAATGTAGACAGTTGATTATCCAGATCCTGCCAAGACTCAATCAAGTGGGGTGGGGAGAACACCTGGAGTCCTGTGTCTCCAACTGCCACCCCACAGGCTTTGCCCTTTGTTCTGGCCCTCTGCCCAAATGACTAGTGTTCATTAATAGTGAGTTATTTAATCTCCCTTCACTGGCTCCTTCTTCATTCTGCAGTCCCCTTTACCACTGGAAATATCATTCATTTCCCTGAAGTTTCCTCTTCTCTACCCAGCATGTATTCTGCTCACCTCGATTCCTTCCAGATCTGTCCACACTGTGATTTGTACCACTGTGGATTCCATGAAATTGGATTCTCCTCACCCATGTATGATGTCTTTTGTGTCTCAAAATGAGCACACTTCTTTGTGTCCCAACTTCTTTTCTCTACCTAGACATTGTCCTCACTCCATCTCTTTCCAGTCATCACTCAATCTAATTGATTCTCTCACTTAAGGCTTGGAGTTCCAGGGTCATTATCTGTTCCAGGTCATTATCAGTTTTTTTCTGGATCTCTGTTGTAGAAAGATTGGGCAGAGTGTGTAACGAGGATGCCATCTTGTCTCCACCCTGGTAGATACACTTTAAACATTCTGAAAGTTAAATTGTCATGGAGGGCAGTGTGCATAAAAATTTTTAATTTTTCAGCATTTGGTTTTTGGAGCTTCTTAAAAGCCTGGTAAGGAGCTCTGGTAGCATAGTGCCTAAGGCATTTGACTTCTAACCAGAAGGCTGGCGGTTCAAACACATCAGCCACTCCTCAGAAGAAAGGTTGGGCAATCTACTTCCATAGTGATACCACTTCAGAAACCCAAGGGGGGATCGCTATGAGTTGGGTCTGACTTGTGACACATAATAATAACAACAAAAGCCTGGTATACTCTCATCACCCTTGTGCCAGTATGCTTTAATCCTAACCTCTTCAACCCTAACCCAACATTTTCAACTTGTACTAAGCATATTAAAACATAAACAAGGCAGAAATGGAAATCTGTATTATGTTCATAACTGCAACTCTTTAAAAAAAAAGTGTAGAAATATTGTGATAGATGAATTTCTTATATAGCCAACTGTGATAGTTGGGGTTGTGTGTCAACTTGACTAGACCATGATTCTGTGCAGTGTAAGCAGTTGTGATATGATTATTCTCAGGACGTGATATAATGTATATAAGTTGAGCAGCCAATCAGTTGAAAGGGAGTTTCCTTAGGGGTGTATCCTGCTTCCAATAAATAAATGGATGTCCTGGGAAAATTCAGGAAACTTCTGTGGATCTGGATCCTGTTGCCCTGCCTACAACTGTCCTATGGTTTTGCTGATTTGGATTCATCATCTGCTGAAGTCAGCAGCCTGTTATACTGCGTGCCAATCTTGAGCTTGTCAGCCCCTGCAGTTATGTGAGTTGGAAGAAGCTTCCAGATTGATTTTTGATCCTGGAACTTGGGACTTGCCAGCCTCTATAACTGTGTGAGCCATTTTTCTAAGATAGATAGATTTCTCTCTCTCTCTCTCTCTCTCTCTCTCTCTCTCTCTCTCTATATATATATATATATATATATATATATAAGCTTTACAGGTTTTTCTACTTTATAGAACCCAGCCTAAGACACCATCTTACTTTTTAATTAAATTAAATCTACTTACACATCCATAACCACCTCCTTTTTTTTTTTTTTTTGAATCCTGTGAGCCTTTTTATATAATTTTTTTCTCCAAAGGAAAAATTACATTGCTGTAAACATAGTATATTGTCTAGAGTATTCATGATGGAGCCTGACCTTCCCTTTGTGGCTTTAATGGGTGAGGCTTTATGAGATGTCAGCACAGTTTCCTTCGCACCATGACAAACACAAGAGCATGGGAATAAGAAGTTCTGACACGAAGTTTCGCAGTTCAAACCCACCAGCTGCTCTGCAGAAGAAATATTGGGCAGTCTTCTTCTATAAAGATCTACAGCCTTAGAATCCCACTGGGGATCCCTGTGAGTTGGAATTGACTTGATGGCAGTGAGTTTGGTTTTTTGGTATTGTAGGTAACAAGATGGAGACTTGATAAGCAGTTAATAGAAGTATCCACTCCTGAGGCTGAGATTCTTGCTGTGGCTCCCCCACTCTCTATTTCTCCCCCTTCCCCTGTGGATTTTCACTTTCCATTAGAATTATCTTTACCATATGGGCCCTCTTTTGATCTTATCCTTTCCATTTCCTCCTTGATTATTTCTTGGCTTCCCACACCATTTTCCATTTTAGTTAGACATCCTCATTATTATGCTTCTATCATTCTTTCCAAAATTTCAGAGCATTTTCTACAGTTTCAGTTAGTGACAAGTTGGGGAGAGATACTAGTTGTTATACTCAAAGGCTTTGCTTTGTTTGGTGCAAAAAGGGCAAGGAGGCCACATCTTCTGACCTCCTCTAACCACACAAAAGGAAGACAGAATCACTATTGGTAGCCCAAGGGCTATTCCTGCAAGGCCAGACATGATGCCTCCTTCCAGCCCTTTCACCAACTGTTCCTCCCAAAGCACCCACCACCTCTCTCCTGGGTTTGATAATTCACCACAGTGACCACACAGAACTCACAGATTATTGGATTTATTAGGGAAGCACCAGATTACAATTCAAGTTCAGGAAAAATGCTCAGTCTCTCTCAGGCTGCTGTCTTTCACCCAACAATCTCTCACAGTCTCTCTCCCAGCAGTGTGCATCCTTCGGTATCTCTCTCAGCAATGTGTGTTTCCTGTGTCTCTTTCCCAGCAGTGCATATCTCTCAGGAGCACATTTCTTCTCAGCAGTACATCTTTCTCACCCAGTAGTCAGAGAGACTTTTGCTTTTAGGCCTCCTTTTGAGCCTGGCAGAGTGGCCAAACTAGCCAATCATAACATCAAAATATTAAGCACCTGAGAGAGAGTGAACCTCCTAGAACATTGCTTTGTGCCACGCCCAACAGAAATACCCCAGCTGGATACCTTTTATAATCAGGAGCTCCTTAGTTGCTCACAGCAAATTCCACCATGGAGTTTACAAAGACTTATAGCTAGAAAAGTCATACCAGGTAATCTATCACACTGTAGGCCACCCCCTGGCTTTTCTAGCCATTATTCCTTTTATACTTCAAAAATTCACATTCCCTTCACCATCAGTTTAAGAATAACCACACCCATGAAAGCATGTAAGCCAGCCACTTCATGTCTTTATCTCCACCCATTTTAAATAGCTAATTTCTAATTTTCCCATCCCTATCAAGCCAGTACTGTGAGGGGACAAGCATGGTCTCTGAAGAATCTTCTGTTCTGCTTGGAAACTTCAGGCATCTGGTTCCATAAGCAAGCAAAGTCTAGCCCAGTGCAAGCCATCAAATTGCATCAATTTAACACAGCTCAGTGTCAAACATCTTCCAGTTGGTTTGGTCGGGTTCTGGTCAGCTCAGCCCTAGCCATCCCAGCTAGGTCATGGGTACCAGCTGCCAAGTTTGGGAGTCATACTCTTCCCTTCACTTCAGACCAGCCAGTACCTTCTCTCACATCTTCAGTACTCAGGGACTATTTCAATGCCCATAGCCTCACACCTCCTTGCACTTCAGACCAGCCAGCCCTTCCTCTCATGCCCAGCCTCCATGGCCTAGGTCAAAGAATACCAAACTCAGCCCATTTCTTCTTTGCTGCACTTCCCTCATTTCCATTCAAGTGGACCCAAGTGGTCACAAGCAAGTAGCATACAAGCCAACTGCTTGCTGGCTTCCTTTAACTTTCAGTCCTGGAAGGGATTTCTCTCATGGACCATGTCTTTCCTGCCTTGATGCACCCAAATCCTATCTGCTTGCTTGAAATTTAAAAAAGCCAAACAGTCTTTTTTTTTTTTTCTTCTTCCCTCTCTCTCTCTCTCTTCAGGTCCTTTCTTCAAATGAAAATCTTCCATTCCCTCAGTAGTACTGGGTGGGGCTCAGGTTTTCAACCCAAGCTTCTAGTAGTCTCTACACACAGAGCTTAAAACAAAAGCCTGTGTTTCTGCTGGGCAAATTCTATTTGTCAATCTATTCTCTATCCAATCAAGTATCACCTGAAGGTGGACTTACACGCTCTCTGTTATCCATATCATATACCCCATAATTACTTCTAATGTACAAGCAGGTAAGAGAATATTCAATAGCCATAGTACATTCAGATAAACACATAATCCAAAACACATAATCAATCCTTTTAAAGACATTCCAGGTTAATCTCTCTACCATGATTACTATCCCATTCTATGTATATGGCCTTGGGCTTTTGGCTGGGTGTAACCAAAGCCCTAGCCTCTGGATCAATTATCTCCTTTAAGAGGTAACACCAAACAAAGTAACCATCTAAGATAACTTTTACAATCAGGAGCTCCTCAGTTGCTCACAGCAAATTCCACCATGGAGTTTGCAAAGACTCATGGCTAGAAAAGCCATACCAGGTAATTTACGACACTGCATTTTGTTTTACACTTTTTATATTTCAAATAATTACAGATTTACAGAAAGTTTCAAAAATATTAGCAAAGTTCCCTGTACACTTAGCCCAGTTTCTTGGAACAGTTACATATTTTATTTGCATGGTACAATATAAAACCAGGAACTTGACATTGGTGCAATGTGTTAGTATAGTTCTATGCCCTTTTATTACATGTGAAGTTTCAGGTAACCACTGCTGTAGTCAAAATACAGAACTACCTCATCATCCTAAAGATATTCCTGTGCTACCTCTTTACAGTCACTCCACTACCCTCCTCATCTCATCATTCCTAGTCTGGCAACATCTAGTCTGTTCTCCACCTCTATAATTTTATCATTTCAAGAATGTTTTATACATGAAATCATATGGCATATAACCTTTTGAATTTGCTTTTTCATTCAGTCAAATGTTCTTAAGATTCATACAAGTACTGAGTGCATTCAAAAGTTGGTTCATTGGTATTGCTGAATAACATTCCATGATAAGGATGTACCATAGTTTGTTTCATGTTTCACCTGCTGAGAGACATTTTGGTTGTTTCCAGGCTTTGGCTATTATAAAAAAAACTGCTGTGACCATTCATATATAGATTTTTGGTGTAGAAAAAAATGTTCATTTATCTAGGATAAGTGGCCATAAGTATGATTACTGAATAAGTAATAAGTGTCTATTTTTGTTTGTTTGTTTGTTGTTCTTAAGAAACTTCAAACTTTTCTGAATGGCTGTACCATTTTATATTTTCATCAGCTAAAAATGTTCACTGTCTCAGCTTGTAGGCATGGTGTGGTATCAGTTAGCCAGGAAGGGGCAGGCAGAAATCTCAGGGGCTAGTTGTTTTCTTCAGTTTAATAACAGCAACAAAGACAAAGTCTCCTAAGAGAAAGTGGTTTTCTTCTTTCACTCCCCTATCTTCCTTCCCGGAACTCAGATATTATGGAGGAGTGTGGCCATCTTGTGATTATAAGTAAACATTCATGAAATCAAAGGATAAAGAAGGGAAGAGCCTGCATTCCCAGTGGCATTGCTGAGCTCTCACACCAGCCAAGGGTGGCCTGCTCTCAGGTCTTCTGTTACTTAAGACCAATAACCCCATCTCTGTCCAGCCATTCTCATTGTTTCCCTGACATCTGAAGTCTAAGATATCTCTCACCATCAGGCTTCTCTAACTGCTTGCTTCATTGGAGACCCTGGAGCACCCTTTCCTCCATAATTTTCTCATTGCCTTCTCACACCCTGACTGCTCTCCCCCACCTCTCTTTCCCCTGTTTGCCCTTTGAATCTTTAATTCTTGAAAACTGTCATGTTCTTTCCTGCTCATGGCCTTTGGATATGCTCATCCCTCTACCTGGACTCCCTTATCTTTTATATTTCTACCTAGCTAAGGCTCATCTTCAGACTTTTTCAGAGATGCCTCATGGCCCCCAAAATTGGGTGAGACCTCCATCACATACTCACATGAACCTCTCTTCAGATTGGAAGCTCCATGGACATAAGGACTAGATCTTTGCAAAATCTGTTACATCCCCAGCATCAAATACAATTCCTGGCACAGTAAGGACTCAGAGAAACAAATCCTTTCCCAAGAACTAGCATCAATACTAAAGAGTGGAAGCCATATGGAGACAGCCTTGCCACAAAGACATCCTCAGGAGTACTCTGAGATCCTTGAAAGATAAGGATTATTCAGTAGGCAAAGTGTACTCTAGCATGAAACATCACTTAAAATGATGCTTCAAAGAAACTCAGATAGGATCTAGTCAGAGAGCAACATGTTCTCTTCCAACTCCAAGGGCATATTCCAGTTTTCTGGAAAATTTTCTTCTAATATATGAGGATGATATTCATTCCCTAGTGATCACAGACAAATGAGGTCATATTGTTCATACTGGTGTGCTAACACATATGCAATTTTAAATTTTTCCATTAGTAAAATACCCTTAATTCATTACATTATGTGTCAGAAAGTAGAGAAGAATTAAAATGCCCTGTTTCATCATAGATGCTGTGATATACATATCTATTAATATTTAATTTAATCATAAACAATAGCTTTCTGAGCTAAGTATTTCTATTTTTAATTTAGTAGATCATAAAACTGCTGCAAGTCAACAACGGAACCATACAAAATGATAGAAGAATTCATCCTAAATTTTTAATGCATTGCTAAATAAGAATGTGCATTAATGTGAGAATCTCACTGTAAAAACACTAGAATTTGTAGCCTATGTTGCATTGAGAGTGACTGGAGGAACAAAAAAACCTCAAACACAGCTCTACTATTGACTAAATTGATTCACACCCTCATATTAAAGGACCAGTAAAAAAGAGGTGTATCCCTTTCCATGTATAAACACTATTTACTTCAGTCTTCACTGCCCTATGAAGATGTTCACATTTCAAACAAGACACACAAAGAAACAAAGTGAAAAATAACAAAAATTTTGCAATAAGAAAAGGACCAGATTTAGGTGTGACAAAGATATTGAAACTACTGGACAGAAGTTTCACTATAATTAGCTATGATTAGTATGTTAAGAATCTAGTGGAAAAAATAAACTTTGTATGATCAAATGAGGAACAGAGACAGAAAAAGTAGAAGAAAAAAAAACTTTAGAAATGCTAGAAGTGATAAATATGATAACAGAGTTGAAAAATACCTTCAGTTGGTTCAACAATAGAATTGACACACTGACGAAAGAATCAATAAGCTTGAAGATAGTTTGACATAAATTACTTGAACTAAAACACAAAGAGAAAAGAATAGCAGGGTATTGAAAAGTTGTGGAATAATATCAAACAGACTAATGTACATGTAGTTGGAATTTCAGAGAAAGAGAGAGAAAATAGTATAGAAAAAATATTTGGAGAGATAATGGCCAAGAATTTTTCAAAGTTAATGGCAAATGTCAAACTGCAGATATAAACTCTAAGAGAATGCCAAAAAGAATAAATATACACACTCACTCACTTCCTAAAAAATATATATCATATTCAAAATTCTGAAAACCCAGGAGAAAAGGAAAATCTTGAAGGCAGCTACAGGAAATACAACCACATTACATATAGAGGAACAAACATATGAATTTGTTGAAGAATTCTTTTCAGAAACTGTACAAGTCAGAAGACAATGTAGATGTATTTAAAGATTAAATGAGAAAACTTCAACTAGAATTTAACATCCAACAAAATATTTTTCAGAAGTAAAAGAAATGAAAGTGTTTTAGTCAAACAAATAATTAAAAAAAAAATATTTCCAGCACATCTAACCTAAAAGAAATTTAAAAGGAAGTTGATCAGGTGGAGTGAAATGATATAAAAAAAAAAAAAAAAAAAAAAAAAAAAAAACCCACCTGAATTTATGCCAAAAAAAAAAAAAGAAAAGAAAAATATCAATGAAATGGCATTTTTTTTCTTATGTGTAATTGCCCTAAAAGATAATTGATATCTAAAACAAAGGTCAGCAATATTTTTTCTGTAAAGGCCTAAATAGTAAATATTTCAGGCTTTATGAACCATATTAGTCTCAGTAACATGTTCTTTGGGGTTTTGTTTGTTTGATTATATTTTCTTTCATTATGTTATGCTTTATATTATGTTTTTTACAGCTTTTTCAAATGTAAAACTCATTTTTAGCTCATGGACCACATAAATAACAGGCTTCAGGGACTTCCACTGTGGGAAGACCAAGTAGCAAAACTTTCCCTGTGCCTCATCTTAAATACTAATAAAACAAACATTAGAAGATATGACAGTTGGAGTTGTGTGTCAACTTTGCTGAACCACAATTCTGTGTGGTTTAAGCAATTGTGATGTAGGTTGTTCCAATGATGGGATCAGATGTCTGTTTTGAGCAGCCAATCTGTTGAAAGGGAGTTTCCCTAGGCGTGTGGCCTGCTTCCAGTATATTTATGGATATCTTGGGAAAAGGGACACTCCTCTGTGGATAGGGATTCTGCCTACAACTATCTGTGAGTGAAAAATCCACCTATCTGGCTTGTGCAAAAAAGAGATGGATCTTGGCGAATGACAGTACATTATCGTAAACTTAATCAGGTGGTGACTCCAATTGCAGCTGCTGTTCCTGATGTGGTTTCATTGCTTGAACAAATTAATACATCTCCTGGTACTTGGTATGCAGCTATTCATCTGGCCAACGCCTTTTTCTCAATACCAATTTCAAAGGACCATCAGAAGCAGTTTGCCTTCAGCTGGCAAGGACAACAATATACTTTCACAGTGCTTCCTCAAAGGTATATCAGCTCCTCAGCATTATGTCATAATTTAGTCTCTAGGGATCTTGATCGCCTTTCGATTCCACAAGACATCACACTGGTCCATAATATTGATGACATTATGCTGACTGGATCTAGTAAAGAAGAATTATCAATGTCTAGACTTATTGGTGAGATGTGGAAATGCGAATGGTACAATCACTATTATCCCTACTGACCCATTCAAAAAATTTTTGCTTCCTGTCCCTGCTACCCTGTTCTCTGCAGGTCTGGAGATCTTAGTCCCAAAGAGAGGCACCCCCACATGGAGACACAATACTGATTGCATTGAACTGGAAATTAAGAATACCACCCAGCCATTTTGGCTTTCTTATGCCTCTGGATCAACAGACAAAGAAGGGCATTGTTGTATTATCTGGTATGATAGATCCTGATTACCATGGGGGAATTGGATTCACATTACATAATGGAGGTAAATAAGAATATATCTGGAATACAGGAGATTCTTTAGGACGTCTCTTAGTACTACCATGCCCTGTGATTAAAGTCAGTGGAAAATTACAGCAATCCAATTATGATATGACTATTAATGGCCCAGACCCTTCAGGAATGAAGGTTTGGGTTACCCCACCAGGCAAAGAAGCATGACCAGCTGAGGTGTTTGCTGAGGGCAAGGGAAACACAGAATGGGTGGTGGAAGAAGGTAGTTCTGGATATCAGCTACTACCACGTGACTGGTTGAAGAAACGAGGACTGTGGTTGTTGTATTTCTTCATTGTATATGTGTTTCTGTAGAGAATCCAGTTTAACACAGAAGACTTTGAAAGGTCCTAGACTGCCTAGGAATCTCAGGACACAAAGTAAGATATTGTGGTGAGTTCTCTTAGTTTCCTTTTTGCCTCATAATTATAGTAGAAAATCTGATAGCTCCAAACACAAAGAAATAGGTTTTTGAAAGCCCCCCAAAAGCCAACTCTCTCTCACAGTGTGGTGGTTAAGGTATTGTGTGTCAACTTGTTAGGCCATGCTACTAGTAATTTGGCAGGTATGTAACGATGTAATGGTGTTGTGATCTTATACAATGTAATCACCTCCATGATGAGATTCATGATAAAAGGGAGTTTCCTCAGGGCTATAGCATGCATCCAATAAATATGGATATTTTGGAAAAACTCTCTGGCTTTTTGCTCACATTGGATGTTGCATCTAACTTATCTGACTTCTGATTCTTAGGACTTGAGTCAGAGCTCTGCCATCTTACCTGCTCATTATTTATTTGTATCTTCCACAGCCCATGATCCAGTAGTCTGTCATCTAACCTGCAAATCTTGGACTTGTGAGCCCCTGCACTTATGTGATTTGAGAAGATTCTAGCCAGATATCTGACCCACAGACTTGGGACTTTCAGCCTCTCCAACTGTGTGAGCCATTTCCTTGAGATAAATTTCTCTGTCTCTCTCTCTCTCACTCTGTGTGTGTGTATGTATACGTGTGTGTGCATGTGTGTGTGTGTTGTTGCTAGTCATCTCTAACTCACAATGACCCTACATACAGCAGAACAAAACACTGCCCAGTGCTGTGCCAGCTTTACAATCCTTACTATACCTGAGCCCATCATTGTAGCCACTGGGTAAATCCATCTCATTAACTGCCTTCCCCTTGTTGTTGACCTTCCACCTTACCAAGCATGATATCCTTCTTCAGGGAATGTTCATGTTCATGGTGGTAGGACCTAAGTATTAACCTAGAAATTAGCCCTAGCTTTTTTTTTCCCCCTGTTCCCGGTTGCATTATTTTTTTTCCCTTGTGGTAAACTACATTCCTTGTTTTTCTTTTTGCAATTTACCCATTTTTTACTTCATTATTATCCTTCTCTACCTTTTTCTTTTATTTCCCTCTCCCCAGATATTGTGGGATCCCCCCCCCCTTTTTTTTCTTTTTTTGGTTACTGTTCCTGTGTGTTTCCTGTCAATTTGCTTTTACTTTTTTTGATGGTTATTCAACTGTTAGTTTTGTCTAACTGAGTGGGAGACAGAAAAAGTCCCCATATGACACATCTACACCCACACTTCCTGCAGCTACACTTATTGAGTGAGCACCACTACTTCCTTCTCCACCAACAGACCAATGATAAATATCCACCAAGAAGAATTTTGCTCACCATTAACTACTTTTCACAAACAGTTAACAGGGATCTAAATACAACAATGTCACAATGCCTAAGAGAAAACAGACCATCACATTCCACACAAAGAAGCAAGATAAAGTGGTAGAAACAAGGGATCAGGATACAAATCCTGAACTCATCCCTGAGGAAGAATAGAATTGGAACTCCCTGATAAGGAATTCAAAGGAATCATATTTAGGTATCTTCAAAGGATTGAGAGACAGATCAAGGAAAACCCTAGAAGTACACAAAACCCTAGAAGAATTCCAGAAGAAAATACAAGAACAAAATGACAAAATAAATGAAAAATTATAAATGGTTCTAAATCTACAGATAGAAATCCAGAAGATTAATGCTAAATTATCAGTAATAGATAACACATTGAAAGGGCAAAGGAGTAGGATTGATACAATGGAAGACAGAATTAATGAGATTGAAGACAAATACCTGAATAATTATTTGGAAGGGGATCCGTCAGAAAAAAGATGGAAAGAAAATGAAGAAAGCCTAAGGTTCATGTGGGGTACCATCAAAAGAAATAACCTATGTGTCACTGGAATTCCAGAACAGGAAAAGAAAAGTAAAACCACTGGGAAAATTGTCTAAGATTTGTTGAAAGAGAACTTCCCTGATATGATGAAAGATGAGAATATATCCATTTAGGAAGTCCAATGAACCCCAAACAAGATAGACCCCAAAAGAAAATCACCAAAACATATCATCATCAAACTCATCAAAACCAAAGACAAAGAAAGAATCCTGAAAGTAGCAAGGGAAAAACAAAAAGTTACTTACAAAGGACAATCAGTAAGAATAAGCTCTGATTTCTCAGCAGAAACCATGCAGGCAAGAAGGCAATGGGGGAGGGGGGAGGCGGGGCAAGATGGCGGACTAGGCAGAAGGATTGCACAGACCCTCTTCAACAAAGAAAAGGGAAACCAATTAACA
>NW_006921861.1:2109559-2111157 GCF_000298275.1 Orycteropus afer afer | reverse complement strand
AAGAAGGCAATGGGATGGTATATATAAAACCCTGAAAGAGAAAAATTTTCAACAATATATCTGGCAAAATTGTCCCTCACATATGATGGTGAAATTAGGAGATTTCCAGATAAGCAGAAACTAAGGGAATTTGTTAAACCCAAACCAACCTTGAAAGAGATACTAAAGGGAGTCCTTTGAGCAGAGAACCAAAAATACCAAACAGCTGATCAAAGTAAATAAGCCTATAAGATTGTAAACAGGGAACCAGAGATTTCAATTGACAAATGAAGAAAACTACACACTAAAAAGTGGGAAGTAGCTGTGTAGTTATAAAACTTCTAAATGGTAGGAAAGTCAAGACAAGTACTAGATAGAACAGACTATTCTAAACTTATAAATCACAGGGTAACCTCGAAGAAAAATGATAAACCTTCACATCAAATAAAAAAGAGGACCAGTACAAATATTTGGCAAATACTGAAACAATAGCTGTGGTAAAGTTTGTGTGTCAACTTGGCTAGGCCTGGGAGTGGATGGGCAGCTGGAAGTAGTTATTGCCATGATGAGACTGCCAATCAACTCCATGGTGGGATCTACCACAAGTAGCTAAGTAGCTGCCTTTGGGATATTGTCTGCTTCCTGTATATAAGGAGAAGTCTTGGGGATAGTCTCTAGCTTATGGCATGCTTGGACCCTACATGTAGTTGTATTGTTGTTCAGCAGCCTGCCATGCTCTGCTGACTTTGGGACTTGCAATGGACTTGAATTAATGGCCTGCCATATGGTTTGGTAACATCAGGACTGTGCCATTTTATTTGTCAATCTTGGGCTTGTTAGCCTCAGCAGCCAGTAGCTGCCTGAGTGAAGAGGTGCCTCTAGCTTCAGTGGGCCAGGAGCAAGAAGCAGAGCTGAAGTTCAAGGTCAAGGGGCTTTCACCCAGCCCCTAGTGCCTGGCACTTTGAACTTGGACTTAAAGCCTCCAAATTGTAAAAATAAACTCCTGTTTTTTAAAGCCATCCCATTTGTGGTATATTCTTGTCAGAGCATCACTAGGTAACCAGAACAATAGCAATGAAGGAAGTGATAACACAATTCAAACAAAATGAGCTCAACACAGAAAATTATATGGAACAAAGAAATCAACAAAAAAGCACATAACAAAATGACAGCAACAAATTCATACTTGTTGATAATTACATATCTGACAAGGGACTTATCTCTAAAATTTATAGAAAACCCCAACACCTCAACAACAAAAAGATGAACAATCCAATTAAAAAATGGGCAAAAACATGAATGGACACTTCTCCATACAGGATATTCAGGCAGTCAGTAAATACATGAAGAAATGCTCATGATCATTAGAGATATGCAAATCAAAACAACAATGAGATTTTTATAATCATCTCACCAAGCACTAATGTCAAAGTTCAACAAGACAGAAAATGGCAGATGCTGGCAAGGATGTGTGTGGGACTCTCATGCACTACTGGTGGGACTGTAAAATGATACCACCACTGTGAAAAACAGTATGGAAATTCCTTAAAAAGCTGGAATTAGAAATACCATTTGATCCAGAAATCCCATTTTAGGTATAAAATATATATATATATATA
>NW_006921861.1:2093119-2109458 GCF_000298275.1 Orycteropus afer afer | reverse complement strand
TTGCCATCGAGTCGGCCCCGACTCATAAATATATATATATATCCTAAAGAAGTGAAAGCCAGTGCAAGAACAGATATATGCACACCCATGTTCATTGTGGCACTTTTTACAATAGCCAAAAGATGGAAACAACCTACATACATACCAACAGAGGAATGGATAACCAAACTGTGGTACATACACACAGCGGAATACTATGCAACCCTAAAGAATAATGTAGAATCTGCAAAACACTGCATAACATGGATGTGTTGGAGACCAAGAAAAAGACTGCCAAAAGGACATGATTGCAAGGCACATGTTCTAACAACAGCAAAGAGAAGGAAAGACCTCTCTTATGGTTGAATACTTGTTTGGCTCAAACTCTGTGTGCTTAGGGCAAAAACATTGTTCCAGCAAAATAGGTTTATAGACATTGTTCCAGTAAAGAATGTTGATTATCTTATGGAACACTTCATACCTAACAACAGTATACCTTAGTAATCATATACTTTAGAATAATGTATCCTAGTACTTATCTTATACCTTAGAATCATGTACCTTAACAATCATATTATGCCTTAAAATGATACATTGTAGTGATTATATACTTTTTTTGTAAGAAATGTTAACCCAAATAATCATCTATTGTTTTGGGGCATGGGAAAAGACCTCTGGGTATGGGGAAAAGTAAAATTTTAACCTTTTAGATAATACTTGATTGTATTATAGAAAATACTTGATTTTATTAGGAAAATACCAAGAACAATGATAAAGTCATGTGCTTATGTATAAATAAAGCAGGACGGATGTGTCAGGGGTTGCTCTCGTATCATATGCAGAGTGTCCGCCTGGTCCCCGTTCCTCTTAAACTTTTAATCCTTTCATGTCACTTTGTTTCATGACCTGTGTTGTTTTGCCAGATGAGGCATAGATGAACTTGGAGAACATTATGCTGAGTTAAAGAAGTCAATCACAGATGGACAGATATAGTATTAGCTCATTATTGTAAAATGTCAAAGAAAGGTTTATATATGGCAGGGAACTTTGTTGGTTACTAGTGGTGGGAGGGGAGGGGTGGGAACACAGGAAAAAAAAATTGACCCATGTCACTTTAGTTTTGTATATTTCACTGTATATAAATTACATTTCAATAAAACACATTAAAAATGTATCACAAATCAGTTTCTAGTTACTCAGCTCATGAATCTAGAAAAAGAACAGTAAAATAAACTTAAAAATCGCCAAGGAAGTAAATAATAAAGATAAGGGCAGAAATCAATGAAATTGAAAACAGAAAGCTTACAGAGAAACAAAAAGCTAATTCAATAAAAAGACAAATAAAATTAGCAAACCTCTAGCAAAACTGATTTAAAAAAAAAAAAGATGACACAAATTATCCATATAATTAATGAAACAGAAAATATCACTAAAGAGCTGGCAAATATCACAAAATTATAAGGGAATACAGTCATGTGCTACATAATGTCCATTTGGGCAACATCTATCCACATACATGTCCAAGGTCCATAAGGGTGGACCTTATGGAAGTCCACATCAGAGAATATTACTTAGCAAACACAAAGATTCCACATGCAACATGTGTATATCATGTCTCTTGTATAGAAAGTGATGGCACTGCCAGGTATATAATGGTATCAAACCAAAAACCAAACCCACTGCCATCAAATCAATTTCAACTCATAGTGACCCTCCTTGGATTTCCAAGGTGGTAAATCTTCATAGAGAAACTCTGGTAGTGTAGTGCCTAAGGCACTTGATTGCTAACCAGAAGGTTGGCGGTTCAAATCCACCAGCCACTCCTCGGAAGGAAGGTTTGGCAATCTACTTCCTTAATGATACCGCCTTGGAAACCCAAGGAGGGGTCACTATAAATGCGGTCTGACTTGACAGCAAATAACAACAACAACAAATCTTTATAGAAGTACATTGCCTCATCTTCCAGCGGAGTTGTTAGTGGGTTTGAACCACCAGACTTGGGGCTAATGGTCAAATGCCTTATCCACAGTGCCACAAGAGCTCCTTATATAATGGTACAGTATACATATATATGTGTATGTGTGTGTGTATACATATATATACATATATGTTTATATACATATATATATGCACATATATACATGTAACTTTTCAAATAATTTATTTTAGAATGATCAGTACAAGCATGGTCCCTTTGAGGCAGAGGTCAAAGTTGTCCCAAATGTTCAAACTACTGTACCACTTCATCACCTCTAAAATCAACTCCTTTTCCTCCCTCAGTACTCATCCTCCTTTCTTAGGGTTCCATATTCCTGTATAACATCTCACAGAACTCTCAAACTGCCAAGGAAATGGGTCACATGGTTGTGGAAGTTGGCAAGTCCCAAATCTGTGGGTCAGGCTTTGGTCTGGAGGATTCTACTCATTCACATGGTTATAGGGGCTGATGAACAAGAGTTGGCAGATCAGACAACTGACTGCTGTTTACAGCCCCAAGAACTGGGGGTGAGATGATGGAAAACCAGATGCAGGATCCAGAGTAAGAGAGCAAACTTTGCCAGAACATTTATATAAACATTTATATATATATATATATATATATATATATGGTGGTATAGTGCTTAAGGCATTTCACTGCTAACTGTGCTAACCAGAAGGTTGGCAGTTCAAACCCACTAGCCACTCTGTGGAAGTAAGACCGGACAATCTACTTCCATAAAGATTTACCACATTGGAAACCAAAAGAGGGTCACTGTGAGTTGGAGCTGACCCAATGGCAGTGAATTTTTTTTTTCTTTTTAATACTCTCAAGGAAACTAAGGATGGTAGCTTATGTCACACCCTCTAGTAAAGCAAGACTCAAGATACAGCCCACACTAATCCTGACTCATTAATATAATGAACAACTCATTCCACAATGGGACCATTACCACAGACACAGAGGCTAGGATTTACATCACAAAATGGAGGACTATGGCTTGAAAGGCCATATTAAGTAATTCACTATACTGCAATAACTTATAATGCATATGTTTTGATAATCATAACAAACACCTATGTTACTTGATTATGTTGTTGTTGTTGTTGTTAGGTGCTGTCTCATCATTTCCAACTCATGGCAACCTTATGCACAGCAGAACGAAATACTGCCCGATCCCACGCCAGCTCCATGAACCTTGCTATACTTAAGCTCATTGTCGCAGCCACCATATCAATTCATCTCATTGAAGGCCTTTCCCTCTTTCGTTGACCCTTCACTTTATCAAGCATGACATCCTTCTCCAGGAAATGATCTCTTCTGACAACATGACCAAAGTAGATGAGAGGAAGTCTGGCCATTCTTGCTTCCAAGGAGCATTTTGGCTGCACTTCCTCCAGGACAGATCTGTTAGTTCTTCTAGCAGTCCATGATACTTTCAGCGTTCTTCACCAGCACCACAATTCAAAAGCATCAACTCTTCTTCGGTCTTCCTAATTCATTGTCCAGCTCTCACATGCATATGAGGTGATTGAAAATATCATGGCTTGTGTCAGGCGCACCTTAGTCCTCAAGGAGACATCTTTGCTCTTCAGTACTTCAGTTCCTTCACAGCTGACCTGCCCGGTGCTGTATGTCATCTGATGTCTTGACTGCTGCTTCCATTGGTGTTGATTGTAGAACCAAGTAATTTGAAGTCTTTAACAACTTCAATTGTTTCTACATTTATCATGATGTTATTTATTGGGCCAGTTGTGAAGATTTTTGTTTTCTTTATATTGAGGTGTAACACATACTGCAGACTGTAGTCTTTAATCTTCATAAGTAAGTGCTTCAAGCCATCCTCATTTTCAGCAAGCAAAGTTGTGGCATATCACAAGTTATTAATGAGCCTTCCTCCAACCCTGATGCCACATTTTTTTTCATATAGTCCAGCATTTCAGATTATTTGCTCAGCACACAAAGTGAATAAGAATGATGAAAGGATACAACTCTGACACACTCCTTTCTTGATTTTAAACCATGTAGTGTCCTCTCATTCTGTTTGAACAACAGCCTCCTGGTCTATGTACAGGTTGTCATGACTACAATGAACATTTCCTGTCTTGTTCAACAAGACAGAAAATAACAAATGTTGGTGAGGTTGTGGAGAGATTAGGACTCTAATACACTGCTGGTGGGACTGTAAAATGGTACAACCACTGTGGAAAGCAGTATGACAATTCTTTAAAAAGATGGAATTAGAAATACTATTTGATCCAGTCATTCCATTACTAGTTATGTATCCTAAAGTGAGGGCCAGGACAAGAACAGATCTATGCACACCCATGTTCATCACAGCACTATTTATGATAGCCAAAAGATGAAAACAACCTAGGTGCCCATCAACAGAAGAATGGATAACCAAACTATGGTACATACATACAATGGAATACTATGCAACCCTAAAGAATAATGTAGAACCTGAAAAACACTGCATAACATGGATGAAGTTGGAGGACGTTATGCTGAGTGAAATGTCAATCATGGAAGGACAAATATTGTCTTAGTCTGTTATCATAGTCAAGAAAAGTTTTCCATGTAGAAGGAAATCTTCTCTGTTGGTTACCAGGGGTGAGAGAGGAGGGGAGGGAACATAGTTAGATAGTTAGAGACAAGTTTTGATTTGGGTTAAGAGAAGGGCAATGTACCAAATGGGAGTGATCAACACAGTGGCATTGAGGATGAGGAAGACGTAGATAGATGCATGGGAGGTACAGACAACAAAGATGAACCCTTTCGCACATACAGTACTGGGTTGTCAGTGAAAGCAAACAATGATATACAGGTGGATAGATGGGTGCACAGACTGATCTATTAGGTATGTCTTTGCAAGGGGGATTGTGCCCAAGGCCATGAATAGGGTTGGTAGACAATGTTTCTACAAATGTATTGCTATGTTCTGTAAAAATTTCCAGGTATATGCTAGAGCTGACAAGAGACAAGGTTGTAGTCACTTCTTGGACACAGCCAGCTACCCAGAGGGAGTGAGTAGTTGGACCTGTGGGTTCAGGACCATAGTCACAGGGGACATTAAGCTCAATTGGCATAGCATACTATCCAAACTTGTTTCATAACATACTTTAGTGAGTAGTGACTGGGAACTTAAAAACTTGCAAGTGGCCATCTAGATGCAAAAATGGGTCTCTTCTCATCCAGAAAAAAGAAGAATGAAGAAAACCAAAGACACATGGAAACAATTAGTCCAAGTGACTGGTACACCATGCAATCCTCAACCTATACGACTGTGATACCAGAAGAACTAGATGTTGCTCAGCTATCACGGTCAACCATTCAGAGAGGGATTTCTGTAGAAATCCTGGATAAAGTCGGAGAACAGTGTGAAACAAAACTCAAAATCATTAAAAAAAAAAAAAAAAGATAAGGTTTGCTGGTCTGATAGAGTCTGATGGAACCACTGAGACTATGGCCCCTAGTTGCCCTTCAGGTCTGGAATTGAACCCACTCCTGCAGCTTCCAGCCAAACAAAAGACAGGCATATGAGCTGAACATTTACAGTAGGCAGATACACTCCTTGGAGAGATCAATCATAGGAGAATAGAAAAACTGTGTATGCATAGGGAGACAGCTCAGGGGGCAGGAGTGCATGGGAGGGAAGGACACAGGGAAGAGGTATCCATGAGGAGGAAGTGGGAGGGGAGTTGTTGAATTGTGTTAAATTGTAGTCAATGACATGAGACAAAGTGTATGTGAGCTGCTGTATGGAAAGTGAATTTGCTCTGTAAACTTTCACCCAAATCACAATTAAAAAAAAAAAAAAAGTTGGAATTAGAAATACCAGTTTACCCAAAAATTCCATTACAAAGTATATATCTTAAAGAAGTGAAAGCCAGAATAAGAACAGATATATGCACACCATGTTTATCCCAGCACTATTTATAGTAGCAAAAATGTGGAAACAACCTAGGTACCCATCAACAGAAGAATGCATAATCAAACTATTGTACATATACACAATGGAGTACTATGCAACACTAAAGAATAGTGTAGAATCTACAAAACACTGCATAACATGGATGAACTTGGAGGATGTTATGCTGAGTGAAATATGTCAATCACAGAAGGACAAATACTGTATTTGTTATCATAAAAAGTCAATGAAAAGTTTATATATGGAAGGAAATTTTCTTTGTTAGTTATCAGATGTGGGAGGGGAGAGGAGAGAAGGGAATACTGCAAAAATAAAAATTAAATGAAGTTAAAAAGAAAAAAAAAGGGGGGGAAGAAGAAAGACGCAAAATCAACAAATTCACCCACCATCTCCAACAATTAGTAAAAGAGCAGAAAAAAAAAAAACCTAATAAAGATTCGAGCAGAAATAAAAGAAAGAGAAAATAAAAAGACCAGAGTAAAAATCAGGAAGACTAGAAGTTAAAGACTAGAATTTCACCCCAGCAGTAACAGAAAAGTTCAACAAGACAGATTATAAGAAATGCTGTTGATGATGTGGAGATACTGGAACTCTCATACATTGCTGGTGGGACAGTAAAATAATACAACTATTGTGGAAATCAGTATGGCAATTCCTTAAAAAGTTGGAAATAGAAGTTGATTTTTTGAAAAGATTAATAAAATCCTAAAAAAAACTGGCAAATTTAACAAAGTAAAAGAAGGAGAAGATGTAAATAACATGAATAAGAAAAGAAATAGGTGATGTCACAACCAAACCAATTGAAATAAAAAGGAGAATAACAGGATGCCATGAAGAAGTGTACTCCAAGAAATTTGAAAACCTAGAAGAAATGGACAGATCTCTAGAGACACATTCCTTACTTATACTAACATGGAGTGGGGTAGAAGATTGGAACAGATCCATAGCAAAAGGAGAAATTGAAAAGGTCATTAAAAAAATTGCCAACCACAAAAATTGTGGCCCAGATTTTTTCACTTCAGAATTTTACCACAAACAGAGAAGAGCTGGCACTAATGCTACTCAAACTATTCCAGAACATAGAAAAGGATGGAATCCTTTCAAATTCATTTTATGAAGCAGTATAAACCTCATACCACAGCCAGGCAAAGGCACAACTAAAAAGGAAAACTACAGAACAATTTCCCTTATGAATATAGATGAAAAAATCCTTAATAAAATACTAACCAATGGACTCCAAGAACATATCAAAAATATACACCATAACCAAATGGGATTCATACTAGGTATGCAAAGATGGTTCAATATTACAAAATAAATAAATAAATAACATAAACAATCACATAAATAAAATAAGGGAAAAAAATGACCATATAAATTAAAGCAGAAAAGGTATTTGATAAAATCTAACACCCATTCCTGATAAAAACTCTCATAATAATAGGAATAGAAAGGAAAATGCTCAATATGATAAAGGATATATATACAAAACCAACAACCATCATTATTCCCAACTGAGAGAGACTGAAAGTATTCTCTTTGTGAACAGGAACCAGAATAAAGGAATCCTTTATCATCACTCCTATCCAACATTGTATTGGAAATCCTACCTAAGGCAATATGGCAAGAAAGGGAAATAAGAGACATCCAGATTGGTAAGGAAGAAGTAAAACTATCCCTTTTTGCAGATGATCTGACCCTATACATAGAAAACCCAAGAGATTCAGTAAGAAAGTTACTGGAACTAATTAAAAGTTTTAGCATAGTTGCAGGATAAAAGATCAACATACCAAAATTAGTTTAATTCCTCTACATGAGCAAAGAGGTCTCTGAAAAGGAAATGAAGATCAGTACCATTGACAATAGCTACCAAAAGGACAAAATGTTTGGGAATAAGTCTTCCCAGAGACACAAAATACCTATACAAAGAAAACTAAAAAACACTACTTCATGAAATTGTCACAGATCTACATAGATGGAAGAAGATACCATGCTCATGGATAGGAAGATTGAACATTGTGAAAATGCCAATACCACCAAAGGCAATCTATATATTCAATGCAATCCTGATCCAGATTCCATTAACATTTTTTAAACCAAAAAAAAAAACAAAAACCTCTCTGCTGTTGAGTTGGATCCAACTCATAGCAACCCCTCCTTGGGTTTCTGAGGTGGTATCACTACAGAAGTAGATTCCCCAATCTTCCTTCCAAAACATTTTTTAAGGACATGGACAAACCAATTACTAGTTTTATATGGAAAGGAAAGAGCCCTCAGATAGGCAAAGCGCTACTGAAGAAGAAGAACAAAGTAAGAAGTCTCCCACTCCTGGATCTCAAAACCTACTATACAGCCACAGTAGTCAAAACAGGTTGGTATTAATATAATGACAGACACATAGACCAATGGAACAGAATTGAGAACCCAGAAATAGATCCATCCATTTATAGTCAGCTGATTTTTTACGAAGCACCAAAATTCATTCAATGGAGAAGTGATAGTCTCTTTAACAAATGGTACTGGCCAAATTGGATATCTATTTGCAGAAAAATGAAACAAGATCCATACCTCACACCACACACTTGAAACCAATTCCAGGTGGATCAAAGATTTAAATGGAAGCCTAAAACTATAAAGTTCATCCAAGAAAAAATGAGGGCAAAACTTTATGGCTTAAATAGACTATCAAGCGTAACCCAAAATGCACAAACAGCAGAAGATAAACTAGATGATTGGGACCTTCATGTGCATCAAAGGATTTCTCCAAAAGAGTAAAATGAAATCTACAGATTGGGAAAAAATATTCAGCAGTGATATATCTGACAAGAGACTTATCTCTAAAATTTATAGAAAATTCCAACACCTCACATCAAAAAGACAAAGAATCCAATAGTAAATGAGCAGAAGACATGAATAGACACTTCACCAAAGAAAATATTCAGGTGGTCAAGAAACACATGAAGAAATGTTCATGATTAGTAGTCACTGTTGTTATAATGTGCTGTCGAGTTGAACCCGACTCATAGCAACCCCTCCTTGGGTTTCTGAGGTGGTATCACTACAGAAGTAGATTCCCCAACCTTCCTTCCGAGGAGTGGTTGGTTGGTTTGAACCACCAGCTTCTGGTTAGCAGTCAAGTGCCTTGGGCACTACACTATCAGAGCTCCCTGTTAGCCATTAGAGAGATGTAAATCAAAACAATGAAATACAATTTCACCCCAGCAGTAACAGCAAAGTTCAACAAGACAGATTATAAGAAATGCTGTTGATGATGTGGAGATATTGGAACTCTCATACATTGCTGGTGGGACTGTAAAATAATACAACCATTGTGGAAATCAGTATGGCAATTTCTTAAAAAGTTGGAAATAGAAATACCACTTGATCTAGAAATCTCATTACTAGGTATATATCCTAAAGAAGTGAGAGCCAGAAGATGAATCCAAATATGCACATCCATGCTCATCACAGCACTATTCACAATAGCAAAGAGATGGAAACAACCTAAGTGTCCATCAATGGAGGAATTGATAACAAAACCATGGTGCACACACACAATGGACAACTATACGCTAAAGAACAATGTAGAATATATGAAGCACCTCGTAACATGAATGAACTTGGAGAACATTATGCTGAGTGACATAAATCAGTGACAGAAGGACAAATATTGCATGAGTCTCCTACAGTAAAAATTCAAGGTAACGTTTACATATAGAAAGAAACTTTCTTTATTGATTACCAGGGATGGAAGGGGAGGAAAAATTGCTAGATAGGTAAAAGACAAGTATTGATTTGGGTGAAGGGAAAAGCTATATACCTAAAGTGAGTTACCAACACAATACACTAAGGAAAAGGAAGAAACAGAGAGGTGCACAAAAGGTACAGACAACAAAGATAAACACTTTTACATACACAACACTGTATTATCAGTACTAGCAAACATTAATCTGCATGTTGAAACATAGGTAGAGTGATAGAATGATCAGGTATGTCTAGGCAAAAGGGATTATACCGAAAACAATGTATAAAGTTGGCAGACAATATTTCTACATGTGTCTGTTTGTGCTATAAGAATGTTCATATAAACAGAACTAACAGGGGCCAAAGTTATGATGACTTCTTAGCCACAACCAACTGAGGAAGCAAATTGTTGGGCATCTCATCTTGGGATCATTGTTGTAGGGGGCATCAAGCTCAATTGGCACAACATGTGACACAAAAATCTTTTCCTGCATCCTACTTTGGTGGGAAGTCACTGGGGTCTCAAAAGCTCACAAGTGGTCATCTAGATGCAATAATTGTTCTTTCCTTCTCTGAAGCACAGAAAAATGAAGAAAACCAAAGACAAAGGGAAACAATTAGTTCAAGGGAGTAGTGGGCCATGCAAACCTTAGCATATTTGACCCTAAGACCAAAAGAACTAGATGGTGCCTGGCCATTACTGTCAACCACTCAGAAAGGGATCAGTCCAGGAGATCCTGGATAGAGTGAGAGAAAATGTGCAGCAAAACCCCAAATCATAAAAAAGACCACACTTAGTGATCTGATAGAAATTGGTAAAACCCCCATGACTAAGGCCCCATATCACTTTAGGCCTGGAAGTGATCTCCCTCCTGTGGCTTCCAGTGAAACAACAGACAGGAATATAAGGTGAACATTTACACCAGGTAGGTATACTCCTTAGAACAATCACTTTTGGAAGATCAGAAGGGCAGTATTTGTTCAGGGAAATAGCTCAGTGGGTAGGAATGCATAGGAAAGAAGGACACAGGGTAAAGGTATCCATAGGGAAGATTTGGAATAGAGCTGTTACATTATGGGGATTGCAATCAATGTCATGAAACAAAATGTAAGAACTGCTGTATGGAATTTAATTTGCTGTGTATATTTTCACAAAATCACAACAAAAACTACTACTAATAATAAATGACTTAAGCCTTGGAAACTTTGTGGGGGTTGATATGAGTTAGAATTGAAGTAATGTATGTAGGTTTTGGTTTCATATCTAGTAAGAAGATCCCTAGTGGTTCAGTGGTTAAAGCACTTGGCTGCTATCTGATTTGAACTCACCAGCTGCTCCGTGGAAGAAAGATGTGGCAGTCTGCTTCAGTAAAGTTTCCCAACCCTGGGAAACCCAATGGGACCCTACAGGGTCACTATGAGTCAGAATCAACTTAAATGACAGTAAGGTGTTTTTTTGTTTTGTTTGTAGATGTACTAAGAAGAGCTCTAGTGTCATAATGATTAAAGCACTCAGCTGCTAAGCAAAAGGTCACCAGTTAGAACTTCCCATCCATTCCACAGAAAAAAAAGATTTGGCAATCTTCTCCAAACCCTAAGGAACCATTGTATCTGTTCTATATGGTCATTGTGAGTCAGAATCAACTTGACAGCACACAGCAACAACAACAACATGCCTATTAAGGAAATTGAATTAATAGTTAAAAAACTATCTTCCAAAAATCTTCAGGCTTAGATGTTTTCACTGGAGAATTCTATCAAACATTTTTTAAAAAATTAACTTCAATTCAACATAATATTATCTAGAAAGTAGAATAAACCAAACCAAACTCACTGCTGTGGAGTCATCCTGACTCATAGAGACCCCTCCTTGTGTTTCTGAGGCAGAATCACTACAGAAGTAGATTGCCCTACCTTCCTTCTGAGGAGTGGCATGTGGGTTTGAACCATCAGCCTTCTGGTTAGCAGTCAAATGTCTTAGGCACTACACCACCAAGGCTCCTAGAAAGTAGAATAGGAGGGAATTTTTTTTTTCTGGGTTTAGAATCAAGGTAATACTAGATAATGACAACACACACACAAAGACAGAGCAATTGCCTTTATGAATAGAGATAGAAAAAAATGTAACAACATATTTGTTTTGGTTACCTAGTTGCCACTCTAACAGGAATATAACACAAATGGGATGGCCTACAATTTTGGGGGCTTTAACTGAGTTCAAAATGGCAGGCCCTAGAGACTGGGTGAAAGCCCCTTAACCTTGGGTTTCAGCTCTGCCTCTTGCTCCCAGCCCACTGAAGCTGGAGGCTTTTCTATATTCAGGCAGCTTCTGGCTGCTGAGGCTGACAAACCCAAGGTTGACAAGTAAAAAGGTGCAGTCCCAATGTTACCAAACAACATGGCAGGCTACTAATTTAAGTTCAGAAGTCCCAAGATCAGGCATGGCAGGCTGTTGAACAAAGACTTGGCTACAAGCAGGGTTCAAGTATGCCAAAAGGATAGAGACCTTCCTCAAAGCTGCTTCTTATATACTAGAAACAGACCACATCACTAAAGCAGCTATTCAGCTGCTTCACTAGATTCCATCATGGACTTGATTGCCAGTCTCACCATGGGGAATAACTACATCCAGCTGCCCAGCCACTCAACCAGGACCAGCCAAGTTGACACACAATCTTAACTACCACAATATTAGCAAAGGTAGTTTAGTAATATACAAAATGAGTTATATACCATGACACAAGATATATTCCAGAGATACAAGACTGGTCGATAATGTTAAATCTATAAAGGTAACCCATCATATTAACAAGCCTGTTAATACAAAATTAACATGAAGAAAAATTACATCATATCAACTAATAGACAAAAGCCTGTAACAAGATTCAACAGCAATTCATGAAAAACTCTTAATTAGGAATAGAGAGGAACTTTCTCAACTTCCCAAAGACTATCTACAAAACGTGTATAACTACTTTTTTACTTATTGGTGAAATATTGAATGTTTTCCTCCTAAAATTCAGAACAAGTGTGAACACTCTCACCAAACTTTGTTGAATAACAAAGTACTAGAATTCTATCCACTCCACTAAGGTAAAGAAAAAGAAATAAAAGCAACACAGATTAAAAAGAAATTATTAAAACTGTCACTATAATGAGATGACATATAATGATTTGCACAGTAAATTCCAACAAATATTAAAAAAGAAAAAAGAAACTTCTGAGTTCAGCAAGGTTACAGGATATAAGGTCAACATACAAAAATCAAATGTATTTCTACATCTTAGCAATGAACACTTGGACAATAAAATTTTTTTAAAATACTATTAACAATCACCCAGTAATTGAAGTACTTAGGTGTAAATCTAACAAAACAAGTACAGGTGCTTGAAAAACTACAAAATACTGATGGAAGAATCAAAGAAGATCTAAATAAACAGAGAGATGTACCATGTTCATGGATTGATTGGCAGTCTCACCATAGTTAATATGTCAAAGTTCCCCAATTTGATACATAGACTTGATACAATTCTATCAAAATCCTAGCAAGACTTTGTGGAGATAAATACAAATTGATACAAAAATGGGAAAAAAAAAAAAAGGTAAAACTTTTT
The DNA here is from genome assembly GCF_000298275.1 of Orycteropus afer afer. Classification (NCBI taxonomy): domain Eukaryota; kingdom Metazoa; phylum Chordata; class Mammalia; order Tubulidentata; family Orycteropodidae; genus Orycteropus; species Orycteropus afer. The sequence continues at coordinate 2,096,212 of NW_006921861.1, read as the reverse complement.
TTTTTGCCATAAAAGAATAAAGTGAGAGGAATTAGTGTACCTGATTGCAAGACATTATATAGCTCCAATAACCAACACTGTGTAATCCTGATGAAGGTATAGACACATAACAATAAAACAGAATGAAGAACTCAGACTCATGCAAATTTGACTTTTGACAAAGGAGAAAAAGTAATTCAGTACAGAGGTTTAAAAAAGGCATAGTGGAAAATCAGTTATACATTAACAAAAATAATAATCTTTATCTAAACCAGTATGTTTAAGATATGATATCTTGTCACCAATCAAAAAAAACAAACTCATTGCAGTCAAGTTGGATCCAACTTATAGTGACCCCTCCTTGGGTTTCCAACACAGTATCACTACAGAAGTAGATTGCCCAATCTTCCTTCCGAGGAGTGGCTCATGGGCTTGAACCTCCAACCTTCTGGTTAGCAGTCAAAGGCCTTAGGGACTTTTTTTTCCCCATTAGAAATAACATTTTTTCTTCTTTATTTTATTTTGTTGCAATTTTAGTGAAAATTTCAGAGCAGATTCATTTTCCATTCAATAGTTCATACACATTTGTGTGTGTGTGTTTGTGTGTGTGTGTTTGTGTGTGTGATATGTGACATAGATTGCAATCCCCATGATGTAACCACTCTCTCCCCACTTCCTCCCTGTGATTACTATTTCCCTGTGTCCTTCTTTCCTATGCATTGCTGCCTCTCTAGATTTCTCTCTGTGCAAATGCTACCCTTCTGATCTACAATGGTTGATCTAAAGAGTATATATCTGTGGTATAATTGCCCCGCTTACATTGCACCGTATTTACTATGGTGTTTGGTTGAGAGTTAAGCCATGGAAGTGAGTTCAATTCTAGGCCTCTAGGGTGACTAGGGACCATAGTCTTGGGGGTGGAGTGGAATGAAGGTGAGGGTGGGGGTGCTTTGAGGGAGACCTTGTTAAGGGGATAAAAAGATAAACTCTAGACTGGCAGAAAATATTTGCAACCTACATATCTGATAAATGACTAGTGCCTGGAATACATCACTACAGAAGTATTTGGAACTCTCAAAACCCAACAAAAAATAAACAGAATAAGATGCAAACCATTTAGAAAAGGAACAAAAATCTGAGCAGACATTTCACTGAAGAGGATCTATGGAAGGAAAAAAAAATAATAATAATGTTCGACATCACCAGCTGTGATAGTTGGAGTTGTGTGTCAACTTGGCTGGACCACAATTCTGAGTGGTTTAAGGAGTTGTGATGTGGGTTATTCCCATGATGAGATCAGATGTACATGTTTTGAACAGCCAATCAATTGAAAGGGAGTTTCCCTAGGCATGTGGCTTGCTTCAAATGTATTTATGAAGATCTTGGGAAAATGACACACTCTTCTGTGGATCTGGATCCTGTTTTGCTGCCTGCAACTGTCCATGAGTAAACATCCACCATTCAGCCTGGTGATTTCGGTTGGATTCATCATTCGTCTGAGCCAACAGCTGGTATACTGCATGCTAACCTTGCATTTGTTAGCACCTGCCACTGCGTGAGTCCAGAAAAACCTCCAGAATGATGTTTGATCTGAGAACTTGGGGCTTGCCAGTTTCTATAAGTATGTGAGCCATTTTCCTAAGATAAATTTCTCTTTCTCTATATATATGTATAAGCTTTACTAGTTTTGCTTCTCTAGAGAACCCAGCCTAACACATTTGGTACTGAGAATGGTTCTAGAGAGACAAGATCATAAGGATGGGCTTCCTAAATTGGTTCTCACTGATTCTGCTTTGATTCTCCAATTTGATTAATTGTAAAGGCACTGGTGACTCTGCCTCCATTAGTAAAGAGGGCCCTGCTAATCCGTGGCCTGAGGTGGCAATATTAATATGCAAAATAGCACCACCAATAGATCAAGTACTTTTGAGAAGTTTGGCTCTGCATGATTGCATGTTTGATATTTTTCTGCAATTTTGTCAGCGTGAGGAGTACAAGGAAGCTGGTTGGTTAGTCCTACTTACATTACACAAAGTAGTGAAAGAGCGAGATGAGCTTAGGGCTGCTGAGTCACAGCTTAAGTGCTGCATAAAAGACCTCAATGTTTCCATTTGTGTTCTGAAAGAAAGCCTTATTTCTTCTAGTAATAGAACTGATATTGCCAAAAAACAAACCCAGAGTCTTTTTGTAAGGATGGCTGAAATACAATGTCAATTAAATTACCAACCCAGAATGGTGTCTGAAGTTAAAGGGAGGGCATTGAATGGGGAAAAATATGGGATAATGAAACCTGGAAAGGGGACATATGGGCACACAGTCAGGAAGATGAGGATATGGAGCCTGTAAATTCTGTTGAATCCTTTCCATCTGAAGAGATTACTATAAAACCATTATCCTTTCTACCTCCATTTGATGGGATTAACCCAACTGTTGCTAGGTCATTGCCTGAGGTAGATACCATGGAAGACATTGCTGAATGTTTTCAGAAACTGCCCCAACCACCCATTGTTGCTGCTAGACCTATAACTAAACTTGCCAAGTGAGCCCCAAAAGGTGAAAAACAAAGTATGACTGAGGAGGTGGTACAGTACACCCAAAAAGACCTAGTTGATTTTGCTAACATGTACAGACAGAAACCTGGAGAACATGTATGGAAATGGCTACTGAGGGTGTGGGATAATGGTGCAAGGAATGTAACATTGGATCAGTCTGAATTATTGATTTAGGCTCACTAAGTACAGATTCTTCATTCAATGTTTCAGTTTGAGACGTTAGGAAAGGATCTAATTTTTTATTTGGTTGGCTTACTGAAGCATGGATTATGTGGTAGCCTACCTTAAGTCAAGTTGAAGTACCATACCTGCCTTGGTATAATGTAGAAGAATGTACCCATTGGTTTAGGGAAATTGGCATGTTAGAATGGATTTATCAGATTAGATCCCTAGAGCCAGAAATGGAGAGCCCAGAAAACATGCCTTTCCCCACTATGTTGTTGTTGTTGTTGTTGTTTTTAAGTGCCATCGAGTCGTTTCCGACTCATAGCGACCCCATGCACAGCAGAACAAAACACTGCCCGATCCTGCGCCAGCCCCACAATCCCTGCTATACTTGAGC
>NW_006921861.1:2085009-2092263 GCF_000298275.1 Orycteropus afer afer | reverse complement strand
AAGGGAGCCCCAGCATCCTTGAAGACTGATGTGATTGCTAATTTATGTAAACCTGATTTGACAGTGGGAACTGCCCTAATTGAACTAAGACATTTAAATACAGTGGGGCTGATTGGATCCTGTGGTAGTAGAGGGAAAGTGGCAACAGTTAATGGACAAAGACAAGGTGGACATGGATACCATAACGGACAGCAGAGTCAAAAAAGTAATCAGAATATTCTGACTCATGTGGAATTATGGCATTGGCTACTTACTCATGGTATTCGTAGGAATGAAATGCATGGCAAACCTACTAAATATTTACTTGATCTGTATAGACAGAAGAATTCTAGGTCACATGAACAGCAGTCTAGATTGAATAACCAGAATACAGAGTCAATCAATTCCCAGACTTGAGTCAGTTTACAGACCCACAACCCCTTGAATGAAAGGTAGGCCTGGTCCCCTTGAGGAAGGACCCCACCACATTGCCCAAAATTTATGTCAATCTTTCTCCCAGCCTTCCCCAAGGGGATCTGAGGCCTTTTAAAAAAGTGACTGCTCATTCAAGAAAAGGAAATAATCAGACTTTTTGGGGATTACTGGATACTGGCTCTGAAATGACACTAATTCCAGGAGACCCAAAGTGTCACTGTGGCCCACCAGTCAGTGGGGGCATATGCAGGTCAAGTTATTGATGGAGTCTTAGCTAAGGTGTGTCTCAAAGTGGATCCAGTAGGTCCCTGAACCTATCCTGTAGTGATTTCCCCAGTTCCAGGATGCATAATTGGAATAGATATATTGAGCAATTGGCAGAATTCTCATATTGGGTCCCTGACATGTGAGGTAAGAGCTATCATGGTAGGAGGAGCCAAGTAGAACCCAGCAGAACTGCCTCTATCTAAAAAAATAGTAAACAAAAACAATACTGCATCTCTGGAGGGGTTATAGAGATTATTGCCACCACCAAGGACTTGAAGGATGCAGGGGTGGTGATTCTCACCATTTCCCCATTTCACCTATTTGGCTGGTGCAAAAAACAGATGAATCTTGGAGAATGACAATAGATTATCATAAACTTAATCAGGTTGTGACTATAATTTCAGCTGCTGTTCCTGATGTGGTTTCATTACTTGAGCAAATTAGTACATCTCTGGGTACTTGGTATGCAGCTATTGATCTGACCAATGCCTTTTTCTCAATACCAATTTCAAAGGACCATCAGAAGCAGTTTGCCTTCAGCTGGCAAGGCTAACACTATACTTTCACAGTGCTTCCTCAACAGTATATTAACGCCCCAGCACTATGTCATAATTTGGTCTGTAGGGATCTTGATCACCTTTCCCTTCCACAAGACATTACACTGGTCCATTATATTGATGACATTATGCAGATTGGGCCTAGTAATGAAGAAGTATTGATGACTCTAGACTTATTGGTGAGACATCTGCATGCCAGAGTGTGAGAAATTAACACAATAAAATTTCAGGCACCTTCCACCTCAGTAAAATTTGTAGGGGTCCAATGGTGTGGGGCATGTTGAGATATTCCTACCAAAGTAAAGGATAAGTTATTGCATCTTACTTTCTCCATAACTAAAAAGGAGGCACAACGTCTGGTGGGCCACTTTGGACATTGGAGGCAACATTTCCTCATTTGGGTGTGTTGCTTCAGCCTATTCATCAAGTGACTCAGAAAACTGCTTGTTTTGAATGAGGCCCAGAACAACAGAAGTCTCTGCAACAAGTCCATGCTGCCAGGCAAGCTGCTCTGCCACTCGAGCTATATGATCTGGTTGATCCAATGGTGCTTGAAGTGTCTGTAGTAGATTGACAGCAGAGAGAGAGGAGTCTTTGGCAGGTCCCTACTGGTGAATTGCAATGCAGAACCTTGGGGTTTTGGAGCAAAGCCATGCCATCCTCTGCAGATAACTACTCTCCTTTTGAGAAACAGCTTTTGGCTTGTGCCTGGGCTTTAATATAGACTGAATGTCTAACCATGGGCCACTAAGTCACTATGAGGCCTGAGCTGCCCATCATGAACTGGGTGTTGTTTGATTCACAGAGTCATAAAGTTGGATGTGCACAAAAGCACTCCATCATTAAATAGAAGTGGTACATAAGAGATCGGGCTCGAACAGCACCTGAAGGCACAAGTAAGTTGCATGAGGATGTGGCCCAAATGCCTATGGTCTCCACTCCAGTCACATTACCTTCCCTCTCCCAGTTTGCACCTATGGCCTGACAGGGAGTTCCTTATGATTATTTGACTGAGGAAGAGAAAACTCATGCCTGGTTTACAGATGGTTCTGCATGATATGCTGGCACCACTCAAAAGTGGACAGCAGCAGCAATGCAGCCCCTTTCTGTGACTTCTCAGAAGGACAGTGGTGAAGGGAAATTCTCCCAATGGGCAGAACTTTGAGCTGTGCATATGGCCTTTCACTTTGCATGGAACAAGAAATGGCCAGATGTATGATTGTATACAGATTCATGGGATGTGGCCAATGGCTTGGCTGGGTGGTCTGGGACTTGGAAGGAGCATGATTGGAAAATTGGTGACAAGGATGCATGGGGAAGAGGTATGTGGGTAGATCTTTCTGAATGGGCCACAGGAGTAAAGATATTTGTGTCTCCTTTGAATTTCCACCAAAAGTTGACCTCGGCAGAGGAGAGCTTTAACAATCAGCTGGATAAGATGACACATTCAGTGGAAATCTGTCATCCTTTTTCCCCAGATACTTCTGTCATTGCCCAGTGGGCTCATGAATAAAGTGGTCATGGTGGCAGGCATGGAGGTTATGCATGGGCTCAGCAATATGGACTTCCACTTACCAAGGCTGATTTCACTACCACCACAGCTGAGTGCCCAATCTGCCAGCAGCAGAGACCAACACTGAGTCCAGAATATGGAACCATTCCTTGGGGTGATCAGCCAGCAACCTGGTGGCAAGTTGCTTGCATTGGACCACTTCTGTCATGGAAAAGACTGTTTTGTTCTTAATGCAATAGATATTTATTCTCAATATGGATTTGCCTTCCCTGCATGCAATGCTTCTGCCAAAACTACCATCCATGGACTTACAGAATGCTTTATCCATGTCATTGCATTCCACACAGCATTGCTTTGGATCAAGGGACTCACTTAACAGCAAATGAAGTGTGTCAATTGGCCTATCTTCATGGAATTCACTGGTCTTACCATGTTCTCCATCATCCTTGAGCAGCTGGCTTGACAGAATGATGGAATGGCCTACTAAAAACCCACTTATGGCACCAGCTAGGTGGCAATACCTTGATGGGTTGGAACAATGTTCTCCAGGAGGCTGTATATACTCTAAACCATTATCCAATATATGGTACTGTTTCTCCAATAGTCAGTATTCACAGGTCTAGGAACCAAGGGGTAGAAACAGGAGTGGTACCTTTTTTGAGTAGTGACCTACTCAAAAAAATTTTGCTTTCTGTCCCTGCTACTCTATGCTCTGAAAGTCTAGAGATCTTAGTCCCAACAGGAGGAACACTCCCGCCTGGAGACACAATAATGATTGCATTGAACTGGAAGTTAAGAATGCCACCTGGTCATTTTGGCTTCCTTATGTCTCTGGATCAACAGACAAAGAAGGGCAATACTGTACTATCTGGTGTGATATAGATCCTGATTACCAAGTGAAAATTGGATTGACATTACTTAATGGAGGTAAAGAAGAATATGTCTGGAATACAAGAGATTCTTTAGGATATCTCTTAGTACTACTATCTCCTCTGATTAAAGTCAATGGAAAACTACAGCAACCCAATTCTGATATGACTACTAAGGCCTAGACCCTTCAGGAATGAAAGTTTGGTTCACCCCAGCAGGCAAAGAACTATGACCAGCTGAGGTTCTTGCTGAGGGCAAGGGAAACATGGAATGGGTGGTCAAAGAAGGTAGTTCTGAATATCAGCTATGACCACATGACCAGTTGCAGGAATGAGGACTGTGATTGTTATATTTCTTCATTGTATATGTGCATCAAATATTTTTGTTTCCTTCTGTTATGAACTATGAAATGTAAACAGGGTTAATGCATTTCGGTTGTACACATGTTAGTGTATCATGTTAGGTAGAAATATGACTGTATAATTGTCCTTATTTAGTGATTATATATGGTTAAGGAAATATATACAACTGCCAAGTTGACAAGGAGTGGAATATGATAGTTGGAGTTGTGCATCAACTTAGCTGGACAACAATTTTGAGTGGGTTAAGCAGTTGTGATGTGGGTTATTCCCATGATGAGATTGGATGTATATGCTTTGAGCAGCCAATCTGTTGAAAGGGAGTTTCCCTAGGGGTGTGGCCTGATTCCAATATATTTATGGATATCCTGGGAAAAAGTGACACTCTTCTATGGATCTGGATCCTGTTGTGCTGCCTATAACTTTCCATGAGCGAACAATCCACCTTTTGGCCTGGTGATCTTGGATTTGTCATCTGTTGGAGTCAACAGATGTTATACTGCCAGCCAACCTTGAGCTTGTCAGCCCCTTCAACTGTGTGAGTAAGGAAAAGCCTCCATCTTGACATTAGATCCAAGAACATGGGACTTGCAAGCTTCTATACGTGTATGAGCCATTTTTCTAAGATAAATTTCTCTCTCTCTTTATATATATACTATCTTATATATATATATAAGTTTTATTGGTTTTGCTTCTCTAGAGAACCCAACCTATACACTAGTCATCAGGAAAATGTAAAATAAAAGGACAATATGATATCACAACCCACCTATCAAAATGACAAAAATAAAAAACATGACAAATACGGTGAAGATGCACATACTCTTGATCACACACACATTGTTTGTAAGAATGTAATATGGTGCAGCAACCCTAGAAAACATTTTGACAGTTTCTTAAAATATATATATATATATATATATATATATATATATATATATACACACACACACACATGTAAGTAATTTACAATGTATTAGGTATCATGGTTGGCATGGCATAGACAAGGGATATTCTGAACTGAGCTATAACTTGTTCATGGAAGTACAGGCAAGATGAACACCAACTCCAAGTGTGAGAGGATCAAATTCAGCCCAGACAATGCCAGGTGGTATGATATCACAAGCTTGGTGATAATACTGACTGAATCACAGCATTATTACATACTAGCTGGAGGATAATGGGCTATACATATCTTTGCTTCACTTTCCCCATCTGTAATACAGGAATCATTATACCAACATTTCTGCTTGTGGTAAGATTGACAATAATCATGTCAGCACCATACAATGAGTAGAAAAGCAAGACAATCAGCCAGAAGACTCACTTGCGTGATTCTGCACAGTCAGCCTTTTCACAAGGCTGTTATCCTCATTTCTGTTATTTTCACTTATTTCTAGAGCCAAAAGCATTTTAATTCCCATGATTGTTGCCCTTTGAGAAGTAAAACAAATAAACTGATAACTCTATATTTTGTTATCACTCTATATTTCACAATTCCTCACAGGCAGTGCCAAACTCAAAACTCCCCAAATAATGCCTGGCTTCAATGGAGATTATGGCAAGTCAGAATGGTTCCAATGGCAAACACCAATGGTGCACACTCAATGTGCACACCATCCACAGAAGCCCTGGGTGGGGACTGAGGAGCCAGAGAACCATAGGCTTTGGTCATCTTCCCTTTGTGGGGAAGGATGCATGCATTCATTCATTCCAATTCTCCAGCAAACATTTGCTAAGAATAGGAAGTAATAGAAGGGAAAATTCAATTTTCAATGTAGTCTGTGGACTTTGGAAAGTATTTTAGGCTAAGTTCTCTAGAGAAGCAGACCCAGTAAAACCTATATATATATACATCAAGAACATAATACATGAAGAACAAGAGGTCATTAAAAGGACAACAAAGGAAGAAAAGACCAAAATGGATGTCATCAGAGACTATGAAACTTGCTCTTGAATAGAGAGTAGCTAAAGCATGGAAGAAATGACTACATATAAGAGCTGAATAGAAGATTTAAAAGCGCAGTTCGAGAAGACAAAGTAAATTATTATAATGAAATGTGCAAAGACCTGGAGTTAGAAAACCATAAGGGAAGAATACTTTTGGCATTTCTCAAACTGAAAGAACTGAAGGAAAAAATTCAAGCTTTGAGGAGTTCTGGCAAGATGGTGGACTAGGCAGAAGGACTGCACAGACCCTGTGCAGAAAAGGGAAACCAATTAACACAGACATAGAAGATAATCTTGGACCCCTGAGCCTTGAAGGGAAGGATACAAAAACGGACCAAACCCCAACTAGCAGAAGAATTTGCATGAAAATACCAAAAAAGGAGACACATGGAGCTGTGGTCTGGCAGCGTCCTGAGCGACCCTGATGGCACAGACGGCACATACGGCTAGGAGATTCCCGAGTGGTGGTAGGACTTAATAATTAACCTAAAAAATCACCCTGCTAGCCAGGGACTGCAAGGAGGACTGTGCGTGGTGGCTGGGGAACAAACGGAGAAGGTGAAGAGAAAGGTGGGCTGAACTGTGGACTTTTGCCTGTCATTTTGAAGGTTTAAAAAGTGGCTTGACTATTTTGGATATGCAAAGAGGCAGTGCTCTCGCAGATTTCTGGGGCTTAAGAACACTTTCTGCTTTCCAGCAACCCCCAGGACACTTGGAGCCTGCAAGACTGAGAAGGTACAAGGTTCTTCTTGTCACTACACCCTACACCCGCTTGGTGAACGGAGGTGTGGCCATCCCCACTCCCACCTACCTTCTGGGCCCACAGGAACTCCATCACAATCTGTGTGCTCAGACAGAGCCTGAGTGCCCTACCCAGTCCTCCACCAATTTTTTCTTTTTCTTTTCTTTTTCTCTTTCTTTTTCCCGGTGATCAGTTTTCTTGTCTTTGTCTGTTTCAAACCAACTAATATTATTAATACTTTTGTCCTTTATTATTATTATTATTATTAATCTCCTACTAGGTCCTAGTTTTCAGCATTTTTTTTTCTTTTCCCTGTGCCTGGTTGAAATTCTGCCCCTCCAATTTAAGTTTTTTTTTTTTTCCTTTTCCCCCTTTTTTTTCCTTGGGACTAACCCCATTCCTTGTTTTTCTGTTTTGCATTCTTCCTGTTTTTCCTTCATTTATTATTATCCTTCCCTACTTTTTTTTTCTTTCTTTTCTTCTTAGTGCCCTATCCCCAGATATTGCAGGTTTGTTTGTTTTTTCTTCTTTTTTTCCCTTTTCTCTTTTTTTGGTTACTGTTCCTGTGTGATTACATGGGGT
>NW_006921861.1:2079887-2081001 GCF_000298275.1 Orycteropus afer afer | reverse complement strand
AAAGAATACCAGAAAGATGTTTACCTGTGTTTTATTGACTATGCAAAGACATTCGACTGTGTGGATCATAACAAATTATGGATAACATTGAGAAAAATGGAAATTCGAGAACACTTAATTGTGCTCATGAGGAACCTGTACATACACAAGGAGGCTGTCATTCAAACAGAACAAAGGGGTACTACATGGTTTAAATCAGGAAGGGTGTGTGTCAGGGTTCTGTCTATTCACCATACTTGTTCAATCTGTATGCTGAGCAAATAAACTGAGAAGCTGGACTGTATGAAGAAGAATGTGGTATCAGGGATAGAGGAAGACTCATTAACAACCTGCAATAAGCAGATGACACAAACTTGCTTGCTGAAAGTAAAGATGATTTCAAGCACTTACTGATGAAGATTATAGACTAAAATCTGCACTATGGATTATGCATCAATATAATGAAAATGAAAATGAAAATTCTCACAAATGGATCGATAAGCAGCATCATGATAAATGGAGAAAAGATTGAAGTTGTCAAAAATGTCCTGTTACTTGGATCCACGATAGACACCCATGGAAGCAGCAGTCAGGAAATCAGACATTGTATTGCACTGGGAAAATCTGCTGTAAAGACCACTTTAAAGTGTTAATGAGCAAAGAGATCACTTTGAAGATTAAGGTGTGCCTAACCCAAGCCATGGTATTTTCAATTGTCTTATATGCATGTGAATGCTGGTCAATGAATAAGTAAGACCAAAGAAGCATTGATGCCTTTGAATTATGGTGTTGGAGAAGAATACTGAAAACACTATGTACTGCTAGAGGAACAAACAAATCTGTCCTGGAAGAAGTGCAGCTGGAATTCACTTTGGAAGCAATAATGGGCATACTTCATACCATCTACTTTGGTCATGTTGTCAGAAGAGACCATTCCCTGGAGAAAGATATCATGCTTGGTAAAGGGGAGGGTCAGTGCAAGAGGAGAGGGCCCTTGATAAGATACATTGACACAGTGACTGCAATGATGGGCTCAAGTATAGCAAAGATTGTGAGGATGGTGCATGATTGAGCAGTGTTTTGTTGGGTTGTGCATAGTGTTGCTATGGGTCAGAGCTGTCTAGACAGCACCTAA
>NW_006921861.1:2068854-2078620 GCF_000298275.1 Orycteropus afer afer | reverse complement strand
AACCCACATCACAATTGCTTAAACCACACAAAATTGTGGTCCAGCCAAGTTGACAAACATCTCTAACTATCACAGTCCACCCCTTGTCAACTTGGCAGTTGTACACATCTTCTTAATCATATATAATCTCTAAATAAGGACAATTATAAAGTCATATTTGTGCCTAACATGATACGCTAACACACGTACAACCGAAACACACTAACCTTATTTACATTTCACAGTTCCTAACAGAAGGAAACAAAAATACTTGATGCACATATACAATGAAGAAATATAACAATCACAGTCATCATTTCTACAACTGGTTACATGGTCATAGCTGATATTCAGGACTACCTTCTTCCACCACCCTTTCTGTATTTCTCTTGCCCTCAGCAAGCACCTCAGCTGGTCGTGGTTCTTTTCCTGGTGGGGTGGACCAAACCTTCATTCCTGAAGGGTCTGGGCCATTAATAGTCATATCAGAACTGGGTTGTTATAATTTTCCATTGACTTCACAAGGGCATGGTAGTACTAAGAGATGTCCTAAAGAATCTCCTGTATTCCAGACATATTCTTCTTTACCTCCATTATGTAATGTCAATCCAATTTCCCCTTAGTATTCAGGATCTATCACACCAGATAGTACAGTAATTCCCTTCTTTGTCTGTTGATCCAGAGGCATGAGGAAGCCAAAATGGCCAGGTGGCATTCTTAATTTCTGGTTCAATGCAATCAGTATTGTGTCTCCGGGTGGGAATGTTCCTACTTTTGGGACTAAGATCGCAAACATAGGGCAGAACATAGGGTAGCAGGAGAGGAAACAAACAATTTTTAGTGTGTTACTATGGGTGATAGTGAGTGGTAACACTCCCATTTCCACCCCTTGGTTCCTGGACCCTTAAATCCTGGCTATTGGAGAAACAACAGCATATATTGGTTGCTGGTTTAGAGCATATACAGTCTCCTGGAGAACATTTCCCCAACCATTCAAGGTATTGCCACCTAGCTGGGACTGTAATTGTGTTTTCAGTAGGCCATTCCATCATTCGATCAAGCTAGCTGCTTCAGGATGATGAGGAGCATGGTAAGACCAGTGAGTTCCATGAACATAGGCCCATTGATACACTTCATTTGCTGTGAAGCGAGTCCCTTGATCTGAAGCAATTCTGTGTGGGTTACCATGATGGTGGATAAGGCATTCTGTAGGTCCATGGATGTAGTTTTGGCAGAAGTATTGTGTGCAGGGAAGGCAAATCCATATCCAGAATAAGTATCTACTCCTGTAAGAACAAAACACTGTTCTTTCCATGATGGAAGTGGTCCAATGTAATCATCCTGTCACCAGGTGGCTGGCTGATCACCCTGAGGAATGGTTCCATATCGTGGACTCAGTGTTGGTCTCTGGTGCTGGCAAATTAAGCACTCAGCAGTGGCAGTAGCCAAATCAGCCTTGGTAAGTGGGAGTCCACGTTGCTGAGCCCATGTATAACCTCTATCCCTGTCACCATGGCCACTTTACTCATAAGCACATTGAGCAATGACAGGAGTAGCTGGGGGAAAGGATGGCTGGTTTCCACCAAATGTGTCATCCTATCCACCTGATTGTTAAATTCTTCCTCTGCCGAGATCACCTTTTGGTGGGCATTCCATGAGACACAAATATTTTTGCTCCTTTGACCCATTCAGAGAGATCTATCCACATATTTCTGCCCCACACATCTTTGTTACCAATTTTCCAATCATGCTCCTTCCAAGTCCCAGACCATCCAGCCAAGCCATTAGCCACAGCCCATGAATCCATATATAATCGCACATCTAGTAATTTCTTATCCCATGCAAAGTGAACAGCCATATGTACAGCTTGAAGTTATCCCATGGAATTCCCTTCACCACTGTCCTTTATGGGAGTCCCACAAAGGGGCTGCAGTGTCGTTGCTGTCCAATTTTGAGTGGTGCCTGCATATGATGCAGAACCATCTGTAAACCAGGCACGAGTTTTCTCTTCCTCAGTCAACTGATCATAGGGAACTCCCCATGATGCTATAGGTGCAGACTGGGAGAGGGAAGGTAATGTGACTGGAGTGGAGACCATAGACATTTGGGCCACTTCCTCAGGCAACTTACTTGTGCCTTCAGGTGCTGCTTGAGCCCAATCTCTGATATACCACTTCCATTTAATGATGGAGTGCTGCTGTGCATGTCTAACTTTATGACTCTGTAGGTCAGACAACACCCAGTTCATGATGGGCAGCTCAGGCCTCATGGTGACTTGGTGTCCCATGCTTAGGTTTCCAGTCTCTACTAAAGCCCAGTAACAAGATTAAAGCTGTTTCTCAAAAGGAGAGTAGTTATCTGCAGAAGATGGCAGGGCTTTGCTCCAAAACCCCAAGGTCTGCATTGCAATTCACCAATAGGGACCTACCAAAGACTCCAAACAGCAACTCTATCTACTACAGACACTTCAAGCACCATTGGATCAGTTGGATCATATGGCCCAAGTGGCAGAGTAGCCTGCACAGCAGCCTGAACCTGTTGCAGAGCCTTCTGTTGTTCTGGGCCCCATTCCAAACAAGCAGCTTTCCAAATCACTTGATAAATAGGCAGCAGCAACACGTTGAAATGAGGGACATGTTGCCTCCAAAATCCAAAAAGGTCCACCAGATGTCGTGCCTCCTTTTTAATTGTAGCAGAAGCCAGATACAATAACTTATCCTTCACTTTACTAGAAATGTCTCCCCATGCTCCATCCACACCATTTGACTCCTAGAAATTCCACTGATGTGGAAGGTGCCTGAATTTTTGTTGGGTTAATTTCCCAACCTCTAGCACACATATGCCTCACCAATAAGTCTAGAGTCAATGATACTTCTTCCTTGCTAGGTCCAATCAGCATAATGTCATCAATATAATGGATCAGTATAATGTCTTGTGGAAGGGAAAGGTGATCAAGGTCCCTATGGACTAAATTACAACATAGTGCATAGTATACTGCTGAGGAATCACTGTGAAAGTATATTGTTGGCCTTGTCAGCTGAAGGCAAACTGCTTCTGATGGTCCTTTGAAATTGGTATTGAGAAAAGGCATTGGCCAGATCAATAGCTGCATACCAAGTACCAGGAGATGTACTAATTTGCTCAAGCAATGAAACCACATCAGGAACAGCAGCTGCAATTGGAGTCACCACCTCATTAAGTTTACTATAATATACTGTTATTCTCCAAGATCTATCTGTTTTTTGCACTGGCCAAATAGGTGAATTAAAAGGGAAGGTGGTAGGAATTACCACCTCTGCATCCTTCAAATCTTTGATGGTGAAAATAATCTCTGCAACCACTTCAGGGATGGGGTATTGCTTTTGGTTTGCTATTTTTGTAGGTAGAGGCAGTTCTAATGGGCTCTACTTGGCTTTCCGTACCATAATAGCCCTTACTCCACATATCAGGGACCCAATGTGGGAATTCTGCCAATTGCTCAGTATATCTATTCCAATTATGCATCCTGGAACTGGGGAAATCACTACAGGATGGGCTCAGGGACACACTGTACCCATTGTGAGATGCACCTTATCTAAGACTCCATCAGTAACTTGACCTCCATATACCTCCACTTTAACTTCAGACACCATTCTGCGTTGGTAATTTAATTGGCATTGTATTTCGGCCATCCTTACAAAAAGACTCTGGGTTTAGTTTTCAGCAATATCAGCTCTGTTACTAGAAGAAATAAAACTTTCTTTCACAGCACAACTAGAAACATTGAGGTCTTTTATGCAGCACTTAAGCTGTGACTCATCTTGCTCTTTCACTACTTTGTCTAACATAAGTAGGACCAACCAACCAGCTTCCTTATACTCATGCTGACAGAATTGCAGAAAAGTATCAACTATGCAATCACTCAGATCTTTGCTTCTCAAAAGTACTTGATCTATTGGTGGTGCTATTTTGCATATTAATATTGCCACTTCAGGCCACAGATTAGCAGGGCCCTCTTTACTAGTGGAAGCAGAGTCACCAGTGCCTTTATGATAAATCAAATTGGAGAACCAATTTAGGAAGCCCATTCTTATGATTTTGTCTCTCTAGAACCACTCCCAGTAACAAATATATTAGACTGGGTTCTCTAGAGAAGCAAAACCAGTAAAGCTTAAAGAGAGAGAGAGAGAGAGAAATTTATCTTAGAAAAATGGCTCACACACTCATAGAAGCTGGCAAGTCCCAAGTTCTTGGATCAAACATCAAGCCGGAGGTTTTTCCCAACTCACACAGCTGCAGGGGCCAAGGAGCTCAAGGTTGGCAGGTAGTGTACTGGCTGTTGACTCCAATGAATGATGAATCCAAGATCTTCAGGTCAAATGGTGGATTGTTCACTCACAGACAGTTGTAGGCAGCACAACAGAATCCTGATCCACAGAAGAGTGTCTCTTTTCCCAGGATGTCCATAAATATACTGGAAGCAGGCCACACCCCTAAGGAAACTCCCTTTCAATGAATTGGCTGCTCAAAACATATGCATCTGATCCCATCATTGGAAGAACTCACATCACAATTGCTTAAACCACACAGAATTGTGGTCCAGCCAAGTTGACAAACAGCTCCAACTATCACAACATATATATAGTATATACATTATATAGAGAAAGAGAAAAATTTATCTCAAGGAAATGGCTTACACAGTTATGAGGCTGGCAAGTTCCAAGTTTGTGGGTCAAATATCCAGCTGGAGTCTTTTCCTGACTCATGTAACTGCAGAGACTGATGCGCCCAAGATTGGCAAGCTGTATAACAGGCTTCTGACTTCAGTGCATGACAAATCAAGATCAGCAGGTAAAATGACAAGTGGTTGACTCACTGTCTGTGAAGGCAATGATTCCAGGATCAGCAGACAATATGGCAGGCCACTGGTTAGCTCTAAAACTGGATGATGCAGGATCCAGATCCAAAAGAAGGTCCCAGAATTTTCCCAGGATATAAATATTGGAAAGAGCCACAGCCCTGAGGAAACTCCCTTTCAACTTATTGGCTGCTCACAGCATATCCCACAATGGTAGTGACTACCTTATATCAGATCTCATGGGAACAAACACATCTCAGCTGCTTAAACTGCTCAGAATCATGGTCCAACCAAGTTGATACACAACCTTAACTATTACAGAAAGGGAAAAAAGAAAATACCTATCTGGATTTTATTTTTTTTGTGCCACTCACTAGCTAAGTTACTTTGTGTAAGTTTTTCTCTTTGTGTAAGTATCTGCAAGACTCAGTTTTTCCTTGTTTAGAATGGGGATAAATCATCCCTTTCCCCTTCTCAGGTGTTGGAAGTGTTCCAAGAAAGAGAATGGCATAGAGCAGCTCAGAAAATATACTTCCATCCTTCTTGGCACTGAATTTTCTCAACTACCTCTGACCTCTTTGCCATCTCTCCCCAAACCTGCTCTCATCGCTGGCCTCTCTGACTCCAATACTTGTGCTCTTTAAGTTCCTTTCCACATGACCACTAAATCTAACCACAACTTTCCTTGACTCAAAAATATTCAGTGCCTTCCTGGTACCATTAAGGCAAGGCCCAGATGCCTTGTACTAAACTATAAGGCAGTGCACACTGACAAACTATTCAGCCTCACCTCACACCCTCCTGACAATACATGAGCCAGAGCCCTGAGCCTCTTAAAAACTCCACAACGCAAACCATAGGCACTCTGCTGTCTTCTCTGAAGAATCTCTTTTCTAGTTTACCTGGTGAAATGTCATTCCCATGATCAGCTCTTGAGTGCCTTCTTACTCCAGGTGGACTTGCCCTTCCCACTCTGGGTTCCACAGCAGCCAGACAAATATCCACATTTATTATAGCACTGTACTTTTTTTTGTTGTTGTTGTCAGTGTATCTTTGTCACATCTGTATCACACTGCATGTTATAAGTAGTTTGAAATCAAGACTGATATTTATTTAGTTATCTTCAGAGCAGGGCTCAACAGAGAGGTGTCCAGTTGAAGTTTGAGGAAGGAAGGGAAGGAAGGAAAACAAGTGGAAGCAAAAGAGGGGAAGGAGGAATTAATCAGAGAAGGAAAGGAGAAATTTTAGTTAGTTAGTCAGTCCGTTGTGAAAATGAGATCAATCAAAAAGAGCCATTTGGCCTATAGGAATAGAATCAAGATTGGCTTTGTGAGGTTACTGTCCAGCAAAGGAATCATAACCTGAGAAGCAAGTTCACTTTCTGGCCATGATGCCAAGAAATGGGCTGGCCTTGTTCATCTTGTGCCTCTCTGTTGTTATCCAGACTATAACATGAAAGACAGCAGCAGCCTATCAAGGTCTTATACATTCTTCTAAGAGGGAAGCAAGGACAAAGACCTCCATCTTCCAGGAAGGTGTCCCCTCATTTTTCTCCTTAGCAGCCCCAGTTTCCTTTAAAAGCATAAAGCATGAATTAATCTACTGCCATGACAGCTCCTCAGCCATCCTGGGGTTGTGACTGGGGTTGTGACTGCTGCAGAGGGCAGAGTTCCCCCATTTCCAGGCCACACAGAAATAGGAATCTTTTAAAGAGAATGGCAAATCACATATTTTATGATCTGGTCCATGCATGGTGATGAATGAGTAAGCCCCTCATCTGCTTCACAACATGGATGCAAGGATGCCATTTCCCCATCCTGAACACTGATTTGAAAACTGCCTGTAACTATAAACCAGAGATTTTCTCACAGAGGCCCATGCATAAATAGACAAAGGAACCAGCCTCTCTTTGCTACACTAAACATTGAACTTGTGGCTGTCAGATGGAAGCAGCAGATGCAGATACATTTACTGGACAGTCACAAAGGGCCCACTGGGACCAGGTCTGGTGGAGACACTGGGCATGTGACTGTGGTGGAGGTTCCTTATTGTGCTAAGGACCTTGTGCACATTCTCATTGACTCATTGCCACAACCTTACAAGGAAGGTATCATAAGAGACTCATCCACGTTCACAAAGCTAATGTGGCAGAGATGGTTGCAGATCACCAAATGCAGCCTTTCCTCCCACTTTAGTATTAGAACTTATCCTGGCATATGGTTGGAGCTACATGACACCTCATCCTCCCCTACATTCAGGCAAGGCCAATGGAAACACTTTCCTTATTCTATAAGCTTGACCATGGAAGGATTCAGCCTTGATCCTGTAGATGAGGACAGTACCTAAAGGAGGTGGGGAAGAAGAAAAGAAGGAAACTGGGCTCCTGAATTAATATATGGAGTCAAGCTGTCTGCTGGGTTGGACCTTAGTGTATTATGTAAGAGGTGAATGAATTCTGTCTTATTTGAGGCTTTGCATTCTGGGGTCTAATAGTTATTGCAGCAGATGTTAGAGATAGTAAGTAGCACAGGCCAGACTTATACTCAGTTTTATCTAACTTCAAGCCCATAGTTTATATGGTTCAATTACCCAGTATCCAGGCAGATGAGCAGAAACAGTATTTCAAATACCAGGAATTTAATGTGAAGAACAAGTTATAAAAGGGTTGGGAGGCTGTAGAATTAAAAAGGAGAAGCTGAGTTTACCCAGAGACTATTGACCTTAAACCAAAAACCAAACTCACTGCTACTGAGTTGATTCTGACCCACAGTGACTCCCTTTGGGTTTCTCAGGCAAGAAACAAGCACTATTGACCATAGGAAGCTACTAATGTCCCTAGAGCTGGAGGAGCAGCAGTGAATATGGTGCCAAGATCAGTGTGCCACTGGATCTCTGAGCACCTACTAATTCTGCTACTGCTGTCAGCACCACCATCACCACCACTTAGCAATCAATGATGCATCCTTACTTCCACTGATAATACATAAGTCAGAGCCCACAATTGATGTACTGGAGCACTTGCTGATTCTGTCGTGGCAATTGCTGCTGCTGCTGGGAGCAGTTGGCCTTATGGGGAGCTCAGGGACCTAGTATAGCCACCAGAGGCAGCAGCAGAAGCATAGAGAAAATAATGCCTGTCTCTTCTTTTGTCTTCCAGTCTCTTGCCAGGCCTCCCATTGCTGGACTGAACTGGAAGCCTGCTACAAAATCAGCCTGAGAAATGTAGTTTGCAGGCTTCTAGCCCCTGTGACATAGAAAGAACAGGAAAGGCTAGGAATGGATCTGGAAGCCAAGAGACATATAAACAATATATTGGTCTAGAGAAAGGTCTAGTGCTGGACTGGTGAGAGGGCCCTGAACAATACAAATGAATCCTGACCTTAAAGCACTCTAAGGGAGACCAGAGTACTTACTGAGCAGTGACCTGGGCCAGGAAAAAACACACCAAATACCTGACTTCATGGTAACACCAATTGGAACCCATTAACTAGTACAAAAATAACCCTGTGCAACATAGATTAGACATGATTTTTCCTGGGTTCCTTTCACATATACTTGAATGCAAACACTATGTATATAAACTCCCACCCAACACTGCCATGTGTGGACCTCTAACAGGGTGACACTCAACACTTCACTCAACATCTGTATGTAAGTTACCTAATAAAGCCTTGTCTGGTCAACATGGCTTTTATCACTTCTTTTTTCAATATCTGACCTATGCCTCTTGGAGCCACTTCTGTCACTGGTCTGGTGGGTTGCAACACCTAGCAAATGTCCCAGGTTTCAAATTGCAATGTTTTTCTAGGGTGCTGCAATGAGAAGCCTTCTAGTCAGGCCTAGGCTCAGTAGGAAAGGGACGTGGTGGTTAAGATTATGTCTCAACTTGGCTGGACCTGGTTTTGAGTGGTTAGGCAGCTGGATGTAGTTATTCCTCTTGATGAGACTGGTAATCAACTCCATGGTGGAATCTGCTATGAGCAGCTGAGTAGCTGCCTTAGGGATATGGTGTACTTCCAATATAGAAGAAGCAGCTTTGAAAAAGGTCTTGAGCTTTGTGGTACGTGTGGACCCTGCATGTAGCTGAGTCTTCATTCAGGGGCCTGCCATGTTGCCAGCTGATCTTGGGACTGTTTCTGGACTTGAACTAGTGGTCTGCCATGTTGCTTAATAATCTTGGGATGCCACCATTTTGCTTGCTGACCTTGGGTTTGTCAGCCTCAGCAGCCAGTGACTGCCTGAGTTGAGACACATCCAGCTCCAGTGGGTCAGGAGAATGAGGCAGAACTGAAGTCCAAGGTTGAGGGGCCTTAAACCAGCTGTCACTTTGAACTCAGACTTCTATCCTAAACTGTAAGAGAATAAAGCTTTCATTGTTAAAGCCATATATTTGTGGTATTTTTCTGTTAGAGTGGCACTAGAGAACTAGAACAGGGGCACTCAGTGATTGACAATGTCTGGGAAGTGAGATTGGCAGTCTATTCATCTTGTACTTGTCATCCTCATTCCACTATGGAAAGTTTTGAAGGCATGGAACCACTCCTCAAAGATGAAATAATCTGGTAAGACATGAGCCTCCATCTAGTGAAGAGCTACTGAGAGCCAGACACCATGTTGCCCCCTTTATATAGGCTATCCTCAGTTAAGCTTCATTACCATCCCATGAAAGGAACAGTTTTATCCCTAGTTTACAGCTGATGACATGGAAAGTCAATTTACATAAATTAACTCAAGAATTAAGAAGTAGAAATTGCCTGTGAGGAGTTACGGCAAGATGGTGGACTAGGCAGAAGGACTGTAGAGACCCTCTTCAACAAAGAAAAGGGAAACCAATTAACACAGACACAGAAGATAATCTTGGACCCCTGAGCCTTGAAGGGAAGGATACAGAAGTGGACTAAACCCCAACTAGCAGAAGAATTTGCGTGAAAATACCAAAAAAAGGAGACA
>NW_006921861.1:2062166-2064742 GCF_000298275.1 Orycteropus afer afer | reverse complement strand
TGTTGCATTGTGGTAAACTGTGGTCAATGACATGAGACAAAGTATATGTGAACTGCTGTATGGAAAGTGAATTTGCTCTGTAAATCTTCACCCAAATCAAAAAAAAGAAAAAAAGAAAGAAAAGAAAAGAATTAAGGAGTAACAGAGATAAAGTTTTACCTAAATCTGTTTCAAAGTTTATTAATTTTGCCTTAGAATATCCCTCTCTCATCCGCCCCTACTGCAATCTGCCCCAGGGCCCTACTGAGTGGGTCCAGCTCTTAATGACTCTCCTATCTCTCATCATATTACTCTCTAGGTCAGGCTTACACCCTCTCCAGAAGGATCCTTCTGCATCCAAGTCTCGCCATGTCACTCCCTCACTTAAACCATACCCATGTTCTTTCTACTGTGCTCTGATTCAGCAGGGCTTGAGGAACCTAGATCTTTCTCATTTGCAAAATTCTTAGGTCATTTGGACTCTCTTCCTGCTCTGCCTTAGCATCTACCCATTCTGCAGCTTCATAACTCAACATTTCCAGCCCAGAACTCTGGGCTCAGATAGTCCTTTGCAACCTGTGCTCCTCTCCCATGGCTGCTACTTCTCTCTCCAATGTCTGTACTCGGGTCTCTCCTTCTTCATTGCATTCCTTCCCATGGCCTCTTCCTTCTAATCCTACCAGGCTTGGCTCACCCTCACCTCTCTAGGCCTTTGTTGAGTTAGGGGCCCTACTTGAGCTCTGGGTTGATCTCTCAGAGCTCTGTTGTTCCTTCTTGCAGCAATCTGCCCTTAGAGCAGTTGATCCTTCTTACAGCAGTTTCCTGATTGTCTCCCCTTCTACTCTCATGCAGAAGCT
This sequence comes from Orycteropus afer afer, assembly GCF_000298275.1. Lineage (NCBI taxonomy): Eukaryota > Metazoa > Chordata > Mammalia > Tubulidentata > Orycteropodidae > Orycteropus > Orycteropus afer. The sequence goes on along the minus strand of NW_006921861.1, from coordinate 2,063,906 downwards.
CCTCAGACAAGGATTATGGTCAACTAGTATCAATGTCTTCAACATCATGGACAGTGCCTGCCAATTAGGAAAACCTTAAAAATGTAGGAGAAACAGTCCTCCCCACACAGTCTCCACAGTGCATAGCTCAGATAGGTCCAGGCATTCAGAGATCTCCAGAGGGCTCCCATTCCAGGTGGATGCTTACCTAAGATAGCGGCGGAGCAGAATGTTCATAAGCATGAATTTGAACTCAAGACAAGCCTAGGTTTGAATTCCCAACTCTGCCATTCACTTATTGTGTGTCCTTGTGCAAGTCACTGCACCTCTCTGAGCCACACCTAGGAAATGGGAATAATGTGTTCTAGCTCATAGGAAGGTGCTGAGAATTCAAGACTATTGCCTATGTAGAGCACCAGGCACAAAATAGGCCTTATGGGAATGTAAGGTCTAGATTTTCATACTAACTGTGACTCTAAAAGTCCCCTAATTCCTTTCTTAATCTGTTTCCCCTTCCACTTTCTGAGTCATTTCTGCCCAACACTTGGCATTTTCCCAAAATGATATATATGACTTCCTGTCTTGGTTCTCTACTGTTGCTATAACAGAAATACCACAAGCTGATGGCTGTAACAAACAAATTTATTTGTGGAGATTATTACAATCTCATAATGGGGAATAACTACATCCAGCTGCCAAGGACTCAAAACCATGGCTAAGCCAAGTTGACACACAACCTTAACTACCACACACACCATACCTCTGTGAGTGAGGTACGGTGATCACTATTGGCCACCCATGAGGGCCTCAGGAGAAAAGGTAGAGAAAGATGAATGGTCTGGCCTAGGGTCACTCCTTGATGTCACAGCACAATTGCAACACAACAACAAACTGCAACGCACTGCCATCAGAGTCAGAGCTGACTCTTAGGAAACACTACTTGGTTTTCTGAGGTGGTATCACTATAGAAGTAGATGCCCAACTTCCTTCAGAAGAGTGGCTGGTGGGTTTGAACTGTCACCCTTCTGGTTAGCAGTCAAATGCCTTAGGCATTAGACCACCACATTATGCTCCCAGTATTGTTACAAGTAAAAGGCCCCATTGGTAAACCTCACAAAACAGAGACAGAGACTTTCATTCTTCCCAGAATGTCTGGGACAGCCAGGTTGATGTGAAAATTCACCACTTCATACACTCATTGGAGTTTCCCAGTAGCTGGATAGATAGCAACATACAGACAAGTTGCCTTTAGGACCGGCTCTAAGTTCTTCAAATGTTGGGCATTTTGGACTTTGAGGAGCAGTTGGGTCTGTGTGGATGATACTGCTGCATTTATCCACCTGAAAATAAAAGAAACATCCTTGGCACAGCTATGACTCCCCTCACAGGACCCTTGGACAATGAGCTTTGTTTGAGGGCACTAGAGCTGAATGAGTAATCAGAGGTCATGAGCTAGCCACTCTGTCATTCAGTAAAGAGGAGAGAAAAGAAGCACAGTCCTGGTGCTGGTCCCAGTATGGAGTAGCTACATGGTCTCAGGGAAGCTCTTTTCCAAGCAATTTCTTGACCTGCAGGAGTCTGTCTGTCCCTGGCCAGTAATGCAAGTGACCTGCCCACAAACTGGGCATTGGGAATAGCTTGGCCTGCACAGGACAATAGTAGAACATGGTTTCCCAACAGCATACCTATACTTGTTGTTGTTTAGGAGCTCTGGTAGCATAGTTCCTAAGGCACTTGACTGCTAACCAGAAGGCTGGTGGT
>NW_006921861.1:2060449-2061673 GCF_000298275.1 Orycteropus afer afer | reverse complement strand
CAGATTCCTGTGATGGTAGGACCTAAGAATTAACCTAAAAATCACCCTGCTAGCCAGTGACTGCATGGACTGTGCATGGTGGCTGGAGAACAAACAGAGAAAGTGAAGAGAAAGGTGGGCTGAGTTGTGGACTTTTGCCGGTCTGGAGGCACTGCCATTTTGTAGGTTTAAAAAGCGGCTTGACTATTTTGGTTTAAAGAGACAGAGCTCTCACAGATTCCTGTGGTAGTAGGACTTAAGAATTAACCTAAAAATCACCCTGCTAGCCAGGGACCGCATGGAGGACTGTGCATGGTGGTAGGGGAACAAATGGAGAAGGTGAAGAGAAAGGTGGGCTGAGCTGTGGACTTTTGCTGGTCCAGAGGGCACCGCCATTTTGAAGGTTTAAAAAGCAGCTTGACTATTTTGGATATTTAAAGAGACAGTGCTCTCGCAGATTTCTGGGGCTTAAGAACACGTTCTGCTTTCCAGGAACCCAAGGACACTTGGGACCTGAAAGACTAAAAAGGTATGACATTCTTCTTGTTACTACATGCTATACCTGCTTGGTGAATGGAGGTGTGGCCATCCCAACTCCCACCTACCTTCTGGGCCCACAGGAATTCCATCACAGTCTGTGTGCTCAGATGGAGCCTGGGTGCCCTACTCAGTCATCCACCAATTTTTTCTTTTTCTTTTTTCTTTTTCGCTTTCTTTTTCCTGGTGATTAGTTTGCTTGTATTTGTCCATTTCAAAACAAATAATATTATTGATAATTTTTGTCCTCTTTATTATTATTCTTAATCTTTCCCTACCAGATCCTAGTTTTCAGCATTTTCTATTTTCCCTGTGCCTGGTTGAAATTCTGCCTAACCCCCCAATTTCAGGTTTTGTTTTTTTTTCTCCCCCCTCTTTCTTTTCTCGTGACTAACCTCATTCCTTGTTTTTCTTTTTGCATTCTTCCTATTTTTTTCGATATTTATTATTCTCCTTCCCTACTTTTTTTTTTCCTTCTTAGTGTCCTATTCCCAGATATTGCAGGTTTGCTTGTTTTTTCTTCTTTTTTTCACTTTTCTCTCTTTTTGGTTACTGTTGCTGTGTGATTACATGCTGTATTTTTCGTCCAGGGGATTTTAGTTTTTTGATGGTTATTCAATTATAATTTGTGTCTAACTGTGTGGGAGACAACAACAATCCTCATAAGACACAACTACACACCCACATCCTACAACTTCACTTACTGAG
>NW_006921861.1:2045929-2055258 GCF_000298275.1 Orycteropus afer afer | reverse complement strand
GTAGCATAGTTCCTAAGGCACTTGACTGCTAACCAGAAGGCTGGTGGTTCAAACCCACCAGCCACTCCTCGGAAGGAAGGTTGGGCAATCCTACTTCCCTAGTGATACTGCCTCAGAAAGCCAAGGAGAGGTCGCTGTGAGTCGGGGCTGACTCGACGGCATATAACAACAACAACAACATACCTATGCTAGTAGCTCAGGGTCACAAACAATAGAACAGAAAAAGGGTTATTGCATGGATAAAAATAAGGAAAGGTGTGCATCAGAATTGTACCCTTTCACCATACTTATTCTACCATATACTGAGCAAATAATCTGAGATGCTGGATTGTATGAAGAAGAACATGGCATCAGGATTATAGGAAGACTCATTAGCAACCTATGATATGTGGATGACACAATCTTGCTTGATGAAAACAAAGAGGACTTGAAGTACTTACTGATGAAGATCAAAGACTATACAGTCTTCTGTATGAATTACAACTCAACATAAAGAAAACAAAAGTCCTCACCACTTGACCAATAAGCAACATCATTATAACAGATCCACAATCAATGTCCATGAAAGCAGCAGTCAGGAAATCAAAGTACATAATGCATTGGGAAAATCTGCTGCAAAAGACTTATTTAAAGTTTTCAAAAGAAAAGATGCCACTAACCAAATGTGAACTAAGGTATGCATGATCCAAGCCATGGTATTTACAATTGTCTCATGTGCATGTGAAAGCTGGATATTGAGTAAGGAAGACTGAAGAAGAATTGATGCTTTTGAATTATGATGTTGGCAAAAAATACTGAATGTACTGTGGGTTGCTAGAAAATTAACAAATCCATCTTGGAAGAAGTACATCAGAATGTGTATGGTGAGACTTCATCTCATGTACTTTGTACATGTTATCAGGAGGGACCAATCCCTGGAAAAGGACGTCATTCTTGGTAAAGTAGAGGGTCAGCAAAAAAAAAAAAAAAGAAAAGAAAAGAAAAGAAAGAAATACCCACAACAAGATGGATTAACACAGTGGCTGCTGTGGCTACAGTGGCTGCAAAAATGGGCTCAAACATGGCAATGATTATGGGACTATTGCAAGACAAGGCAGTGTTTTGTTCTGTTTTACATAGGGTCACTATGAGTCAGAACCAACTCAGCAGCACCTAACAACAACAACATAAACAGTTTAAGATAAAAGAGAAAATTATTTCTTAGATTCAGAAAACAGAACACAAAAAACTCTCCACATAAAACCCATATTAACCTGTAATCAATCCTGTAATTAATTTCTGTTCTATTTATCCTGGATTAGCAGTTGTCAACACATCAACTTCTCTGTAAAAATTCTGGAAGTATTTATTCAGTTCAGTAGTATAGGCAGTGCCATTTAGAAGTGCACATCCAAATATCTGGCATAGTCCTTTTTTTAAAATACATTTATTTAAATATAATTTATGTACAGTGAAATACACAAAACTAAAGTGACATGGGTCAATGCATTTTTCTTTTTTGCAATGCTCCCTCCTCTTCCCTCCCACCCCTGTTGTTGTTGTTGTTATGTGCTGTCAAGTCAGACCTGACTCATAGTGACCCCTCCTTGGGTTTCCGAGGCGGTATCACTATGGAAGTAGATTGCCCAACCTTCCTTCCAAGAAGTGGTTGGTGGGTTTGAACTGCCAGCCTTCTGGTTAGCAGTCAAGTACCTTAGGCACTACGCTAGCAGAGTTCCCCCTCCTACCCCTGGTAACCAACAAAAAAAGTTTCCTTCCATATATAGACCTTTCCTCGACTTTTTACAATAACGAACTAATACTGTATTTGCCCTTCTATGATTGACTTATTTCACTCAGCATAATGTCCTCTAAGTTCATCCACATTATGCAGCATTTTGCAGATTCTACATTATTCTTTAGTGTTGTGTAGCATTCCATTGTGTGTATGTACCATAATTTTGTTATCCTCATTATTCTATTGATGGGCATGTAGGTTATTTCCATCTTTTGACTGTTAAGCATAGTGATGCAATGAACATGTTGTTGTTGTTTTTATGTGCCATGGAGTCAGATATGACTCATATCAAACCCTCCTTGGGTTTCCAAGGTGTTATCACTATGGAAGTAGATTGCTCAACCTTCCTTCTGAGAAGTGGCTGGTGGGTTTGAACTACCAGCCTTCTGGTTAGCATTCAAGTATCTTAGGCACATGGGTGTGCATATATCTGTTCTTGTTCTGGCACTCACTTCTTTAGGATATATACCTAGTAATGGGGCACTTGACTGCTAACCAGAAGGCTGGTGGTTCAAACCCACTAGCCACTCCTTGGAAGGAAGATAGGACAATCTATTTCCATAGTGATACTGCCTCAGAAATCCAAGGATGGGTTACTATGACTCGGGTCCAACTCAATGGCACAGAACAACAGCAATGGGATTGCTGGTCAAATGGTATTTCTGATTCCTGCTCTTTTAGGAATCGCCATACTGTTTTTCACAGTAATTGTATCATTTCACAGTCCCATCAGCAGTATATGAGAGTCCCAATTTCTCCACATCTTCACCAGCATTTGTTATTTTCTGTCTGGTTGAATTTTGTCATAGTCTTTTTTATGAGTACCTTTTGGTAAAAAATTTCTGTTCTGTTTTTTAATTGGAGGCACCTTCAGGACATCAAAGGAGCTCTGTGGGAATAGTTTGGCTGCTAACCAGAAAGTCAGAAGTTCAAACCCCCCATCTGCTCTCTGGAAGGAAGATGGGATGATCTACTTCTGTAAGCCTTGAAAACCCAGTGGGGGTCACTATGAGTTGGAATTGACTCGATGGTAGTAGTTTGGTTTGGTTTGGTTTCAGAACATCAAAGTAAGAACTATCTACAGATGACAAGACTGAAAAATAGCCATGGTTGATTTATTACTAATGATAATTCATATAAGTAAAAAGAGCAAATGAGAATTCATTACAAAACTAATGCAAGACAACTCTGAAAAAAAAATGCCAACAAAAAGTTATATACACAATCAAGTTGTCTCAAATATGGTAATGAAATTAAGACATTTCCAGATAAACAGAAATTAAGAGAATTTGTTAAGACCAGATCAATCTTACAAGAAATGCTAAAGAGATACTTCAGACAGAGAACCAACAACACCAGACACCACCCAATGATTAACACACATGATAACATAACCCAGAAACCAACCTAATTATGTTGTTGTTATTAGATGCCATCAATTCATCTCTGACTCATAGCAACCCAATGTACAGCAGAATGAAACACTGTCTGGTCCTGTGCCAGTTCCACAATTCTTGCTATACATGAGCCCATTGTTGCAGCCATGCATCCATCTCATTGAGGACCTTCCCCTTTTTTATTGACCCTCCACTTTACCAAGTGTGATATCCTTCTTCAGGAATCATCCCTTCAGACAACATGACCAAAGTAGGTGAGACAAAGTCTGGCCATTCACACTTCCAAGAAGCATTCGGGCTGCACTTCTTTCAAGACAGATCTGTTAGTTCTTTCAGCAGAGTGTGGCACTTTCAGCATTCTTCTCCAACACCACAACTCAAAAGCATCAACTCTTCTCTGTCTTTCTTTTTCATTGTCCAGCTAACGCACTTATAGGAGTTTCCAAAGAAAACTAAACTTACAGGACTATAAACAGGACCAGAGATATAAATTCATAAATGAGGACAGCTACAAACCAAAAAGAGAGAATAAATAATATAGGCACAGAACTTCCAAATGGAGGGGAAGTCAAGATAATTTTGACATAAAACAAACTGTTCTAAACTTTGGAACAAAATAATAAATCACATAGTAATGTAAAAGAAAAATAAATACATAAACCTTAACATCAAACTAAAAAAAAAAGAGGAGAGGCACAAATATTAAGCAAATATTAAAACAATGGCAATGAAGGAAATATTTTTTAACATTCATAAACAAATGAGCTCAGCACAGAAAATTATATGGGACAAAGAATTCAGCAGCACCACACAAAAACACATAACAAAACGACAGCAGTAAATACATACCTGTCAATAATCACACTGAATGTAAAGGAATTAAACACACCACTCGAGAAACAGAGAGTTTCAGATAGGACAGGAAAACATGACCCATCCATATGCTGTCTACAACAGACTCACTTTAGACACACAAAGATAAAAATCAACTGAAAATTAAAGATTGGAAAAAATATATCAAGCAAATGACAATCAAAATAGAACAGGAGTGGCAATATTAATATCTGATAAAATAGACTTTAAGACAAAACCACCATAAAAGCAAGGAATGACATTATATAATGATAAAATAATAAATTGAACAACAGGATATAATAATAAAAAAAATCTATTTTCAAACAAAAGAGCCCCAAAATACATAAATCAGAATTTAACAGAGTTGAAAAAACAAATAGATGACTCCACAGTAATAGGAAAAAGAGCAGACATGTGGAAGCTGAATTACACCCTCTGTTTTGGTTACCTAGTGGCCCTCTCACAAGAATATATACCACAAATGGGATGGCTTTAACAAACAGGAGATTATTCTTACAATTTGGAAGCTTTAAGTCCGAGTTCAAAGTGCCAGAGTCTAGGGGCTGGATAAAAGTCCCTCAACTTTGGGGTCCAGCTCTGCCTCCTGCTTCCAGCCCACTGGAGCTAGAGGTGTTTCTTCACTCAGCTACTGGCTGCTGAGGTTAACAAGCCCAAGGTTGACAAATAATATGGCACAGTCCCAATGTTACCAAACCACATGGCAGGCCATTAATTCAAGTCCATTGTAAGTCCCAAGGACAGCAGAGCATGACAGGCTGCTGAACAATGGCATGGCTACATGCAGGGTCCAAGTGTGCCATAAGCTAGAGACCATTCCCCAAGGCTTTTCCTTATATACAGGAAACAGACCACATCTCAAAGGCAACTACTGAGCAGCTCACAGTAGATTCCACCATAGAGTTGATTACCAGTCTCATCATGGGGAATACTACCACAGCTGCCCAGCCACTCAACCAGGCCCAGCCAAGCTGACATATAAATTTAACTACCATACCCTCCTTAAAAATTACTGGGTCATAGAAGAAACAAGAAAGAAAATTAAAAATGTCCTTGAATCAAACAAGAATGAAAACAAAACATACCAAAATCTTTGAGACACAGCAAAAACAGTGATCAGAGGGCAATTTATCACAATAAAATCACATATCAAAAAAGAATACAAAGCCAAAATTAACACCTTAAAAAAAAAAAAAAAAAGAGCACTATAAAACTCTATGATCACCAGAGGAATAGAAGTAATAAAGATTGTTGTTGTTGTTGTTTAGAGCAGAAATAAATGAAACAGGAAATAAGAAGACAATAGGAAAAATCAACAAGACTAGAAGTTGTTTCTTTTAAAATATTTAAAAATGGTCAAACCACTGGCAAATTTAATAAAGAAAAAGGATAAGATGCACATAAAACAAATAAAAAATAAAATGGATGATGTCACAAAAGAAAAAGGGATAATATCAGGATACTATGAAGGACTATATTCCAACAAATTTGAAAACTTAGGAGACATTGAGAGATTTCTAGAAACACTAGTAACCTAAACTAACACTGAATGAGGTGGAAAAATTGAACAGACCCATAACAAAAAAAAAAAAAAATTGAACAGGTCATGGAAAAAAAAAAAAAAAAACTACCAACAACAACAAAAAAGTCTTGTATGAGAATGCTTCAATGGAGAAATCAATCAAACATTCAGAGAAGAGCTGACATCAATCCTGCTCAGACTACTCCAGAACGTGGAAAAGGATGGAAGCCTCCCAAATTCATTTTATGAAGCAAGCATAAACCTCATTCCCAAACCAGGCAAAGATATCATTAAAAAGGAAAACCACAGATCAATATTTCTCATGAGTATGGATGCAAAAATCTTCAAAAATCCCAGCAAATAGACTTGAACAACATATAGTAAATAATAATAATACATCATGACCAAGTGGTGTTCATACAGGTATGCAACGATGATTCAACATTAGAAAATCAACCAACATGATCCATCACATTAGTAAAATACAGGGGAAAAAAAGTATAATCATATCAATTGAAACGGAAAAGGCATTCAAGAAAATCCAACATCATTCCTGATAAAGGAGAAAAATAGTAATAGAAAGGAAATTCCTCAACATAATAAAGGGTGTATATGCCAAGCCAACAGCCAACATTATTCTCAATACAAAGAGACTAAAAGCATTCCCCTTGCAAACAGGAAACAGACAAGGATGGCATGTATCACCAGTTCTATTCAGCCTTGTACTGGAAGTTTTAGCAGGGGCAATAGGCAAGAAAGATAAATAAAAGGCATCCAAATTAATAAGGAAGAAGTAAAGTTACCCTACTTGTAGATGATATGACCTTATACATAGAAAACCCAAGAGACTCAGCAAGAAAACTACTGGAACTAATTGAGAAATGTAGCATACTGGCAGGATACAAGATCAACATACAAAAATCAGTTGGATTCCTTTACATCAGCAAAGAGATCTCTGGAAATGACATAAGGAAATCAATAGCATTTACAAAAGCTACGAAAAAAAAAAAAAGATAAAATACTTGGGACTAAATATTATCAAGGACACAAAAGATCTATATAAAGAAAACTTAAAAACATTACTTCAAGAAACTATAAGAGAAAACAACAAAGAGATACCATCTTGCCCCAGCACTAGTAGCAAAGTTCAACAAGACAGAAAATAACAAATGCTGGAGAGGATGCAGAGAGATTCGGACTCTCATACACTGCTGGTGGAACAGTAAAATGGTCCAACCATTGTGGAAAGCAGTATGGTGATTCCTTAAAAGTTGGAATTAGAAATTCCATTTGACCTAGCCATTACATATATACTAGGTATATATCCTAAAGAAGTGAGAGCCATGACAAGAGCAGACATATGCACACCCATGCTCATTGCAGCACTATTTACAATAGCCAAAAGATGGAAACAACCTAGGTGTACATCAACTGAGGAATGGATAACCAAATTATGGTACATACACAAAATGGAATATTGTGCAACCATAAAGAATAACCTAGAATCTGCAAAACACTGCTTAACGTGGATGAACTTGGAGGACATTATGCTGAGTGAAATAAGTCAGTCACAAAAGGACAAATATTGTATTAGTCCATTATAAAAGTCAAGGAGAGGTTTATATATGGAAGGAAATTTTCTATGTTGTTTACCAGGGGTGGGAGGAGAAGGGAGGGAACACTCTTAGATAGGTAGAAATAAATATTGATTTGGGTGAAGAGAAAGGAAATGTACCAAAAGTGAGTAATCCAACATGGTGGCATTGAGGAAGAGGAAGAGATAGAGAGGTACATGGGAAGTAGAGACAACAAAGATGAACCCTTTTGCACATACAGTACTGTGTTGTCAGTGAAGGCAAACTTGGGTATACAGGTGGACAGGCTGAATTATTAGGTATGTCTATGCAGTGGGGAGTGTACTCAAGACCATGTTTAGTGTTGGCAGACAAGTTCTACAAGTGTATGTTCTGTAAGAATTCCCAGGTGTATAGTAGAGCTCACAAGGGACAGGGTTGTAGTCACTTCTTGGTCACAGCCAGCTTCCCAGATGGAGCAAGTAGTTGAACCTGTGGGCTCAGGACCATAGTCTCAGGGGACATCAAGCTCAATTGACATAACATACTACACAAAACTTTCTTCCACCTCCTACTTTGGTGTGTAGCCACTGGGATCTTAAAAACTCGCAAGCAGCCATCTAGATGAAACAATGGGTCTCTCCTTGTGCAGAGAAGAGTCCTTGTCCAAGAAGATTGAAGAAAATCAAAGATTTATGAAAACAATTAGTCCAAGTGACTGGTACACCATGTGATCTGCAGCCTATATGACTAGGAAACAGAAGAACTAGATGGTGCCCAGCTACCACTGTCAACCACTCAGAGGGGGATCTATGTAGGAGATCCTGGATAGAGAGGGAGAACAATGTGGAACAAAACTCAAAATCATTTGTGGAGGGAAAAAAAGGACCAGGTTTGCTAGTCTGATAGAGCCTGGTAGAACCACTGAGACTATGGAACCACTGAGGTATGGAATTTAACCCACACCTGTGGCTTTTAGCCATATGAGGTGAACATTTACATTTGGTAGATACACTCCTTGGAGAGAAAAATCACGGGAGAGAGAAGGGCTGTTTATGTACTGGGAGACAATTCAGGGGGCAGGAATGCATGGAGGGATGCACACATGGAAGAGATAACTATCAGGAGGAAGTGGGAGGGGAGCAGTTCTTTTGGGGTAAACTGTAGTCAATGTGATGAGACAAAGTGTAAGTGAACTGCTGTATGGAAAGTAAATTTGCTCTATAAACTTTCACCCAAATCACAATTAAAAGAAAAGAAACTATAAGAGATCTTCAAAAATGGAAGAACAAGTAAAAATGTCAATACTACCCAACACAATCAATACGTTTAATGCAATCTCAATCCAGATCCCATGAACATTGTTTTTTTTGTTGTTGTTGTTAGGTGTTGTCGAGTTGTTTCCAACTCATAGCAACCCTATGCACAGCAGAATGAAACACCACCCGATCCTGCACCAGCTCCATGATCCTTGCTATACTTCAGCCCATCGTCACAGCCACTGTGTCAATCCATCCTGTTGAAGGCCTTCCCCTCTTTTGTTGACCGTCCACCTTACCAAGCATGACATCATTCTCCAGGGAATAGTCCCTTCTGACAATATAACCAAAGTAGGTGTGACAAAGTCTGGTCATGCTCGCTTCCAAGAAGCATTTCACCTGCACTTCCTCCAGGACAGACCTGTTAGTTCTCTTAGCAGTCCATAGCACTTTCAGTATTCTTCTCCAGCACAACTAAAAAGCATCAACTCTTCTTCGGTCTTCCTTATTCATCGTCCAGCTCTCTCATGCATACAAGGTGATTGGAAATATTATGGCTTGTGTCAGGCACACCTTAGTCCTCAAGGAGACATCTTTGATCCTCCGCATTTGAAAGAGGTCCTTTGCAGCTGACTTGTCAAATGCTATACATTGTCTAATGTCCTGACTGCTGCTTTCATTGGTGTCAATTGTAGAACCAAGCAATGTGAATTCTTGACAACTTCAAATTTTTCTCAGTTTATCATGGTTCTGCTTATAGGTCCAGTTGTGAGTATTTTTGTTTTCTTTATATTGAGATGTAATCCTTACTTACTTACTGTTCGAACAGAACAAAGGGACACTACATGGTTTAAAATCAAGAAGGGAGTGCATCAGGCTTGTATCCTTTCTCCACATGTATTCAATCTATATGCTGAGCAAATAATC
>NW_006921861.1:2033360-2045193 GCF_000298275.1 Orycteropus afer afer | reverse complement strand
GTGGCTGCGATGATGGGCTCAAGTATAGCAGGGATTGTGGGGCTGGCGTGGGATCGGGCAGTGTTTCGTTCTGCTGTGCATGGGGTCGCTATGAGTTGGAAATGACTCCACAGCACTTAACAACAACAACAATCCTTACTATACTGCAGACTGTATTCTTCAACCTTCATCAGTAAGTGCCTCAAGTCATCCTCACTTTCAGCAAGCAAAATTGTGTCATCACCATAACAATCACAGATTGTTAATGATTTTTCCTCCAATCTTGATGCCCTGTTTCTCTTCATATAGTCCAGCTTCTCAGATTATTTGCTCAGCATATACATTGAATAAGTATGGTGAAAGGATACAACCCTTACATACTCTGTTCTTGATTTTAAACCATGCAGTGTCCCCTTGTTCATTTTGAATGACAGCCTCCTGGACAATGTACACGTTCCTCATGAGTACAATTAAGTGTTAGGGAATTCCCATTGTTCTCAATGCTATCCACAATTTGTTATGATCCACACAAACAAATCCCTTTGCATAGTCAATAAAACACAAGTAAACATCTTTCTGGTATTCTTTGTCTTGAGTCATGATTCATCTGACAGCAGTTGTGATATCCTTTGTTCCACATCCTCTTCTGAATCCAGCTTGCACCTCTGGAAGTTCTGTCAATATACTGCTGCAACTGTTTTTGAATTATTTTCAGTAAGATCTCACTTGTGTGTGATATTAATGATATTGTTCCATAATTTCCACATTCTGGGGGATCACCTTTCTTTGGAATGGGTACAAATATGGATCCCTTCCAGTCAGTTGGACAGGTAGCTGTTTTCCAAATCTCTTGGCATAACAAAGTGAGTGCCTCCAGTGGGGCACCCATTTGTTGAAACATCTCAATGGGTATTCCGTCAATTCCCAGAGCCTTGTTCTTTGCCAATTCCTTCATTGCAGCTTCAACTTCCTTCTTCAGTACCATTGGTTCGAGATCATATGCCACCTCCAGAAATAGATGAAGATCTACCAGTTCTTTTTGGTACAATTACTCTGTGTATTCCTTCCATCTTCTTTTGATGTTTCCTGCCTCATTCAATACTTTCCCCATAGAATCTTTCAATATTGCAACTTGAGGCTTAAATTTTTTTCCTCAGTTCTTTCAGCTTGAGAAATGCCAAGCATATTCTTCCATTTTGGTTTTCTAACTCCAGGTCTTTGTACATTTCATTATAATAATTGGCTTTGTCTGTTCGAGCTGCCTTTGCAATCAGTTCAGCTCTTTTATCTTGTCATTTCATCCATTTGCTTTAGCTACTCTCCACTCAAGGGCAAGTTTCAGAGTCTCTTCTGTCATCCATTTTGGTCTTCTCTTCTTTTATCTTCTTTTTAGTGACTTCTTGCTTTCTTTATGTATGGTGTTCTTGATGTCATCCCACAATTCTTGTTTTCTGTCATTGGTGTTCAATGAATCAAATCTATTCTTTAGATGGTCTCTAAATTCAGGAGAGATATATTCAAGATCATATTTTGGCTCTTGTGGACTTGTTTTAATTGTCTTTAACTTCAAGTTGAACTTGTATATAAGCGGTTGATGATCTGTTCCACAATCAGCTCCTGGCCTTGTTTATGCTGAAGATATCGAGTTCTCCATTGCCTCTTGCCACAGATGTAGTCAATCTGATTCCTGTTTGTTCCATCTGGCAAAGTCCTCGTGTACAGCCACCATTTGTGTTGTTAAAAAAAGGTATTTGCAATGAATAAGTCGTTGGTCTTGCAAAATTCTACCATTTGATTTCCAGCATTATTTCTGTCTTCAAGGCCAAATTTTCCAAATTCTGGTGATTCTTCTTTGTTTCCATTGATCAGAAAGAAGGTTGGGCAATCTCCTTCTGTAGTGATACCACCTCAGAGACCCAAGGAGGTGTCGCTATGAGTCGGGTCTGACTCAATGGCACATAACAACAACAACATCTTTGTTTCCAACTTTATCATGTCAGTCACCAGTGATAATGAACACATCCTAATTTCATGTTTGGTTAATTTCAGACTGCATAAGTTGATAAAGGGAGCTCTGGTAGCATAGCAGCTAAGGCACTTGACTGCTAACCAGAAGGCTGGTGGTTCAAACCCACCAGCCACTCCTCGGAAGGAAGATGGGACAATCTATTTCCGTAGTGATACTGCCTTGGAAACCCAAGGAGGGGTCGCTATGAGTCGGGTCTGACTCAACGGCACATAACAACAACAACAACAAGTTGATAAAAATCTTCAATTTTATCAAATGAGCATATGATATAAGCAATTTTATTATCTTTGGCTTTGGTGATTGGTGCATAAATTTGAATAATAGTCATACTTACTGGTCTTTATTGTAGGCATATGGATATTATCCTATTGCTGACAGCACTGTACTTCAGGACAAATCTTGAAGCATCCTTTGTGATGATGAATGCCATGCCATTCCTCTTCAAATTGTCATTCCCGGCATAGTAGATCATATGGTTGTCTGATTCAAAATGGCCAAAATTGGTCCATTTCAGCTCACTAATTCCTAGGATATCAATCTTTATGTGTCCCATTTCATTTTTGACCACTCCCAATTTTCCTAAATTCATATTTCATATATTCTATGTTCCAATTATTAATGGATGTTTGCAGCTGTTTCTCCTCAATATGAGTCATGCCACATCAGAAAATGGAGGTCTTGAAAACTTTACCTTATCCATATGAGTAAGACTGGTTTTACTCTGATGATGCAGCTCTTTCCCTGTTGTATTTTAGACCCTTCAAACCTATGTAAGTCATCCCCCTCCACTGTATTGGACAATGTTTCTTCATAAAGTTGCTCAACAATGTATCAGAAAGTTTCTCTGCTATTCATAAAGTTTTCCCTGGCTAACTCTTTGAGAAGTGGATAGCCTCTTCCTTCTTCCTAGTCTGTCTCAGTCTCCAAGCTGCACTGAAACCTGTGTACCATGTGCACCCTTCTGGGTTTGAAATTTCAGTGGCACAGCCTCAAGACTCACAGCAACATGTCACCACAATAGGACAAACTGAGAGAGAAGTTTGTCTCCCTTAGCTGTTCGAAACCTCTCCAACCTCCCCTTACCTGGATCCTTGCTGTTTCCTCACTCTGTCCCAGCCCCTCTGGCCTTTTTCTCTCCTGTCCCCTGCTTTCCCTGCCTTGCCACTTGTGGGGCATGGCCTGGGTTCCCTCCCCTTACCTGTATCCTACTGCTGACTCCTTGCTCTGTCTGTCCCCCTGGACTTTTTCTCTCCTTTCCCCAGCTTTCCTGCCTTGCCACTTTGGGGCGTGGCCTGGGTTCCCTCCCCTCACCTGTATCCTACTGCTGACTCCTTGCTCTGTCCCTGTCCCCCTGGCTTTTTTCTCTCCTTTCCTCTGCTTTTCTGCCTTGTCATTTTGGGGCTTGGCCTAGGTTCCCTCCCCTTACCTGGATCCCACCACTGACTCCTCACTCTGTCCTGGTCTCCCTGGCTATTTTCCTCTCCTTTCCCTCACTGTCCTGCCTTGCCACTTGTGGGGCATGGCCTGGGTTCCCTACCCTCACCTTGATCCCTGTGGCTGACTCCTCACTCTGTCCCTTGTCCCCTTCAGCTTTTTCCTCTCCTTTCCCCTGCTTTCACACCTTGCCGCTTGTGGAGTGTGGCCTGCATCCCCTCTCCTCCCCTGTATCCCTGTGGCTGACTCCTCACTTTTTCCTGTCCCCAGGGCTTTTTTTTTCCTCTCCTTCCTCCCTGCTTTCCCACCTTGCCACTTTGGGGCATGGCCTGGGTTCCATTCCCTCACCTGGATCCCACCACAGATTCTTCACTCTGTCCTGGTGCCTCTGGCCTTTTTCCTCTCCTAAACATTGTTTAGGACATGGAAAAACCAATCACTAATTTTATATGGAAAGGAAAGAGACCTTGAATAAGCAAAGTTACTGAAGAAAAGGAACAAAGTAGGAGATCCCAGATCTCAAAACCTACTATACAACCACAGTAGTCAAAACATCCTGGTACTGGAAAAATGACAGACACGTTGATCTATGAAACACAATTGAGAACCCACAAATACATCCACCCACCCATGGTCACCTGATCTTTGACAAAGGGCCAGAACCCATTAAACAAGGAAGAGATGATCTCCTTAATAAATGGTGTGGGAAAAACTGAATATCCATTTGTGGAAAATGAAACAAGATCCATACGTCACACCATACAGAAAAATAACTTCAGATGGATCAAAGACTTAAACATAAAACCTAAAACTACAAAGTTTATCAAAGAAAAAATAGGGGTCATAATTTTTGGCATTAATGGACTACCAAACATAAGTCAAAATGCACAAACAGCAGAACATAAGCTAGATGATTGGGACCTTCTAAAAATTAAATTATGCTGATCAAAAGACTTCTCCAAAACAGTAAAAAAGGACCTACATATTGGGAAAAATATTCAGCAAGGACATCTGACAAGGGACTTATCTAAAATTTATAGAAAACTCCAACACCACAATACAAAAAGACAAACAATCCAATTAAAAAAAAAATGAGTGCAATATATTCAATTTGCCAACAAATACATGAAGCACTGTTTATGATCATTAGCCATTGTGTTGTTGTTGTTAGGTGCAGCTCAGTTGGTTTCAACTCACAGTGACCCTTTGTACAACAGAACAAAACACTGCCCATTCTTCAGTCAACAATCTTTGCTATACCTGAGCCCATCATTGAAGCCATTGTGTCAATCCATCTTGCTGAAGGCCTTCCCCTTTTTTGTTAACCCTCCACTTTACCGAGCATGATATTATTCTCCAGGTAATGGTCCCTTCTTACAACATGAGAAAATAGGTAAGATGGAGTTTGTCATTTCTAGCTTCCAAGGAGCATTCCAACTTCACTTCTTCCAGGACAGATTTGATAATTCTTCTAGCAGTCCATGGTACTTTCCGTGTTCTTTGCCAACACCACAACTCAAAAGCATCAACACTTTTGTTTTATTTATATTAAGGTATAGTCTACACTGCAGACGTAGTCTTCAACCTTCATCAGTAATTGCTTCAAGTCATCCTCACTTTCAGCAAACAAAGTTGTATTGACAGCATATTGCAGGTTGTAAATGAGTCTTCCTCCAATCCTGATGCTATGTTCCTCTTCATATAATCATGCTTCTCAGACTATTTGCTCAGCATACAAATTGAATGAGTATGGTGATAGGATACAACCTGACATACTCCTTTCTTGATTTTAAACCATGCAGTATCCCCTTGATCTGTTCAAATGACAGCTTCATAATCTATGTGAAGTTCCTCATGTGTACAATCAAATGTTCTAGAAGTCCCATTCTTTTCAATGTTATCCATAATTTGTTATGATCCACATAATTGAATACTTTTGCATAGTCAATAAAACATAAGTAAACATCTTTCTGGTACTCTTTGATTTCAGCTAAGATCCATCTCACATCAGCAATGATATCCCTTGTTCCACATCCTCTTCTGAATCCAGCTTGCATTTCTGGAAGCTCTCTGTCAATATACTGCAGCAACCGATTTTGAATTATTATCTTCAGTATGATTTTACTTGTATGTGATATTAATGATATTGTTTGATAATTTTCACATTTTGTGCAATCACCTTTCTTTGGAATGGGTACAAATATAGATCTCTTCCAGTCACTTGGCCAGGTTTCCAAATCTCTTGCTATAGTCCAGTGAGAGCCTCCAGCGCAGCATCTGTTTGTGGAAATATCTCAATGGGTGTTCTGTCAGTTACTGGAGCCTTGTTCTTAGCCAATTCCTTCAGTGCAGCTTTGACTTTTCCTTCAATACCATTGGTTCTTGATCATATTCTACCTCCTGAAATGGATGAATATTGACTAATTATTTTTGGTACAATGACTTTGTGTATTCCTTGCATCTTCTTTTGATGTTTCCTACATCATTCAATATTTTGCCCATAGAATCTGTCAATATTGCAACTCAAGGCTTCAATTTTTTCTTCACTTCTTTCAGCTTGAGAAATTCTGAGTGTGTTCTTTCCTTTTGCTTTTCTAACTCCATGTCTTTGCACATTTCATTATAGTAATTGGCTTTGTCTTCTCAAGCTGCTCTTTGAAACCTTCTGTTCAGCTCCTTTATCTAGTCATTTCTTCCACTTGCTTTACCTACTCTCCACTCAAGGGCAGGTTTCAGAGTCTCTTCTGACATCCATTTTGGTCTTTTCTTCCTTTCCTGTCTCTTTAATGACCTCTTGCTTTCTTCATGGATGATGTTCTTGAAGTCATTCCACAAGTCCTCTAGTTTTGGGTCACTGGTGTTCAGGGCATCAAATCTATTCTTTAGATGGTCTCTATATTCAAAAGGGATATTATCAAGGTCATATTTTGGCTCTCATGGATTTTTTAAATTGTCTTCAACTTTAATTTGAATTTGAATATGAATAGATGATGGGCTGTTACACAATCAGTTCCTGGCCTTGTTTTGGCTGAAGATATTGAACTTCTCCATCACCTCTTGTCACAGATGTAGTCAATTGGTTCAAACCCACTAGCCACTCCTCAGAAGGAAGGTTGGGAAATCTACTTCCATAGTGATACTATCTCAGAAACCCAAGGAAGGGTTGCTATGAGTCAGATCCAACTCAATGCAGTTAGGTTGTTTTTTTTTTTTTAATACTTGTACATTCCATGTTCTAATTATTAATGGATGTTTGCAGCTGTTTCTTCTCATCTTGAGTTGTGCCATATCAGCAAATGGGGGTCCTAAAAGCTTTACTCTATCCACATAATTAAGATTGGCTCTATTCTGAGGATGCAGCTTTTCCCCAGTCTTACTTTGAGTGTCTTCCAACTTGAGGAGTCATCTCCTGGCACTATATCACACAATGTTCAGGGCTATTCATAGAGTTTTCCAATAATATATCAGACAGTGTTTCATTGTTATTTATAAGGCTTTTGCTGGCTAATTCTTTGAGAAATGGATGGCTTCTTCCTACTTCCAAGTCCGTCTTAGTCTGGAAGGTCCACTGAAACCTGTCCACCATGGGTAACCCTGCTGGCATTTGAAACACCAATGCCATAGTCTCCAGCCTCACAACAACACTCAAGCCACCACAGTGTGACAAACTGACAGACATGTTTGTCTCCTTTAGTTGTTCCAAACTGCTATGCTTATTTTCTGGTCTCCCCCTCCCTGCTCACTTACTTGGCCTACCCTCAGGGTGAAAACACCTGCCTTCTGCTGGTCCTTGGCTAGCTTACCACAGTCTACTTCCATGCACACAAACTTCCACCTGCCACTGATCCCAGGGCTGGTTTACCATGGCCTGCCTCCATGCACCCATTACTTGGTATATATCCTAAAGAAGTAAGAGCCAGAACATGAATAGATATATTCACACAAATCTTCATCACAACAGTATTCACAATAACAAAGAGATGGAAACAACCTAAGTGTACATCAGTGGAGGAATGGAAGACCAAATTGGTACCCAAACACAATGGAATACTACGCAACACTAAAGAATAATGTAGAATCTGTGAAATACTTCATAACATGGGTGAAACTGGAGGATGTTATGCTGAGTTAAATATGTCAATCACAGAAGGACAAACATTGTATCAGTCCATTATTGTAAAAAGTCAAGGAAAGGTTTACATATGGAAGAAAACTTTCTTTGTTGGTTACCAGGGAGGGGAAGGAAAACTGCTACATAGGTAAGAGACAAATATTGATTTAGGTGAAGGAAAAGGCAATATGCCAAAAGTGAGTGACCAACATAGTCACACTAAGAAAAAGGAAGACACAGATAGGTGCACAAGAGGTCCAGACAATGCAGATATACACTTTTCCATCCACAATATTGCATTATCAGTAATAACAAGCATTAATATACATGTAGATATGTAAGTAGACAGCTGAATGATCATGTATGTCTAGGCAAAAGGGAATATACCCATGAGCATATATAAGTTTGCAAGATGATATTTTTACATACGTATTTGCATGTGTTATAAGGATTTCCACATATATAGAAGCGTAAATGGGAGCAAAGTTATGATAACTTCTGAGCCACAGCCAACCACAATGAGGGAGTAAGTTATGGGGCCCCATGGGCTTGAAGCCATGATCACAAGAGACATCAAGCTCCATTGCATAACATACTACACTTAAACATTGTTTTACTCTACTTTAGTGAGTAGCAACTGGGGTCTTGAAAGCATACAAACAATGATCTGAGATGAAACTATTGGTCTCTCCTCATTCAGGGTAAAGAGTGAAGAAAGCCAGAGACACATGCAAACAGTCCAACAGACTAGTGGACCATGTGAACCTCAGCCTATATGACCATGAGACAAGAAGAACTAGGTGGTGTCTGGCTACTGATGTCAGCCACTTTGAAAAGGATCAGTATAGGAGATCCTGGATAGAGTGGCATAAAAATGTGGAACAAAACTCAAAATTGTAAAAAAAAAAAAAAAAGCTGTGTTAGACTGGGTTCTCTGGAGGGAAAAAAGAAACAACTAAGCTCATTCATATATATATATATACAGAAAGAGAGAGAGAAATTTATCTTAGAAAAGTGGCTCACAAATGTATAGAAGCCGGTTAGTCCAAAGTCCCTGGATCAAACGTCAAGCTGGAGGCTTTTCCTGGCTCCTGCAACCCCATGGGCCAAGAAGCTCAAGGCTGGCAGGCAGTACACCAGCTGTAGATTCCAATGAATGAAGAATCCAAGATCTCCAGGCCAAACACTGAACTGCTCACTCATGGAGAGTTGTAGGCAGCACAACAGAATACCAATCCACAGAAGAATGTCTCTCTTCCCAGGATGTCCCTGAATATACTGGAAGCAGGCCACACCCCTAGGGAAACTACCCTTCAAAAGATTGGCCATGTAGAACACAGTCATCCAATCCCATCGTGGGAACGACCACACAGAACTGGGGTCCAGCCAAGTTGACACACAGCTCCAACTATCACACAGGCTTACATGTGTGAAAAAGACTGCTGAAACCCCCACAACTATTGCCCTTAGTCACCTTTTAGGCCTGGAATTGAACTCACTCCCTTGCCCTCTAGCCAAACAATAGACAGGCATATAAGGTGAATATGTACACCAGGTAGTTACACTCCTTAGAACAATCAACCATGGGAGATCAGAAGGGCAGTATCTGCCACAGGAAGATAGCTCAGAGGGCAGGAATGCATAGAAAAGAAAGACACGGGGAAAAAGTAACCACAGGGTGGAAGTGGGAAGTTTTTGGTCTTGCAAAATTCGATCCTGTGATAAAGCTGTAAAGCTAAGAGGTTTCAATCAATGTCATGAAACAAAATATGTATGAATAGTTGTATGGAAAAGAATTTATTCTGTTAACTTTCACCCAATTTTTTTTAAAGTTATACAAGGGAAAACAAAGTAAATCCCAAATAAAATTTTAGAGAAAATATCTCTACACATAGCAGTTAACCTTATTTTCTAAATTTTGAAAACGAGTGACCATATGCTTAGTAAGAGAAAATCTTTACATGTAACATGCAATAATGTTGAGACAACTGGTATTAATAAAGGTGTCTAGGTGTTATGGACTACACAGGGTGATACTCTAAGAGGGTGCAGTGTAGTAAATTACTTAGTATGTCTTTTCTACCCATAAGTCATTGTAAACTCAGTGGTGGAATGAGCAACTGAGGAGCTCCTGATTGTAAATGTTATCCACCTGGGTTATTTCTGTTGGGCATGACACAATGCAATGTTATGGGAAGTTCTCTCTCAGGTGCTTAGAGTTCTGATGCTATGATTGGCTAGTTTGGCCACTCTTCCAAGCTCAAAAGGTGGCCTCCTAGAGGCAGAATTATCTCTGACTGCTAGTTGAGGAAGAAGTGCTGCTGAAAGAGACACATGCTGCTGGGAAAGAGATGCAAGAGACACATGTTGCTGGGTAAGACACCAAGGGACATGCACTGCTGGGAGAGAGACTGTGAGAGACTTGGCTGAGAGACAGTGGGCTGGGAGAGAGACTGAGCATTTTTCCTGAACTTGAATTGTAGCCTAGTGATTCCCTAATAAACCCCATAATCTGTGAGTTCTGCGTGGCCACTGCAGTGAATTATCGAACCTAGGAGAGAGGTGGTGGGTTCTTTGGGAGGAACGGTTGGAGAAAGGGCTGGAGGGAGGTAGCATGTCTGGCCTTGCAGTAATAGGCCTTGGGCTATTAATGGTGATTCTGCCTTCCTCTTGTGGGGTTCTTGGAGGTCAGATTATGTGGCCTCCTTGCCCTTTTTGCAGTTGGTGTCAGAAGTGGTGGGATTCATTGCAGTGGCTCCAGACTCATAGAAGCACCAGACTTTGTAAAAGAAAGAAGGAAGGGGCCTGGGAAGTGAAACTTTGGATTCTTAGATGGTTACTTTCTTTGGTGTTACCTCTTGAAGTAGGTAATTGATCCAGAAGTGAGGGCTTTTGGTTACACCCAGCCAAAGGCCCAAGGCCATATGCATAGAATGGGATGGTAATCAATGTGAAGAGATGAACCTGGAATGTCTTTAAAAGGATTATGTGTTTTGGATTATGTGTTTATCTGAATGTACTATGGCTATTGAATATTTTCTTACCTGCTTGTACATTAGAAACGATTATGGGGTATGTGGATAACAGAGAGTGTTATCCACATATCCACCTTCAGCCAATACTTGATTGGATAAGTTAAAAGGGGAAATGGAATTTGCCCAGCAGAAACACAGGCTTTTGTTTTAAGCCCTGTGTGTAGAGAGTACTAGGAGCTTAGGAAGAAAACCTGAGCCCCACCCAAGACTACTGAGGGAAGGGAAGATTTGCATTGGAAGAGAGGACCTGAAGAGAAAAAATAACTGTTTGGCTCTTTGAATTTCAAGCAAGCTGACTGGTTTTGCGTGCATCCATAAGGGAAAGTCATGGTCAGTGAGAGAAACCCCTTCCAGGACTGAAAGTTAAAGGAAGCCAGTGAGTAGTAAGACTTGTATGTTACTTGCTTGTGACCACCTGGATCCACCTGAGTGGAAATGGGGGAAGTGCAGCAAAGAAGAAACGGGCTGAGTTTGGTACTCTTTGACCTAGGCCCAGAGCCTGGGGATGAGAGGAAGGGCTGGCTGGTCTGAAATGCAATGAATTGTGAGCCTACTGGCATTGAAATAATCCCTGAGGACTGAAGATGTAAGAGAAGGTGCTGGCTGGTCTGAAGTGAAGTGTGACTCCCAAACTTGGCAGCTGGTACCCATGACCTAGCTGGGATGGCTAGGGCTGAGCTGACCAGAACCTGACCAAATGAAGAGGAAGATGTTTGACACTGAGCTGGTGTTAAGTTGCTGCAATTTGATGGCTTGAGCTGGGCTGGAATTTGCTTGTTTATGGACCTATATGCCTGAAGTTTCCAAGCAGAACAGAAGATTCTCCAGACAGAAAGGACCATACTTGTCTCTTCAGAGTACTGGTTTGATAGGGATGGGCCAATTGGAAATTGGCTATTTAAAATGGGGGGAGATAAAGGCATGAAATGGTTGGCTCACACACTTTCATGGTTGTGGTTATTCTTAAACTGATGGTAAAGGGGATTTTTTGGGATGTGAATTTTTGAAGTATAAAAGGGATAATGGCTAGAAAAGCCAGGGGGTGGCCTACAGTGTAGTAAATTACTTAGTGTGATAGTTGAAGATGTGCCAACTTGGCTGGACTCCAGTTGTGAGTGGTGGTTCCCATGATGGATCACATGACTGCATTCTAAGCGGCCGGTCGGCCTAGGGGGAGTTTCCCCAGGGGTGTGGCCTACCTGCAATGTTATCCCAGGGACAAACTGGAAGAACGGCATTCCGGAC
>NW_006921861.1:2024890-2032481 GCF_000298275.1 Orycteropus afer afer | reverse complement strand
AGAGACAGTGGGCTGGGAGAGAGACTGAGCATTTTTCCTGAACTTGAATTGTAGCCTGGTGCTTCCCTAATAAACCCCATAATCTGTGAGTTCTGCGTGGCCACTGCAGCAAATTATCGAACCCAGGAGAGAGGTGGTGGGTTCTTTGGGAGGAACGGTTGGAGAAAGGGCTGGAGGGAGGCAGCATATCCAGCCTTGCAGTAATAGGCCTTGGGCTATTAATGGTGATTCTGCCTTCCTCTTGTGGGATTCTTGGAGGTCAGATTATATGGTCTCCTTGCCCTGTTTGCAGAGGGGGTGACACTAAAATTGTCTATAATTTTTTTGTGCCATGTTTCAGCAGAAATTTATTACTTTTAATAAAAATATCTCTGTAGTTAGTTATAGCAACAAAATCATTTTTGGTAAGCCCAGCTTACACATATGTCAATATATGTACAAGGCTAAAATTCTATGCTAATTTATTTTTTGAACTTTCTAATGTAGTGTGATCAGAGCTGTCATTATTACCCAATCACAATGACACTTCAAATCATATGATTTCATCCCCTCCATACCACATGAATGTACTGTTGTTTTCATTACTGCTGGTGTTTTTATATGAGATCTGGTGGTGTAGTGCCTGAGGCATTTGACTACACTGATTGTGTCAAATTCTGTGGTATTTTAGCTACAATATTGTGGTAATTAGTATTTGTGAATCTATATCTATAACTTTTCAGTGAATAAAGTATTAATTAAAGAAAAAGGAAAAAATAAAAAGTAACTATGTTATAGCTAACAATGTTGTAATTTAATGTAGAAAGATTTTATAAAATAGTTTGGTGTTAGTATTCACATAATCTCAGAAATATTGCACTTAAGCAATTTAAAACTATTTGTTATATATTATCTATTATTAAATTTGATAACATACATTACTAAGGATTCTGTGTGGTCTGGTAGAAGAGGAGGTCTATGGGAGTGGAGCATGACACCATAAGTTATCACACTGGGTGACACTAACTCTGCTGTTATCACAGCCTAAGTTGTAACATAATATGAATATAAAGTATCTTAATTCTCTACTGTTGCTATAAAGGAAATACCACAGTGGATGGCTTTACAAACAGGTATTTATTTTTACAGTTTAGGAAGCTCGTAGTCTACATTAAAAGTGTTGGCTCTGGGTAAAGGTCCCTCAACTTTGGGCTTTATTTAGCTTTGCCTTGTGTTCCAGGCCCAGTGGAGCTAGAGGCACCTCCTAACTCATGCAGCTGCTGGCTTCAGAGGCTGAGAAACCCAAGATTGGCAGGTAAAATGGCACAATCCCAAGACTGGTAGACAACATGGCAGGCCACTGGTTCAAGTCCAGGAATAATCCCAAGATTGGCAGACAACATGGCAGATCACTGGTTCAAGTCCAGGAACTGGAGATGGAAGCTTGGCCAAACACAGGATCCAAATGTGCCAAAAAGCTAGAGATCTTTTACAAATCTTCTCCATATATACTGGAAGCAGGCCACACCCTGAAGGCAATTCCACCATAGAGTTAGTTATACCACATACAATCTCATCATGGGAAATAACTACATTCAGGCAAAATCATAGCCCAGCCAAGTTGACACACAACTTTAACTACAACATAAAACTTGTAGTTAGGGTATACCAAGAATATAACAGAATTATCAAGCTTCTGAATATTAATGAAACACTTTGGGATAAGCAGAATAAACCCTCAGATGAAGCCTGTTGATTTTAGTGCTTATATTTAAATCTGAGAGCTCTGGTAGCATAGTGGCTAAGACAATTGCCTGCTAACCAGACGGCTGGAGGTTCAAACCCACCAGCCACTCCTCGAAAGGAAGGTTGGGCAATCCTACTTCCGTAGTGATACTGCCTCGGAAACCCAATGAGGGGTCGCTATGAGTCGGGTTTGACTTGACGGCACATAACAACAACAACAACAACATATTTACATCTAAGAATACAGTTGCAACCAAGTTAGCAATAAAAAAAAAAAAACTAAAATTATAGCTGATAATATTATGCTCTAGTTGTTTCATGTTAGGCAAAATGTAAGAGAACACATTGACACATAAAATTTTAACCCAAAGAAAATTAGACATATGACTGGGTTCATGCAACTCATAACACATTAAATAAGCATTATTATTATTGTAGAACTTTTTCCTTGCAAATCAGGAAAAAAACCTTTTATGGCTTTTAATTAAGTTTCAAAATGGTCAGCAATTTATTATAGGTCACCAAGAAACAATTTATTTAACCGAAGATTTTGAAGCAATATATATTGCTTCATGTGGCTTGGTTTCTTAGTCAAGAGCATAAAAGTTAACATACACTCAGATGCTCAGAATATTTCCTCTTGGACAGATTACACAAAGCAAGAGGAAGAAAGTTCATATTTTATGTGAAGGCAATAAACAGTAAATTTAGGGGAAAGGCTATCAAAATTGAACAAACTTAGTTAAGATTTTAACATTTTTCATAGATTTTTCAAACTCAGGTAGTATAAATAAAGGCAAATAAAAATTTCCAAGTTTTGTCACTTATTATGTTCTCATATTCTGAAATAAACACTTTATTTTAGATCTGATCTTAGAAATTCTGTGAGGTCACAACTAATGTCACAATATTATCAAGAGGTTATCAACAAGCAATGCATTTATTGTTACTGTCTCCAAATGATTTAACAGATGATGATTTTAATTATACATTCCTCAGTTTTAATTTCTGATATGATTAATATCAATAGTTACTCCTCCTGCCAATGCATCACAAAACTGTTAGTGTCTCTAATGTTTGAAGAGTGCAAAGGTGTTTGGAAAAAAAAAAAAGTAAAATAAATATTACTTATAGGAAACAAACCCAATCTATTTCCTTAAAAAGAGAAGCAGGTACACATTTGTCTTTCACTGAATCCCTTTTTGTTTTCAGTAGTCTCAATGTCTAACTAATGTCATAATACTTGTTGTTGTTGTTATGTGCCATTGAGTTAGACCTGACTCATAGTGACCCCTCGTTGGGTTTCTGAGGCAGTATCACTACAGAAGTAGATTGCCCTATCTTCCTTCTGAGGAGTGTCTGGTGGGTTTGAACCACCAGCCTTCTGGTTAGCAGTCAAGTGCCTTAGCCACTATGGTACCAGAGCTCCCATCATAACATTTGTTGTTACTGTTGTTGTTGTTATGTGCCGTTGAGTCAGACCCAACTCATAGTGACCCCTCCTTGGGTTTCTGAGGCAGTACCACTGCGGAAGTAGATTGTCCCATCTTCCTTCTGAGGAGTGGCTGGTGTGTTTGAACCTTCAGCCTTCTGGTTAGCAGTCAAGTGCCTTAGGCACTATACTACCAGAGCTCCTATCATTTAGGAACCACAATTTAGTTCTATTACACAGAGAAAACTGAGGGGAGTGTCATGGGTTGAATTATGTCTATTCAAAATATATGTCAACTTGGCTAGGCCATGACTGCCATTATTGTGTGGTTGTCCTCCACTTTGTGATCTGATTATCCTCCATTTTGTGATGTATTATAAATCTTAGCCTGTATGTCTGTGGTTATGGTCTCATTTGGGAGAGAGCTACCCATTATGGTAATGAGACAGGATTAGGTCATGTTAATGAGGTTTGGGTTATGTGTGTTATGTTAATGAGGTAGGATTAGAGTGGGCTGTATCGTGAGTCACCACCCATCACTGCCCTACAAAAGATAAAAGCTGAAAGAAGTGAGCAGAAAAGAGAAGGCCTCCTACCATTAGAAAAGAAGAACTGGAAGTGAAAGGAATCCTTTGGACTTGAGATCCATGTGCTGAGAAATTCCTAAACCAAAGGGAAGATTGATAAGGACTTTTCCCCAAAGCCAAGAGAGAGAGAAAAATCTTCCTCTGAAGCTGGTGCCTTAAATTTGGACTCTTATCCTCATAAACTAGGAAAGCCATCCACTTGTAGTATGTGTGTTAAAGCAGCACAAGATAGCTAAGAGGGTGATGAATTTTTTATTGTGATTTTTTTTTTTTTTTTTCTTTTTGAGATCTTGTTCTGATTGGGAGGTATTCTTTCTTGAAAAACTCTCCTGTCTCTTCATAGGTAAGTTACAAGCCTGAGGGTGGGACTATGGAGGCCAGACTCTTCCCTCACCCTTTCTGCCTCATTGTCAAGAAGAATTTGTGTCATCTCAGTTCATTTGCATATGCTTAGATTGGCCTAGGTATTTTGAAAATCAAAAGATATTTAAATTGTTTGGGCTATTTTAAAAAATTCTTTATTTCATTTTAGGGCAAATTTTCTATTTTTTTCCTAAATAAAACACATTTTAGATATAATATTTAGATATAACATTTGTTGTTGCTGTTATGTGCTGTTGAGTCGAGTCGGACTCAACTCACAGCAACCCCTCCTTGGGTTTCCGAGGCAGTATCACTAAGAAAGTAGATTGCCCAACCTTCCTTCTGAGGAGTGGTTGGTGGGTTTGAACTGCCAGCCTTGTGGTTAGCGGTCTAAATTAGGTGCAAGTAAACTTTATCCAACAAAGAGCAAGTGTTTATTTTCCTTGTGTCTAAATTGGAGCAAATATTTTCTCAGCCCTCTCCTAAATTAAATCTCACATTTTTTATTGAGCTCAATTTAATATCTTTTGAAACAAGTCCAAGGAAAGTGTTTAGATACACAAATGGGAAACCCCCTACAAAACCCGAGCATCAAGCAGAAGTTCTCCAAAGTAGAAAGAAAAAGTCAAAGCAGATGGGAACTTAGCTTTCCAAACAAACAACATGAAAGGGTAATTTACCAAGTACAAGGATGTACATAATTGCTGAGATATACACTTAGTTCAACAAAAAAGGAATGGAACTCTAACCCAGGAGATTTTTATCATGTTCCCCAGCCATGGTGAGGGAAGAGACACAAGAGGCTCACATTTGGTAGTTTCACCACAAAATGGGGCACTTAAAGATGTTCCCTAGATCCTACTTCTGACAGCAAACTGGTAAAAATAATCAAACCCACTGATACTTGAACATAACATATACTCTAAACATTCATTCTATAGGCATATAGGGAGATTATTTTCATTCCAGGAAAAGCAAATGGCTCAGAGAAATTAGGTACAATTAGGATAATAAAGAAAAGAGGAGAGCATAGTAGAGATCTACCATTCACAAGATAGTCTCTGTCCCTTTATTGAGCCATATCTTTTAAGATTCAAATTTAGTAAGACTGGCTTTGAATGGGAAAAAAAGAATTTGCAACTTTGGGTAAAAGAAAAGCAGCTAGCAGAGTGATTTTGATTAGAAATTTCTTTAAAGTGAATATTTGCTTTTGTGAGTAACAAACTCCAAAATCAAAGCAAGATATCTGTTATCACTATCTCCCTTTGATATAAACACTGATACCAGAAATCTATTCAAATCACTCTGCCAAGGAATAAGAAAGGAGTGTCCTTCGAATGAATATGACTGCAAAGAACCATGGAGAGGCTGCCTTCAGTAGATTAGAAGAAAGGAAGATGGCTGGAATTAAAGAACATCTCAAATGTATTTCAAAAAACTAGCAACATACAATTGGAAATTGAACATTGTTAAAAACAAAGAAAGAAAATAAAATTTATAATTGCATTGGAAAAATTAAATCTTAGGTATAGTTCTAAAAATATTCGTGCAAAATTTATGATGAAAATTCCTAGACATCAATGAGAGAAACTAAAAAAGACATAAAAATATATAACATGCTCATGGATTAGAAGATTCAATATTGTAAGATTCTTCCCAAGTTAATCTATAGATTTAATACAAACCCAATACCAATCTCTATAGATTTTGTGTGGAAATTAGCAAACTGATTCTAAGATTTATATAAAAAAGCAAAAGATCTAGAATAACCAAAACATTTATAAATATAAAGAATAAAATGAGAGGAATCTAACTTTAATACTTACTATAAAGCTAAAGTAATCTAGAAAGAGTGGTATTGGCTAAAAGACAGACAAATAGAACAACAGAATAGAATTGAGAGTCCAGAGATAGGCCCACAAATGTATGACAAATTGATTTTTAACCAACATGCCAAGCAATTCAATGGGGAAAAGATAATCTTCAACAAATGATGCTGGAGCAATTGGACAATCTTGCAAACAATCAACCACAACCCTTATTTTGTACCATATATTAAAAAAATTAAAATAGATCATAAGCATAATCAGAAATAGAAATCAAACTCTAGAATTCATGAAAGAAAACATAGGAGAAACACCTCTATGAACATGGAATAGGCAAAATTATCTTAAAGGAGATACTGAAATCATAAACCACATGGAAAAAAAAAAGAGATAAATTTAGTTTCCTCAAAATTAAAAGTTTCTTTTTTTCTGGAAGACATTTTTTTTTTTTTTTTTAATGAAAACTTAGACTGGGAGAAAATATCTACAAAGTATATATCCAATAAAGGACCTTTTCAGTATAAAGAACACTTATAATTCAATATGAAGAAGACAAATGACTCCATTAAAAATAATAATAACAACACTGGGCAAAGAAGAACAAATGGATCCTGGAATCCAGGGATGAAGTGCAAAGAATGCTGTTATATCAAGGAGATTGTAACTAATGTCATGAAGCAAAATGTGTATAAATTTGTTGAATGGAAAACTAATTTTCTCCATAAACTTTTACTCAAACCATAATTTTTTAAAAAAGGCAAAAACTTTTAACAGGGTTCCGGCAAGATGGCAGACTAGGCAGAAAGACTGCACAAACCCACTTCAATAAAGAAAAGGGAAGCCAATTAACACAGACACAGAAGATAATCTTGGACCCATGAGCCTTGAAGGGAAGGATATAGAAGTGGACTAAGCCCTAACTAGTAGAAGAATTTGCATGAAAATACCAAAAAAGGAGACATACGGAGCTGCGGTCTGGCAGCGATCCTGAGCGATCCTGATGGCACAGACAGCTTGGAGATTCCCGACTGTTGGGAGGACCTAAGAATTAACCTAAAAATCACCCTGCTAGCCAGGGACTGCACAGAGGATTGTGCACAGTGGCTGGGTAACAAACAGAGAAGGTGAAGAGAAAGGTGGGCTGAACTGTGGACTTTTGCCGGTCCGGAGAGCATCGCCATTCTGAAGGTTTAAAAAGCAGCTTGACTACTGTGGATATTTAAAGAGACAGTGCTCTTGCAGATTTCTGGAGCTTAAGAATACTTCTGCTTTCCAGCAACCATAAGGACACTCGGCTCCTGCAAGACTGAAAAGGTATGACATTCTTCTTGTTACTACAACCTACACCTGCTTGGTGAACGGAGGTGTGGCCAACCCCACTCCCACCTACCTTCTGGGCCTACAGGAACTCCATCACAGTCTGGGTGCTCAGACGGAACATGGGTGCCCTACCCTTCCTCCACCGATTTTATTTTTTCTCTTTTTTTATTTGTATTTTTTTCTTTTTCACTTTCTTTTTTCCGGTGATTAGTTTACTTGTATTTGTCTGTTTTAAAACAACTAATATTATTAATACTTTTGTCCTTTTTATTATTATTCATAATCTTCCCCTACCAGGTCCTAGTTTTCAGCATTTTTTCTTTTCCCTGTTTCGGGTT
>NW_006921861.1:1981901-2000192 GCF_000298275.1 Orycteropus afer afer | reverse complement strand
GGAGGGATGGACACTGGGAAGAGGTAACTATAGGGAAGAGGTGGGAGGGGAGCTGTTGCATTGTGGTAAACTGTGGTCAATGACATGAGACAAAGTATGTGTGAACTGCTGTATAGAAAGTGAATTTGCTCTGTAAATCTTCACCCAAATCACAATAAATAATAATAATAAAATAAAATAAAATAAAAATAAACTCAGTGAAATGGAACACATAAAGATTGATATCCTAGGCATTAGTGAGTTGAAGTGGACTGGTTTTGGCCATTTTGAATCAGATAGCCATATGATCTACTATGTTGGAAATGACAAATGGAAGAGGAATGGCATGGCATTCATCATTACAAGAATGTTTCAAGATCTATCCTGAAATACAATGCTGTTAGTGATAGCATAATATCCATACACCTACAAGGAAAGCCAGTTATTATTCAAACTTATGCACCAACCACAAAAGCCAAAGAAAATTGAAGATTTTTACCAACTTCTGCAGTCTGAAATTGAGCAAGCATGCAATCAAGTTGTGCTGATTATCACTGGTGACTGGAATGCAAAAGTTGGAAACAAAGAAGAATCCCTGGTAGTTGGAATACTTGACCTTGGAGATAAAAATAATGCTAGAGATCACATGATAGAATTTTGTAAGACCAATGACTTTTTCACTGTAAATACCTTTTTTCAACAACACAAATGGCAGCAATACACATGGACTTTGCCAGATGGAATACACAGGAATCAGACTGACTATATCTGTGGCAAGAGGAGATGGAGAAGCTCAGTATCTTCAGCCACAACATGGCCAGGAGCTGATTGTGGAACAGAACATAAACTGCTCACATGCAAGTTCAAGTTGAAGTTGAAGACAATTAAAACAAGTCCACAAGAGGCAAAATATGACCTTGATTATATCCCTCCTGAATTTAGAGACCATTTAAAGAATAGATTTAATGCACTGGACACCAATGACTGAACACCAGAGGAATTGTGAAACGACATCAAGAACATCATACATGAAGAAAGCAAAAGGTCATTAAAAAGACAGGAAAGGAAGAAAATACCAAAATGGATATCAGAAGAGATTCTGAAACTTGTTCTTGAACAGAGAGTTGTTGATGTTGTTAGGGGCCATCGAGTCATCTCTGACTCATAGTGACCCTATGCACAGTAGAATGAAACATTGCCCAGTCCTGTGCCAGCCCCACCATCCTTGCTACACTTGAGCCCATCACTGCAGCCACTGTGTCAATCCATCTCATTGAGGGCCTTCCCCTCTTTCATTGACCATCCACCACACCAAACATGACATCCTTCTCTAGGGATTGGTCCTTTCTTACAACACGACCAAAGTAGGTGAGATGAAGTCTGGCCACTCTTGCTCCCAAGGAGCATTCTGTCTGCACTTCCTCCAGGACTGATTTGTTAGTTCTTTTAGCAGTCTATAGGACTTTCAGCATTCTTCACCAGCACCACAACTCAAAAGCATCAACTTTTCTTCTGTCTTCCTTATTCATTGTCTAGCTCTCATATGCACATGAGGCAATTGGAAATATCATGGCTTGTGTCAGGTACTCTTTGAATGGAGAGTAGCTAAAGCAAATGGAATAAATGAGAAGATCAAAGAGCTAAACAGATTTCAAACAGAAGCTTGAAAAGACAAAGTCAATTATTATCATGAAATGTGCAAAGACATTGGAGTTGGAAAGCCAAAAGGGAAGAACACATTCAGCATTTCTCAAGCTGAAAGAACTGAAGAGGAAATTTAAACCTCAAGTTGCAACATTGAAAGATTCTATGAGCAATATATTGAATGACACAGTAAACATCCAAAGAAGATGGAAGTAATGCACAGAGTCATTGTACCAAAAAGAATTGGTTGATGTTCATCCATTTAGAAGGTGGCATATGATCAAGAACCAATGGTATTGAAGGAAGAAGTCAAAGCTACACTGAGGGAAGTGGTAAAAAAATAAGGCTTCAGGAATTGATGAAAAACAAGGCTTCAGGAATTGACAGGATGCTCACTGAGATGTTTCAACAAACGGATGCCACACTAAAGGCACTCACTCAGCTATGCCAAGAGATTTGGAAGGCAACTACCTGGCCAACTCACTGGAAAACATATATATTTATACCCATTCCAAAGAAAAGTGATCCCACAGAATGTGGAAATTATTGACCAATATCATTAATATTGCACCCAAGTAAAATCTTACTGAAGATAATTCAAAAATGGTTGCAGTAGTATATTGACAGAAAAATTCCAGAAATGCAAGCTGGATTCAGAAGAGGACATGTAATGAAGGATATCATTGATGATGTTAGATGGATCTTGGTTGAAAGCAAAGAATACCAGAAAGATGTTCACTTGTGTTTTATTGACTATGCAAAGTCATTCGATTGTGTGGATCACAACAAATTGTGGATAATGTTAAGAAGAATGGGAATTCCAGAACACTTGATTGTGCTCATGA
The DNA here is from genome assembly GCF_000298275.1 of Orycteropus afer afer. NCBI lineage: Eukaryota > Metazoa > Chordata > Mammalia > Tubulidentata > Orycteropodidae > Orycteropus > Orycteropus afer. The sequence continues at coordinate 1,997,724 of NW_006921861.1, read as the reverse complement.
GGAACTTGTACACAGACCAGGAGGCTGTCATTTGAACAAACAAGGGGACACTGAATGGTTTAAAATCGAGAAGGGAGTGCATCAGGGTTGTATCCTTTCATCATAGTTATTCAAACTGTATATTGAACAAATAATCAGAGAAGCTGGACTATATGAAGAAGAATGTAGCATCAAGATTGGAGGAAGACTCATTAACAACCTGCATTATGCAGATGACCCCACTTTGCTTGCTCAAAGTGAGGATGACTTGAAACACTTACTGATGAAGATTGAACAGTCTGCAGTACGGTACTACATACAGTCTGGAGTTTGAATTATGCCTCAATAAAAAGAAAACAAAAATCCTCACAACTGGACCAATAAACAGAATCATGATAAATGGAGAAAAAATTGAGGCTGTCAAAGACTTCATATTACTTAGTTCTACAATCAACACCGATGGAATCAGCAGTCAAGATACCAGACATCGTATGTTGTTGTTGTTGTGTGCCATCGAGTCAGCCCTCATAGCGACCCCTCCTTGGGTTTCCGAGGCAGTATCACTACGGAAGTAGGATTGCCCAACCTTCTTTCCGAGGAGTGGCTGGTGGGTTTGAACCGCCAGCCTTCTGGTTAGCAGTCAAGTGCTTTTAGCCACTATGCTACCAGACATCGTATAGCATTGGGCAAATCTGCTGCAAAGGATCTCTAACAGGTGCCACAAAGCAAAGATGTTTCCTTATAGACTAAGGTACGCTTGATACAAGCCATGGTATTTTCAATCACCTCATATGCATGTGAGAGCTGGACAATGAAAAAGGAAGACCAAAGAAGAGTTGATACTTTTGAGTTGTGGTGTTGGTGAAGAATACTGAAAGTACCATGGACTGCTAAAAGAACTAACAAATCTATCCTGCAAGAAGTGAAGCCAGAATGCTCCTTGGAAGCGAGAATGGCCAGGTTTCATCTTACTACTTTGGTCATGTTGTAAGAAGGAACCATTCCCTGGAGAAGGATCTCATGCTTGGCAAAGTGGAGGGTCAACCAAAAAGGGGAAGACCCTAAATGAGATAGATTGACACAGTGGCTGCAACAATGGGCTCAAGTACAGCAAAAATCATGAGGCTGGCACACGACTGGGCAATGTTTCGTTCTGCTGTACATGAGGTTGCTATGAGTTAGAGATGACTCAATGGCACCTAACAATAATGACAGACTCAGTGTGCAGCAAATAAAGTGTCCCCTTTCCTCCCTCCCTTCCACCCCTAGTAACAATTAGTAGTCTTTGGTTTCTCTATATAAATATATACATATATACATGTTTTTCTAACATTTCTAGAAATTTAGCCTCCCCTCCATTTCCATTCCTGGTAACCAACAAAGAAAGTTTACTTCTGTGTGTAAATCTTTCCTTGACTTTTTTACAATAGTGGATTAATTCAATATTTCTCCTTCTGTGATTGACTAATTTCACTTGAAGCAGTGTTTTGTAGTTTTCTTTGTATAGGTCTTACGTGTTCCTGGTAAGATTTATTCCCAAGTATCTTATCTTTTTGGTAGCTTTTGTAAATGATATTGAGAACTTTTTGTTGGTTTAGAGTAATCCAAATGATTTTTGTATGTTGATCTTATATCCTGCCACTATGCTAAATCTTTCAATAAGTTCAGTAGTTTTCTTGCTGAGTCTCTTGGGGTTTCTAAATATAGGATCATGTCATCTGCAAAGAGTGATAGTATTACTTCTTCCTTACCAATTTGGATGCCTTTTATTTCCCTTTCTTGCCTTATTGTCCTTGCTAAGACTTCCAAGGGGAGGGGAGGCTAAATTTCTAGAAAGGTTAGAATTAAATTGAATACAAGTGGAGATAGAGGGTATCCTTGTCTGGTTCCTGTTCACAAGGGGAATGATTTCAGACTCTCTCTATTGAGAATAATGTTGGCTGTTGGTTTTGCATATATGCCTTTTATTATGTTGAGGAATTTCCCTTCTATTTTTCTGAGAGTTTTTATCAGGAGTGGATGTTGGATTTTATCAATGCCTTTTCTGTATCTATTAATATGATCATGTTCTTTTCCTTTGTTTTATTTATGTGATGGATTACTTTGATTGTTTTCCAAATGTTGAACCATCCTTGCATACTTGAATTAATCCCAGTTGGTCACAATGTATTGTCTTTTTGATATGTTTTTGGGGTTCATTGACTAGGATTTTGTCAAAGATTTTTGCATGTATATTCATGAGAGAATGGTTTGTAGTTTTCCTTTCTAGCGGTGTCTTTGTCTGGTTTTGGTATCAGGATTATGCTTACTTCATGAAATGAATTTGGGGGGATTCTATCCTTTTCTATGTTCTGTAATAGTTTAAGTAGGATTGGTGTCAGCTGTTCTTTGAATGATTGTTAGAATTATTCAGTGAAACCATCTGGGCCAGGGCTTCTTTTTTTTGTTGTTGTAATTTTCTTATGACCTGTTTAATTTCTTCTTTTGTTATAGATCTGTTCAAATTATCTACCTCAGTCTGTATTAATTTAGGTAAGTAGTGTGTTTCTACAAATCTTTCCATTTCTTCTGGGTTTTCAAATTAATTGGATTACATTTCTTTTTAATATCCAATACTATTGCTTTTCTTTGTTTGTTCTGTTCTTCACCCTTTTCATTTCCTTTTTGTGTTATTTGCATTTTCTCCTTCTTTTCCTTTGTTAAATTTGCCAGTGGTTTGTTCATTTTATTACGCTTTTCAAAGAACCAACTTCTATTATTATTGATTTTTTCTATTATCTTTCTATATTCTGGTCCATTTATTTCTGCTCGAATCCTTATTATTTCTTTTCTTCTGGTGACTGTAGGCTTTTTTTTCTGCTCTTTTTCTAATTGTTGGAGATGTTGGGTTAAGGTATTGCTTTTGGCTCAAAAGAAGAAATTCTTATTTGATGTGCACATCTATTACTATAAATTGGCCCCTGATCACTGCTTTTGCTGTGTCCCCAAAATTTTGGTATGTTGTGTTTTCATTCTCATTCAATTCAAGACATTTTTTATTTCATTTTTTATTTCCTCTATTAACCAATCATTTTTGAGGAAGGTGTTATTCAGTTTCCATGTGTTTAATCTTTTTCCATTGGTCTTCCTAGTGTTGATTTCTAATTTTATAGCACTGTGATCTGAGAAAAATTTTTAATAGTATTTCAATGTTTTTAATTTTATTGAGACTTGCTTTGTGGCCTAACATATGGTCAATCCTGGAGAATGTTACTTGTGCATTGGAAAAGAATGTATTATGCTGTTGTTGGGTGAAGTGTTCTGTAGATGCCTATAAAGTCATATTGATTAATCACATTGCTCAGTTCTTCAGCATCTTCTATACAGTTGTTTTATCTTTTATTGAGAGTAGTGTATTAAAGTCTACTATTACTGTGGAGTCGTCTATTCGTCTTTTCAATTCTGCTAAAGTCTGCTTTATGTGTTTTGGGGCTCTTCCATTGGGTTCATAGATATTTATTACAGTTATGTTCTCCTGTTTAACTGATCCTTTAATCATTATATAATGTCCTTCCTTGCCTCTTATAGCCATTTTTGTCTCAATATCTATTTTATCAGAAACTAATATTGCCTTGCCTGGTTTCTTTCAGTTGCCATTTGCTTGGTATATGTTATTCCAACTTTTGATTTTTAGTCTATTTTTTCTTTGTGTCTATGGTGAGTCTCTTGTAGACAGCATATTGATGAATCATAATTTTTTATCCAGTCTGCAACTATCCACTTCTTGAGTGGTGCATTTAATCCATTTACATTCAATATAATTATCGACAAGGAGCTCTGGTGGCATAATGCTTAAGGCATTTGACTGTTAACCAGAAGGCTGGCAGTTCAAACCCACCAGCCACTCCTCAGAAGGAAGTTTGGGCAATCTACTTCCATAGTGATACTGCCTCAGAAACCCAAGGAAGGGTAGCTATGAGTCAGGTCCAACTTGACAGCAGTGAGTTTGGGTTTTTGAGTTATGAATTTATTGATGTCCTTTTGTTATGTGTTTTTTTGTGGTGTTGCTGATATCTTTGTTTCATATAATTTTCTGTCTTGAGCTCATTTTGCTTATGAGTCGTGTTATCATCTTCTTCATTGCTATTGTTTTAGCATTTATTAAGTATTTGTGCTTGTCTTCTTTTTTATTTTGATGTGAAGGTTTTTTATTTTTCTTGAGCCACCCTATAATTTATAATTTTCTTCCCAAGTTAAAACAATCTGTTCTATCTCACAATTATCTTGATTTCCTCATCATTTAGAGGTTCTGTAACTATGCTATTTATTCTCTCTTTCTATTTTGTAGTTGTCCTCATTTACCAAATGATACCTCTGGTTCCCTTATTTTACTTTGGAAACTTCTATAACTGGGTTAGTTTCTGGGTTATGTTGTCATCTGTTTTAATAATTGGTTGTTGTTTGCTATTGTTGGTTCTTTGCCCGAAGGACTTCTTTAAGCATCTTTTGTAAAGTTGGTGTGATTTTAGCAAATTCTCTTAATTTCTGCTTATCTGGAAATCTCCTAATTTCACCCACATATTTGATAGACAATTTTGCTGGGTATATTAATTCTTGGAGATTTTTTTTCCCCAGGACTTAATATATATCATTCCATTGTCTTCTCACCTGAATGGTTTCTGCTGAGAAATCAGAGTTTGGTCTTATAGGTTGCCATTTGTAGGTAACTGTTCATTTTTCCCATGTTGTTTTCATGATTCTTTGTCTTTGATTTTGGTAAGTTTAGTGATGATATGGGAGTTCTGGCATAGCATAGTGGCTAAGACACTTGCTTGCTAACCTGCACATAACAACAACAACAAAAGTGATGATATGTTTTTGTGATTTTCTTTTAGAGTCTATCCTTTTTGGGGTTCCCTGAATTTCTTGAATTGATATTGTTCTGGTTACCTAGTGCTGCTCTGACAGGAATATACCACAAATGGGATGGTTTGAAAAAACAAGAGTTTATTCTTACAATTTATAGGCTTTAAGTCCAAGTTCAAAGTGCCAGGCTCTAGGGGAGGTGTGAAAGCCCCTCAACATTGGGCTTCAGCTCTGTCTCTTGTTCCCAGCCCACTGAAGCTAGAGGCATCTCTTCACTCAGGCAGCTACTGGTTGCTGAGGTTAACAAGCCCAAGGTTGACAAATAAAATGACACGGTCCCGATTACCAAACCACACAGCAGGCCATTAATTCAAGTCCATTGTAAGTCTCAAGGTTGGCAAAGCATGGCACACTGCAGAACCATGACATGACTACATGTGCGGTCAAAGCATGTCATAAACTAGAAACCATTCCTCAAGACTTCTCCTTATATATGGAAAGCAGACCACATTCCTAGGGCAGCTACTCACCTGCTCACAGTAGATTCCATCATGGAGTTGATTACCAGTCTCATCATGGGGAATACTACATCCAGCTGCTGGCCACTCAACAAGACCCAGCCATGTTGACACACAAACATAACCACCTCAGATATATTCTCATCTTTCACATATTAGGGAAATTCTCTTCCAACAAATCTTGGACAATTTTCTCAGTGGCTTTCTTTTTCTCATCCTGTCCTGGAATTCTGCTTACATGTAGGCTATTCCTCTTGATGGTATCCCACATGAATCTTAGTCTTTCTTCATTATGTTTTGATGATTGATTTTGACTGATTGCTACCTTAACAAAATAGTACTGAGGTGTTCGTCTTCAATCTCATTAATTCTGTCTTCCATTGATTCAATTTTATGCCTTTGCCCATTCAATGTGTTATTCATTTTTGAAATCTTAGTATTAATCTTCTGGATTTCTGTTCATTGTTTTTGTATCATTTTATTTATTTATTGCCATTTTTTTCTTGTACTATTTTCCTAAATTGTTCTAGAGTTTAGTATGTGTTTTCTTTAATTTTGTCAGTGTTTTTCTTTATTTTGTCAATGTTTTCCTTCTGTCTCTCAATCCGTTGAAGGTACCCAAATATAATTCTTTTGAATTCTTTTACAGGGAGTTCCAATTCTGCTTCTTCCTCAGGGTTGTTTTCTGGGTTTTATCCTGGTCCCTTGTTGTTGTTGTTGTTGTTGTTGTTATGTGCCATCGAGTCGGCCCCAATTCATAGCGACCCCTCCTTGGGTTTCCGAGGCAGTAGCACTATGGAAGTAGGATTGCCCAACCTTCCTTCCGAGGAGTGGCTGGTGGGTTTGAACCGCCAGCCGTCTGGTTAGCAGGCAAGTGTCTTAGCCACTATGCTACCAGAGCTCCCCCTGGTCCCTTATTACTACTAATTTATCTTACTGTTTTTGTGTGGACTGTGATGGTCTGTTTTCTCTGAGACATTGTGTTGTTGTAATTATGTTTAATTTGTAGTTGTATGTTGGTGTGATTCACACAGGATTTTTTTTTCCTTCATTTTGTTTTGATATATCTGTGTGAGCAGGGTGCTATGCTCCTCTATTAATTAATTGTTAGCACCTAGGTACTCACCACCTGTCTCCTGGCAGGTGTGATAGAGAATGAGAGTGTGTGCACAGATATCTGTTAGATATTCTTAAAGAGCAATTGAATGTGAGTTGAGTTGTTAATGGCTGTTGTACACCTTTGATCAGTTAGTGCAAAAGGAAGTAATTGCCCTCATTCAGTGGGTGGGGCTTCAGGAGGTTCAGGTATTGTTATGATATGTGGGAATGCTTGCTGTCTCCCACTCAGACAAAATAATAATAATAACACCAAAAAAGAGAGAATAAAAAACTCAAACTGCATAAATAAACAGAAACAATTGCAATAGAAAAAAGAGAAAAGCAATAAATAAGAAGAAAAATTAAAAAAATATATGATAAAAACATAAAAAAAGATAATGAAAAAAATAAAAAGCCACTGTATCCCAGGAGAACATATTGAGAGAAAAGAGCAAGATTAAAAGATTAGAGAAAACTGCAAAAGTAAAAACAAGGGATAGTAAGAATCAAAAGAAATAAAAAAGAAGGTAACCAAGAAAAGGGAAGAGAAAAATGGGTGAAAAAGTAAAAAAGAACAAGAACCAGGGCCAGGGCCCAGAGAAGGATGAAGCCTCTGCAGGTCAAGAAGGTGGGTGGAGGTAGGTAGAGAGCCATACCCCTGTTCACCAGGAAGGCATGGGGCTCAAGAGTAACAAGGGAAATATCACACCTCTCCAGTCATCAGTCTCCAGTACAGTTGCCCATGCTGTCCTTGGTAGGTGGAGCACACTCCCAGGTCACAGTTCAGGCAAGAACACCACCCATACACATTCAAAGTGGCTGTGTAGGCTGCTTGGAAATATCCAAAATGGTTGCACTCTTGGCTACCAGCAGTCCACAGGTCTCCCTGTCCCTTTCCTTGCTCTTCTACCTTCTGGTAATCAGGCACTAATGCAGTCCTTACCCATGCAGCCTTGGTGAGGAGAGCTGATTGTTAGGTGGCTATAGCATAGTGGCTAAGACACTTGCCTGCTAACCAGACGGCTGGCGGTTCAAACCCAACAGCCACTCCTCGGAAGGAAGGTTGGGCAATCCTACTTCCATAGTGATACTGCCTCGGAAACCCAAGGAGGGGTCACTATGAGTCAGGGCCGACTCGACGGCACATAACAACAACAACAACAACAACAACAACAGGAAATATTCAAAATGACCGTGCCCTTGGGACAGCTGGCAGTCCACAGCTCCATTTGTCTCCTTACTCACTGTTTCATTCACATTCTTCTACTCAATATTATTTTATCCACTTCTTTATCCTTACCTGAAAAGCTCAGGGTTCCAGGATCATCTTCTGTATCATTTTCAATTGGTTTCTCATTGCTTTGTTGCAGGGGTTCTGTGTAGCTTGTCTGTCCACCATCTTGCTGGAACTCCCAAAATTGCATTTCTTGAAAACCATGGAGCCTTTCCTACTTGGTGCTCAGAGATGACACTCACATTGAACACATGAGAAAACACTACTTGAGTCAGGCTCATATTAAACAATCTTGGCTTTTCTTCTCAGTAATTTTGTCAGCTGTGTTAATATCCTTATGGTGCACAATGCTACAAAAGAAATCTCATGAGTCCTAGAATCCATGAATCCTAGAAGGAAGGGGACATATCTCCCCTTGTTATATCTCCCTATGATAGTGGTAAAGTGACTCCCAGGGTGGTGAAATCAACTTTGAAGGGAAAGACCTTAACCACTTCAGATCATGGCCATTGAGTTGTGAAGTAAGAAGGCAAAGAGGATGGAAGGAATCCTCATAAGGAGCTGGCACAGCATGGGAGGGAGCAGGACAGAAGCTTTCAGCAAGAAGGCCTATCATTAGAGTAATTATTATTATTTATTAAACATTTAGGAAGTGTCAGCAATGTACTAGCTAATGTTACCATCCAAAATGGACTAACCAAGGGCTCTAGAAAAGTTTTGCTCTCTGAGAAGGCTGGACAAAAAGAAACAAAAGAACTGTGTTAAGGAAAGATTTTAGGTGATGGAAACAGACTCCATTTAGTCAAAATCCAGCCCTCATACCCAAAGATCCCTTCTCTTCTTCCCAGAGACTATGAACCTAAGTCAGGAGATGGCTGGGGACTTGGGTTTTGTGATCATAGAGGACTACTTCCTTCTCAGTGTTGGCCAAGGCTCCCACAAGGCTCCCCACCTGGTGATGAGCACAAGAGCTGCTGTGTGATGTCTAGTCATCAGACCACCCACAATGGAGCTGTCCACTCCACTCACCCACAACAGTAGCAATTCTTCCAATACCCCAGGCCCCAAGCTTGGGATTGGGTTAGGGGAAACAAACATGAACTCACAAACTTGTGGGGAAGTATTTGGTCTGCAAACCAACCTGGAAGTTTGAGAAAAAACAGCAAAAGGATACACCTGATGCCCTTCCCCTTCCCCCTTCCTCAGTGCTTCATGCTTCATATTAGCAGTATAGAACAAGGTCTGATATGACTCAGGTCAGTCCTCTCACCCCTCAGAAGAGCAGACAATTTACATTTTACCTGCTCAAACTTAGAAATCTGTGGCTGTGCCTGACATTAGCCTTTTTCCAGAGTTGAGCTACCAAACATGGCTTGAGTGTGTTAGGCCTCAAGCACATTCACACTGGCCTCTGTGAAAGCCTATGAGACTAATTAATATACTGGATTCTGGGGAAATGTATTCTGCCAATCAAAAATATACACTAGCATTTGTCATGTTCCCTGAGTGTCACTACATCAAGGCTTGGAAGGTGGATGCATTGGTTGGATTATGTCATCAGTGTCTCCCTTGCAGCCATAATCTGGGTCAGGATGAAGGGTCCTAGAACTTTGGGATGAGTGTGCCTTTCTCAGTTGTCTCTGCAGGCAGCATGTCCTCAGATGTCTGTCTTGGAAGAACCTAGCTACAAACTTCATCACAGTAAACCATTTTGTTTCATGAGGCAGGCGAGTCCCAGGACACAACATTAAAATTGCAAAAGTATTCACTAAAAGAGCAGAAGGTGAGTAGGCTCCCACAGAAAAGGGAAACTGCCACACACATGTATGCTGGAGACCTGCCTGGCTCAGCACTAAGAAGAGGGGGCTTTTCCTCACCTGCACAGAACACACAAAACTGTGTTTGCTTCCTTCAAACACCCACACAACAGTCGCACCAGACAGCTTGTTCAGAATGTCAGAGCTGGTAGGAGTGCAGCCTGGTTTTCTACTTTTTCAGATAGATAAACTAGAATATTTCCTCATGTAGAAAGGTCACACTACATTGCAGACTTCCCAGTGGCCCTACTTCTGTGCAAAATCAAGTTGGAACTGAAGGTCAGAGAGGATTTGGAAGAGAAATTATTTTACAAGGGGCTATGGAACAGCCACCATTTCTCCTGTCCTCCACTTCTCTGACAACCCACTATATGATATAAGCCTTCAAACACCCCAAAATGGCTCTTGGATTCCATCTTAAAAGCAAATTCCATCTTAGAAAGAAAATGCCAAGTCATTCCCACCCCCTCCTTTTTTCCTCTCTCCACATTCCTTAGATAATGTAAGGTAGCATCTTATGGAGAAGACATACCTCCTCCTGCCTGACCACTAGCCTCAAGGCATTGTTAGCATTTCCAGCTACTTGGAACCAGGCAACTCAGTGTCTGGACCCCTCCCCCCGAGAAACCTCCTTTTGGTTGTTCACCTTAAAGTATATAAAACCGAGGGAAATCGAAAGGGGTTGTGGACTTGAAGCCTGGCCAGCTGGCCACCACTAGATGCAGTGCTGCTTTTTCATGTTGTTGTTGTTGTAATGTTCCATTGAGTCGGACCCAACTCATAGTGACCCCTCCTTGGGTTTCCGAGGCAGTATCACTATGGAAGTAGTTTGCCCCATTTTCTTTCTGAGGAGTGGCTGGTGGGTTTGAATCGCCAGCCTTAAACTACCCCAAATAAACTTTGATGTCTCTGAGAGTGACTCCTGGGTGGGCAGGTTTTTTGTAATCTCTCTGCACAAAGTTATCTGGAAGCTTTTGCTTCACTGAGGATGAACCCCAATACCCACCCTAGAGTATAGTCTCTGACAATTCATCCTGCAGTCTCTAGGAAACACAAAGACCTCACAAAGCTGGAGTTCACAAGGTCAAGACCCCTCCAATCAGTCCTATGAGAAGCTTACCCAAAGATCCTAAACTGCTGTTTCCCAGTTACATGACTTATTACTGGCACCGATTGTAGGCAAAGCTAAAATACAAACACGCACAGAGATAACAGCACAGGATTTCTTCTGGGGGCACTTGTCAGAAGCTGAAGAGGAAAATGAGGCTGCATGTCCTCATACTGCCTTTAACTTACTTTAAAACTCCTATGCAGAAGCTCCCATTAATCCACACTCTCAGGTGATTATTTCCCATGTGACAAGATCTAATCTGAAGTGTGAATTTCAGAAACAAGTACAGCCGTGGAAGGCTGAACTTGCCCGATTGTAAAATTACAAAACCTTATCAGACTGGCAGACATGACTAAAGTAGACACTAACTTGCTATTTTTCCCTCCCTTTTGCTTTCCTTAAAGTAGATAGACTAACCAACCTCTCTATGGACTCTGAGTTCTTTAGATTTGTTGTTTTCAGTTATGTATTCTTCTAAGCATAACCCTCTCCTATGATTTGTTTTGGCTGAGAACCATAACCTATGAAGCAAAATGACCATGGGAAGAAGGACGCTGAGTCTGGAGTAACCAGGGAAGAGAAGAACAAAGACATTCCTGGCAGTCCAAGGGATCTTCAACCCCTTTCCCATTTCTCTGTATAATCATGTTTACCCTTTGCTCAAGGAGACAAACATTTTAGAGAAGTGATTCTCTCTGTCTCCTTGGGTATTGACACTGAATAAACATTTTGCTTTTGAAGTGGAGTAGAATCAAAGTTCAACCCACATCTTGTCTGTTACCTTGGCTGGAGGCAGATAAGCAAAGATGATAACTCAGTTCCTTAAGAACTGAAATGAATTGAAAGTCAAGTCACACATGCTCTCCATCATATCCCCCTAGAAACAAGTGAATATGTATGTTAATGTGTTTCCTTAAAGTTGTTTTTCAAGGGGAGTTCTGGTAAGATAGTGGAATAGGCAGAAAGACTGCACAGACCCTCTTCCACAAAGAAAAGGGGAACCAATTAACACAGATACAGAAGATGATCCTGGACCCCTGAGCTTTGAAGTGAAGGATATAGAAGTGGACTAAACTCCAACTAGCAGAAGAACTTGCATGAAAACAGCAAAAAAGGAGACATATGGAGCTGCAGTCTGGCAGTGATCCTGATGGCACAGACAGCTTGGATATTGCTGAGTGGTGGTAGGACCTAAGAATTAACCTAAATCAGCCCTGCTAGCCAGGGACTGCATGGAGGACTGCTCTGGTGGCAGAGGAATAAAAGGCAAAGCAGCTAAGAGAAAGGTGGGTTGAGCTGTGGACTTTTACCTGTCTGGAGGGCACAGCTATTTTGAATGTTTACAAGTGGCCTGACCATTTTAGATATTTAAAGGGACTGGCATTATCCCAGAATCCAGGGACTAAAGAACCGGCTCCATGTTCTGGAAACCGCAAAGATATCCCAGACTCACGGATTACAGGAAAGGTGTGACATTCCCCTTGTTACTCTTATATCTCACACCCTCTTGGTGAACAGAGGTATGGCCATCCCTCACTCCCACCCATCTTCTAGGCTGACAGGAATTCCATCCCAGTCTGTGTGCTTGGATGGAGCCTGGGTGACCTGCCCAACTCTGTCCAGATTTTTGTTTTTTCTTTTTTTTTTTTTTAGTTTGTTTGTTTTGGTCTGTTTTAAAACTACGACTATTATGATTACTTTTGTCCTTTTTATTACCATTCTTTATTCTTCACTTCCCAAGTTTTAGTTATCAGTTTTTTTCTTTTCCCTGTTCCTGGTTCCAACTTTTTTTTTTTGTTGTTATTCTTTTCTTTCATGTGGGTAATCCCGTTCCTTGTTTTTCTTTTTGCATTTTTCCCATTTTTTTCCCTCATTATTCTCCTTCTCTACTTTTTTCTCTTATTGCCCTCTCGCCAGATATTGCAGTGGTTTTTGTTTTGTTTTATTTTATTTTTATTTTTTTCCTTTTCTGTTTTTTGGTTACTGTTCCTGTGTGATTATGTGGTATTTTTTTCCTTTCCATTTGATTTTTTTTTTTTTTTTGATGGTTATTCAATTGTTATTTTTGTCTGATTGGGAGACAGAAACAGTCCCCGTATGACACAAAAACACCCACACCTCCTGCAGCTTCACTTACTGAGTGAGGGTTACCACTTCCTTCACTACCAAAAGGCCTATGGTAAACAGCTACCAAGAAGAACCTGACTCACCATTAGCTGCTCTTCATAAACAGTTAAAAAATATCTAAATACAATAACTCTGGTAGCATAGTTCCTAAGGCACTTGACTGCTAACAAGAAGGCTGGTGGTTCAAACCCATGAGCCACACCTTGAAAGGAAGGTTGGGCAATCTACTTCCATAGTGATACTGCTTCAGAAACCCAAGAAAGGGTCGTTATGAGTCGGGTCCAACTCCACGGCCCATAACAACTAATACAACAATGTCACAATGTCTCAGAGACAAAAGACCATCACAGTCCACACAAAGAAGTGACATAAAGTGATAGAATCAAGGGAGCAGGATACAGACCCAGAATACATCCCTGAGGAAGAAACAGCACTGGAACTCCCTGATAAGGAATTCAAAAGAATTGTATTTAGGTATCTTCAAAGGATTGAGAGACAGATCAAGGAAAACACAGACAAATCCCTAGAAGAATATTGGAAGAAAATACAAGAAAAAAAAAAAAAGACAAAATAAATGAAAAATTAGAAATGTTTCTAAATCTGCAGATAGAAATCCAGAAGATTAATACTAAATTGGCAGAAATAGATAACACATTGAAAGGGCAAAGGAGTAGAATTGATGCAATGGAAGACAAAATTAATAACATTGAGAACTAATACCTGAATACTTCTGTGAAAAGGGATCAATCAGAAAAAAATATCAAAACAAAATGAAGAAAGCCTAAGGTTCACGTGGGATACCATCAAAAGGAATAATCTGTGAGTCATTGAAATGCCAGAACAGGAAGAGAAAAATAAAACCACTGTGAAAATTGCACAAGATTTGTTGGAAGAGAACTTCCCTGATATGATGAAAGATGAGAATATATCCATTCAGGAAATCCAACAAACCCCAAACCAGATAGACCCCAGAAGAAAATTGCCAAGGCATATCAACATCTAATTCATCAAAACAAAAGACAAAGAATCCTGAGAGCAGCATGGGAAAAACAAAAAGTTACTTACAAAGGACAGCCAGTAAGAATAAGCTCTGATTTCTCAGCAGAAACCATACAAGCGAGAAGGCAAATGGATGGTATATATAAAAACCTGAAAGAGAAAAATTGTCACCAAGAATTATATACCCAGCAAAATTGTCCCTCAAATATGATGATTAAATTAGGAGATTTCCAGATAAGCAGAAACTAAGGGAATTTGTTAAAAAGAAACCAAACTTACAAGAGATACTAAAGGGAGTCCTTTGAACAGAGAACCAATAGTAGCAAACAAGAACTAAACATTAATACACAAGATGACATAACCCAGAAACCACAGCTATGGACATATCGAAAGTAAAATGAGCTTACAAGATTGTAAACAGGGAACCAGAGACATCAACTGGCAAGTGAGGACAACTACAAACCAAAAAGAGGGAAAATATTATGTAGTTATATAACTTTTAAATGGTGAGGAAGTCAAGAGAATTGCAAGATACAATGGACTATTCTAAACTCAGGGAGAAAATTATAAATCACAGGATAATATAAAAAAAAAAATGATAAATCTTCACATCACAATAAAAAAGAGGACAAGCATGAATATTCAGCATATACTAAAACAACAGCAACAAAGGAAATGATAACACGATTCATAAACATAATGACCTCAGCACAGAAAATAATATGGAACAAAGAAACAAGGGACACCATGAAAAAATGCATAACAAAATGACAGCAACAAATTCATACTTGTCAATAATTACACTGAATATTAATGGATTGAATACACCACTCAAGAGACAGAGAGTTGCAGATTGGATAAGGAAACAAAATCCATCAATATGCTGTTTACAAGAGACAAAGACAAAAATAGACTAAAAATCAAATGTTGGAAAAAGATATATCAAACAAATGGCAACCGTAGAAGAGCAGGACTGACAATATTAATTTCTGATCAAATTGACTTTAAGATAAAAACCACCATACGAGTCAAGGAAGGACATTATATAATGATTAAAGGATCAATTGAATGTGAAAATACTCATAATAACTTTCTATGGACCCAATGAAAGAGCCCCAAAATACATAAATCAGACTTTAAAAGAGATGAGAAGGCAAATAGATGACCCCTCAATCATAGTGAGAGACTTTAATACACCACTTGGCCTTATAGACATTTACAGAGCACTTCAACCAACAACAGCACAGTATACATTCTTTTCCACTGCACATGGAACATTTTCCATGATAAGACAGCTATGGACATATCCAAAGTAAAATAAGATTACAAATTAGACCATAAAGCAAGCCTTCATAAATTTAAAAACATTGAAATACTGTAAAGCATCTTCTCAGATCACAATGCTAACAAATTAGAAATCAACAATAGGATGATCAACAGAAAAAGAGTAAACACTTGGAAGCTGAACAACACCCTCCTTAAGAAAGACTGGGCAAAGAAAAAATGAAAAGTGAAATTGAAAAATTCATTGAATCAAACGAGAGTGAAAATACAACATACCAAAATCTTTGGGACACAGCAAAAGTAGTGATCAGAGGCCAACTTATAGCAATAAATGCATACAATGAAAGAGAAGAAAGAGCCAAAACCAATACTTTAAACCAACATCTCCAACAATTAGAAAAAGAACAGCAAGAAAAGCCTACAGTCACCAGAAGAAAGGAAATAATCAAGATTTGAGCAGAAATCCATGAAACAGAAAATAGAAAGACAATAGAAAAATCAGTAAGACCAGAAGTTGGTTTTTTGAAAAGATTAATAAAACTGAAAAATCACTGGCAAATTTAACAAAGGAAAAGAGGGAAAGGATACAAATAACACAAATAACAATGAAACAGGTTATATCACAACAGAACCAACTGAAAGAAAAAGGATAATATCAGGATAATATGAAGAACTGTACTCCAATAAATTTGAAAATCTGAAAGAAATGGACAGATATCTAGAAACACACCATTTACCTAAACTAACACAGACTGATGTCAAAAAGTTGAGCAGATCCATAAAAAAAGATGAAATTGAACAGGTCATAAAA
>NW_006921861.1:1979891-1981681 GCF_000298275.1 Orycteropus afer afer | reverse complement strand
ACACAGAAGATAATCTTGGATCCCTGAGCCTTGAAGGGAAGGATATAGAAGTGGACTAAACCCCAACTAGCAGAAGAATTTGTGTGAAAATACCAAAGAAGGAGACATACAGAGCTGCGGTCTGACAGCGCTCCTGAGCGATCCTGATGGCACAGACAGCTTGGAGATTCCCAAGTGGTGGTAGGACCTAAGAATTAACCTAAAAATCACCCTGCTAGCTAGGTACTGCACAGAGGACTGTGCACGGTGCCTGGGGAACAAACAGAGAAGGTGAAGAGAAAGGTGGGCTGAACTGTGGACTTTTGCCAGTCTGGAGAGCACCGCCATTTTGAAGGATTAAAAAGTGGCTTGACTGTTTTGGATGTTTAAAGAGACAGCGCTTTCTCGGATACCTGGTGCTTAAGAACACGTTCTGCTTTCCAGCAACCCCAAGGAAACTCGGGGCTTGCAAGACTGAAAAGGTTTGACATTCTTCTTGTTACTCTTATACCCTACACCCGCTTGGTGAATGGAGGTGTGGCCATCCCCACTCCCACCTACCCTCTGGGCCTATAGGAACTCCATCACAGTCTGTGTGCTCAGACAGAGCCTGGGTGCCCTGCCATGTCTTTCACCGATTTTTTTTTCTGTTTTCTGTTTTTTTATTTTTATTACTATTAGTTTCTATTTTGCTTTCTTTTTACTAGTGATTAGTTTGCTTGTATTTGTCTGTATTAAAACAACTAAAATTATTAATACTTTTGGCCTTTTTATTATTATTCTAAATCTTCCCCTACCAGGTCCTAGTTTTCAGCATTTTTCCTTTTCCCTGTGCCTGGTTGAAATTTTTTTTTTTCCAAATTTATGTTTTTTTTTTCTTTTCCCCCTTTTTTCTCATGATTAAGCCCATTTATTGTTTTTCTTGTTGCATTTTTCCCATTGTTTTCTTTATTTACTATTATCCTTCCCTACTTTTTTCTTTCTTAGTGCCCTATCCCCACATATTGCAGGTTTTCTTGTTTTTTTCTTATTTTTTTCACTTTTTTCTTTTTTTGGTTATTGTTCCTGCATGATTACATGGGTGTTTTTCATCCATGGGCCTTTAGTTTTTTGACAGTTATTCAATTGTAATTTGTGTCTAACTGAGTGGGAGAGAACAACAGTCCCATAAGACACAACTACACCCACACCTCTTGCAACTTCACTTACTGAGCAAGACGCACTTCCTCCTTCTCTACCAATGGGCCAACAATGAAAAACCACCACCAAGAGCCTGAATCACCTGTGGCTGCTCTTCAGAAACAGTTAACAGAGATCTAAATACAACAATGCCACGATGCCTTGGAAACAACAGACCATCACAGTCCACGCAAAGAAGCAGGATAAAGTGGTAGAAACGAGGGAGCAGGATACAGACCTAGAACACATCCCTGAGGAAGAAGCAGCATTGGAACTCTCTGATAAGGAAATCAGAAGAATTATCTTTAGGTATCTTCAAAGGATTGATAAACAGACCAAAGAAAATATAGAAAAAAACCTTAGAGGAATTTTGGAAGAAAATGTAACAACAAAATAACAAATTAAATGAAAAATTAGAAATGATTCTAAATTTACAGATGGAAATCCAGAAGATTAATACTAAATTGTCAGAAATAGATAACACATTGAAGGGCAAAGGAGAAAGAATTGATGTGATGGAAGACAGAATTAATGAGATGGAAGAAAAATACCTGAATACTTCTTTGGAAAAGGATCAATCAGAAAAAAAATCAAAGCAAAATGAAGAAAGCCTAAGGTTCATGTGGGATACC
>NW_006921861.1:1973469-1973988 GCF_000298275.1 Orycteropus afer afer | reverse complement strand
AAAAAAAAAAAAATCCTAGCCAATAGACTGCAACCACATATCAAGAAAATTATTCATTATGACCAAGTGAGGTTCATATCAGGTATACAAGGGTGGCTCAACATTAGAAAAACAATCAATGTCATTCACCACAGAAAGTAAACAAAGGAGAAGAACCACAAGATCATATCAATAGATGCACAAAAGGCATTTGATAAAATCCAATACACATTCCTGATTAAAACTCCCAGCAATATAGGAATAGAAGGGACATACCTTAACAATCAAGGGCATCTATACAAAACCAAAAGCCAACATTCCTCTTGCAAAAAGGAACCATACAAGGATGCCTGCTATCACCACTTCTATTCAACATTGTAGTAGAAGTCCTAGCCAGGGCCATAAGGCAAGAAAGGGAAATCAAAGGCATCCAAATTGCTAAAGAAGTAGTCAAACTATCCCTATTTACTGATGATATGATCCTATACCTAGAAAACACAAGAGACTCAGTCAAAAATCTACTGGAACTAATTGAGAGAT
>NW_006921861.1:1968018-1972415 GCF_000298275.1 Orycteropus afer afer | reverse complement strand
ACTCCAACACCTCAATAACAAAAAGACAAATAATCCAATCAAGAAATGGGCAAAAGGCATGAATAGACACTTCACCAAGGAGGATATTCAGGTGGCCAACAAACATATGAAGGAATGCTCACGATCATTAGCCATTGTAAAGATGCAAATCAAAACAACAATGAGATACCATCTTGCCCCAGCACTAGCAGCAAAGTTCAACAAAACAGAAAATAACAAATTCTGGTGAGGATGTGGAGAGATAGGGACTCTCATACACTGCTGGTGCAACTGTAAAATGGTACAACACTGTGGAAAGCAGTATGGTGATTCCTTCAAAAGCTGGAAATAGAAATACCATTTGACTCAGCCATTCCATTACTAGGTGTATATCCTAAACAAATGAGAGCCATGACAAGAACAAACAGGCACACCCATGTTCATCACAGCACTCTTTACAATAGCAAAAAGTTGGAAACAACCTAGGTGTCCATCAACTGAGGAACGGATAACCAAACTATGGTACATACACACGATGGACTACTATGCAACCCTAAAGAATAATGTAGAATCTGCAAAACACCACATGACGTGGATGAACTTGGAGGACATTATGCTGAGTGAAATAAGTCAATCACAGAAGGACAAATATTGTATTAGTCTATGTTCTGGTTGCCACTCCTCGGAAGGAAGATGGGGCAATCTACTTCTGCAGTGATACTGCCTCGGAAACCCAAGGAAGGGTCTCTGTGAGTCAGGTCTGACTTGACAGCACATAACAACAACAACATGTTCTGGTTACCTGGTGCTGCTCTGACAGGAATATACTATAAATGGGATTGCCTTAACAAAAGAAGTTTCTTCTTACAATTTGGAGGCTTTAAGTCCAAGTTCAAAGTGCCAAGCTCTAGGGGCTGGGTAAAAGCCCCTCAGCCTTGGGCTACAACTCTGCCTCCAGCTCCTAGCCCACTGAAGCGAGAGGCTTTTCTTCACTCAGATAGCTGCTGACTGCTGAGGCTGCCAAGCCCAAGGTTGACAAGTAACAAGGCACAGTCTGATATTACCAAATCACATGGCAGGCCATTAATTCAAGTCCACTGTAAGTCCCAAGGTCTGCAGAGCATGACAGGCTGCTAAACAGTGACACGGCTAAACGCAGGGCTCAAGGTGCCATAAGCTAGAGACCATTCCCAAGGCTTCTCCTTATATACAGGAAGCAGACCATATACCAAAGGCAGCTATTCAGCTGCTTGCGGTAGATTCCACCATGGAGTTGATTGCCAATCTCATCATGGGGAATAACTACCACCAGCTGCCCAGCTACTCAACCAGGACCAGGCAAGTTGACACACAAACATAACCACCACAGTTCATTTTGCAAAAGTAAAGAAATGGTTTATATATGGAAGGAAATTTTCTTTGTGAGTTACCAGGGGTGGGAGTGTAGGGTAGTGAATTGTTAGATAGGTAGAGATAAGTAGTGATTTGGATGCAGATAAAGACAAAGTATCAACATGGTGGCATTGAGGAAAAGGAAGACATAGAGAGGTACATGGGATGTGCAGACAATAAAGATGAACCCTTTTGCACATAAAAAAAAAAAAAAGTTGTTTTTGAGGAAACAACTTGGAAATCAACTTTGGCTCCCTGGGATGCGCAGTGAGGCAAACAGGAATAAAGTTGCTCAGAACTGACATTCTCCCCTCTGCCCAAGCCTTGGTCAGCTGATGACAAGAAGTCGATGTGCCTCATCTGGTGCACAAGAACACTGCATTAAAATTTGACTGTCCCTTTAAACCAAGGCAAAGGAAGCCTCAGCCAATCCTCTGTTAATTCAAACCCAAATTCGTGAAGATTTATGAATATGTATAAGCCCCCTCTTCTGAAGTTTACAAAACTTCATGATCTCCATTCAGGGAATTAGATTTGGATACTGGCGCCTGTCTCCTTGTGTTGCCGCTTTGCAATAAATAATTTTCTCTCTGTTTTATCACTCGGTATGTAAACTATTTTGGCCTGATTGTGTACTGGGCAGGGACTCACATTTGATCTGCCTTCACTTTCTGTCTTCAACTTGGTGTGATCATTGGCTCTTCATGACAGGGGTAAGGACCTTTTTTCCTACAACACAGCTATTTTCAGGGTCTCTAAACCTGCACCAGATAAGGACTTAATTCACAAAATGGATATTAAAAATCAGTTTTATTGGTGAGATGCAAGAGTTTATGATATAGGATATAAGCAAGAGAAGATGACAGAATAGGCAGACAAGCTACACAGACCCTCTTCAATAAAGAGAAGAGAAACCAATTGACACAGATACCAATTGACACCAATTGACTGGAGTCCTGAGCATTGAAAGGAAGGATACAGAAGTGGATTTAACTCCAACTTGTAGAAAAACCCACATGAAAATAGTGAATAAAGAGACAAATGGAGCTACAGACTTTCAGTGATCCTGATGGCATGGACAGTTTGGACATTCCCAAGTGGTGTAAGGACCTGAGAATTAATCTAAAAATCAGCTCTGCTCACCAAGGGCTGAATATGGATGACTGCACTGGTGCCTGATGACTAAAGGAAAACAGCAAAGGAGACAAACTGAGCTATGGAGTTTCAGCTGTCCAGACCGTGCAGTCATTTTGAATGTTTACAAGCAGTTCAGGCGTTTTGGATATCTAAAGTGACAGCATTCTAGTTCAGATTCCAGGGATCTAACAATAGGCTCTGGACACTGAGGACAGCACAGATATACCGGAAACGTATGACTTGAATGGTGTGATATTTCCCTTGTTATTCTTATACCCAACACTCTCTTGGTGAACAAAGGTGTGGACATCCCTCACCCCCACCCACCTTCTGGGCTGGCAGGAATTCCATCCTAATCTGTGTGCTCTGACAGAACCCATCCCCCTTCATTTTGTTTTCTGTTTTTTTTTGTTGTTGTTTGTTTTTTTTTCTGTTTTGCTTTTTTGCTGTTGTTGTTAAAGTATTCCTACATTTTCTTCTTATTCTTCCTTTTTATTTTTATTCTTTCTTTTGCCTTCTTGGGTTCTAGTTTTTGGCTTTTGTTTCTCTTCCCATTTCCTAGGTGCCATTTTTATCTTTCTTCTGATTTTTCCCATTCCTTGTTTTTCTTTTTGTATTTTTCCCATTATTTTCTTCATTATTCTCTTACTCTAGCTCTTGTCTCTTCTTCCCTTCTCCCCAGATATTGTGGGTTGCTCTTTTCTCTTTATTTTTCTTTTGTCTTTTTAAAGTATTTCTTTAAATATTTCATTTCATTTATTGCCTTTCCTATTTTTCTTTTTCTTTCCTTTCCCTTTTTGGTTGTTGTTCCTGTGTGTTTATGAGGTGTATGTTTTTTGTCTTCTTGCTTTTACTATTTTGGTGATTTATTTTTATTTTTGTTTTTGGTTAACTGAGTGAGAGACAGCAACCATGCCCATACAACCCAACCATAACTGTACCACTTGCAGCCCCACCTACTGAGTGAGGACGACTGCTTGCCTCTGCACCAACTGGCCAATGATACATGACAGCCAATACAAGCATGACTCACCCTTAACTGCTCTTCAAAACCAATTAACAGAGCTTGGTGCAGCCACTCTCACTCTTCATCACACCCACCAGGAGACAGGTGGTGAATGCATTAGCACTGCCAACAAGCAAATTTTCTTACTCAGATATATCCAAACAAAACAAAGAAAACAAAAATTGTAGGTAAATCACTTCAACATAAAATAACCAATTAAATATAAATACAACAACATCACAATGTCTCAGAGACAAAAGACGGTCAAAGTCCACACAAAGAAGCAAGATAAAGTAACATAAAGAAGGGACAAGGATACAGACACACAAAACATTACTGAAGAAGAAATAGAATTGGAACTCCATGATACACAAAACTTTCCTGAAGAAGAAATAGCATTGGAACTCTGTGATAGGGAATTCAAAATAATTATATTTAGATACTTTTGATGGATTGAGAAGCACAAAGGAAAATACTTACAAAATTAAGGAAAATACAGACAAAATCCTAGAACAATTATGGAAGACAATACAAGAACAAAATGCCAAAATAAATGGAAAATTAGAAATGATACAAAATCTACAGATAGAAATCCAGAAGATTAATACTACATTTTCAGAAATAGATTACACATTGAATGGGCAAAGGAGTAGAATCAAATCAATGGAAGGCAGAATTACTGAGATTGAAGACAAATACCTTGATATTTCTTTGGAAATGGATCAATCAGAAAAAAAGATCAAAACAAAATGAAGAAACCCTAAGATTCATGTGAGATACAATCAAGAGGAATTGTTGTTGTTGTTGTTGTGTGCTGTCAAGTTGGCCCCGACTCATAGCGACCCCTCCTTGGGTTTCTGAGGCAGTATCACTATGGAAGTAG
>NW_006921861.1:1964014-1967918 GCF_000298275.1 Orycteropus afer afer | reverse complement strand
CCCAACCTTCCTTCCAAGGAGTGGTTGGTGGGTTTGAACTGCCAGCCTTCTGGTTAGCAGTCAAGTGCTTTAGCCACTATGCTACCAGAGCTCCCAATCAAGAGGAATAACCTATGTGTAATCAGAATTCCAGAACAGGAAAAGACAAATAAAACCACAGAGAATATAGTCAAAGATTTGATGAAAGAGAATTTCCCTGATATGATGAAAGAAGAGATTATATTCACTCAAGAAGTCCAACAAACCCTAAAGAGGATAGATACCAAAAGAAAATCACCAAAACATATCATGGTCAAACTCACCAAAACCAAAGACAAAGAAAAATTACAAAGGACAACCAATAAGACTAAGTTCTGATTTCTCAGCAGAAACCATGCAGGTGAGAAGGCAATGGAATGGTATATATATATATAACTCAGAAAGAGAAAAATTTTCAACCAAGAATTATATATCCAGCAAAATTGTCCCTCAAATATGATGGTGAGATTAGATTTCCAGATAAGCAAAAATTAAATGAATTTGTTAAAACCAGGCCAACCTTATAAGAGATGCTAAAGGGAGTCCTTTGGACAGAGAAGCAACAACAGCAAACAACAACTGACCATTAACTCACATGATGACATAACCTAGAAACCAAACCAGTTATGGAAGTATCCAAAGTAAACTAAGCTTACAAGATTATAAACAGGGAACCAGTGACATCAATTGGCAAAGGAGGTCAACTACAAACCAAAAAGAGGGGCTAAATAGTGTAGTTTCAGAACTTCTAAATGGTGAAGAAGTCAAAACAATGGCAAGATAGAATGGAAAGTTCTAA
This sequence comes from Orycteropus afer afer, assembly GCF_000298275.1. Lineage (NCBI taxonomy): Eukaryota > Metazoa > Chordata > Mammalia > Tubulidentata > Orycteropodidae > Orycteropus > Orycteropus afer. The sequence continues at coordinate 1,967,101 of NW_006921861.1, read as the reverse complement.
ACTTGGGAAGAAAATTATAAATCACAGGGAAACCTCAAAGAAAAATGATAAACCTTCACAGGAAAATAAAAAAAGAGGAAAAGCACAAATATTTAGCAAATAATAAAATAATAGCAACAAAGGAAATGATAACATGATTCATAAACAAAATGAGCTCAGCACAGAAAATTATTTGGAACAAAGAAATCAGTAACACCACAAAATTACACATAACAAAAGGACAGCAACAAATTCATACTAGCAATAATTACACTGAATGTCAATGAATTAAATGCACCACTCAAGGGACAGAAAGTTGCAGACTGCATAAGAAAACATAACCCATCAACATGCTGTCTACAAGATATACACCTTAGAAACAAAGACAAAAATAGACTAAAAATCAAAGTTTGGAAAAAGATATATTAAGGAAATGGCAATCAAAAAAAGATCAGGAGTGGCAATATTAATTTCTGATAAAACCAATTTTAAAGCAAAAACCACCATCAGAGACAAGAAAGAACATTATATAATAATTAAGGGATCAATTGAACAAGGGGACCTAACCATAATACATATCTATATGCCCAGTGAAAGAGCCCCAAAATACATGAATCAGGTTTTAATGGAATTGAAAAGGCAAATAGATGGCACCACAGTAATAGTAGGAGACATTAATACACCACTTTCAATGAAAGATAGAACTGGAAAGAAACTCAAAAAACACACAGAAGAGCTAAACAATACAATCCACCAATTTGACCTTATAGACCTCTAGAGAGCACTTCACTCAACAACAGCATAATATACATTTTTTCCAGTGCACATGGAACATTCTCTAAGATAGATGATATGTTAGGCCACAAAGCAAGCCTTACTAAGTTTAAAAACATTGAAATACTGTAACGTATTCTCAGATCACAGTGCTATAAAATTAGAAATCAACAATAGGAAGATCAACAGGAAAAGAATCAATGGAAAAAGATCAATAGAAACTGAGAAAAAATACAGGGTAATAAAACAAACCACAACCACAAATTTAACAAAGGAAAAGAGGGAGAGAATACAAATAACATGAATAAGAAACAAATTGTGTGACATCAAAACAGAGCCAACTGAAACAAAAAAGGATAATAACAAGATACTATGAAGAACTGTAGGAGCTCTGGTAGCAGAGTGCCTAAGGCGCTTGACTGCTAACCAGAAGGCTGGCAGTTCAAACTCACTAGCCACTCCTCAGAAGGAAGATGCAGCAATCTACTTCCATAGTGATACTGCCTCGGAAACCCAAGGAGAGATCGCTATGAGTTGGATCTGACTCGATGGCACATAACAACAACAACAACATGAAGAACTGTACTCTAACAAATTTGAAAATGTAGAAGAAAAGGACAGATTTCTAGAAATATACTACTTACCTAAACTAACACAGACTGAGAGGAAAATTTTGAACAGATCCATAACAAGAGAAGAAATTGAACAGGACATAAGAAAATTACCAATATAAAAAGTCCTGGCCCAGACAGTTTCACTCGAGAATTCTACCAAACGTTCATAGAAGAACACCAAACCTACTCAAACTATTCCAGAACATAGAAAAGGATGGAATCCTCCCAAATTCATTTTATAAAGCAAGCACAACTCTTATACCAAAACCAGGCAAAGACATCATTAAAATGGAAAATGACAGACTGATTTCCCTCATGAATATAGATGCAAAAATCTTCGACAATATCCTAGACAATAGACTCCAACAACATATCAGAAAAACAATACATCATGACCAAGTGGGATTCATACCAGGTATACAAGGATGTTTCAACATTAGAAAAACAGTCAAAGCAATCTATCACATAAGCAAAACAAAGAAAAAGAACCATATGACTATAGCAACTGATGAAGAAAATGCATTGATAAAATCCAACATCCACTCTCAGCAAAATAGGAATAGAAGGAAAATTGCCCAACAAAATAAAGGACATATATGCAAAACTAACAGCCAACATTATTCTCAATATAGAGTCCTGAAACCATTCCAGACAAGGATACCCTCTATGTCCACTTCTATTCAATGTTGTATTGGAACTCCTAGCCAGGGCAATAAGGCAAGAAAGGGAAATCAAAGACATCCAAATTGATAAGGATGAAGTAAAACTATTATTATTTGCACATGATATGATCCTATATATAGTAACCCCAGGAAATTCAACAAGAAAAGTACTGGAACTAATTGAGAGATTTAGCACAGTGGCAGAATACAAGATCAACATACAAAAATCAGTTGGATTCCTATACACCAGCAAAGAGGTATCTGAAAAGAAAATGAATACCCTTTAAAATAGCTATCAAAAAAATTAAATTATTGGGAATAAATCTTACAATGGACACAAAAGATTTGTACAAAATGCTACTTCAAGAAACTATGACAAACAAACAAACAAACAAAAAAAAAACTCAGTGCCATTGAGTCAAATCCGACTCATAGCGACCCCTCCTTGGGTTTCTGAAGTGGTATCTCTGTGGAAGTAGATTGACTGATCTTCCTTCTGAGGAATGGCTGGTGGGTTTTAACCACCAGCCTTCTGGTTACCAGTCAAATGCCTTAGGCACTATGCCACTAGAGCACATAAATTGAAGAACATACCATGATCATGGATAGGAAGATTGAATATTGTAAAAATATCAATACTACCCAAAACAATCTATACATTCAATGCAATCCCAATCCAGAAACGATCAACATTCTTTAAGGATATGGAAAAACCATTCACTAATTTTAGAGCCCATCCTGTTTGGGTTCGTTGGACTTCCTGAATGGATATAGTCTCATCTTTCATCATATCAGGGAAGTTCTCTTCCAGCAAATCTTGGACAATTTTCTCAGTGGTTTTGTTTTTCTCTTCCTGTTCTGGAATTTCAATGACATGTAAGTTATTCCTTCTGATGGTACCCCACATGAACCTTAGGCTTTCTTCATTTTGTTTTGATTTTTTTTCTGATTGATCCCTTTCCAATGAAGTATTCAGGTATTTGTCTTCAATCTCATTAATTCTGTCTTCCATCGCATCAATTCTACTCCTTTGCCCTTCAATGTGTTATCTATTTCTG
>NW_006921861.1:1962400-1962949 GCF_000298275.1 Orycteropus afer afer | reverse complement strand
CAGTGGAGGACAGGGCAGGGCACTCAGGCTCTGTCTGAGCACACAAACTGTGATGGAGTTCCTGTGGGCCCAGAAGGTGGGTGGGTGAATGGCTGCACCTCCATTCACCAAGCAGGTGTGGGGTATAAGAATAACAAGAGGAATGTCATATCTTGTCAGTCTTGCAGGTCCAGAATGCCTGGAAAGCAGAACATGTTCTTAAGCCCCAGGATCTATGAAAGCGCTGTCTCTTTAAATATCCAAAATAGTCAAGCCACTTTTAAACCTTCGAAATGGCGGCATCCTCCAGACTGGCAAAAGTCCACAGCTCAGCCCGCGTTTCTCTTCACCTTCTCCATTTATTCCCCAGTCACCAGAGCAGTCTTCCATGCAGTCCCTGGCTAGCAGGGCTGATTTTTAGGTTAATTCTTAGGTCCTACCACCATGCAGCATTCTCAAAGCTGTCTGTGCTGTGCTGTCACGATCGCTCAGGACGCTGCCAGACCGCGGCTCTGTCTGTCTCCTTTTTTGGTATTTTCATGCAAATTCTTCTGCTAGTTGGGGTTTAGT
>NW_006921861.1:1927720-1962026 GCF_000298275.1 Orycteropus afer afer | reverse complement strand
GCCTTAGCCACTATGCTACCAGAGCTCCCAAAACCTACTATACAGCCACAGAAATCAAAGCTGCCTTGTATCAATACAATGACACACACATAGACCCATGGAATAGAATTGAGAACCCAGAAATAGATCCATTGACCTATGGTCAGTTGATTTTTGACAAAGTACTGAAATCCATTAAATGGGGAAGAGATTGTCTCTTTAACAAATGGTGCTGGCAAAACTGGATATCCATTTGCAGAAAAATGAAACAAGATCCTTATCAAACACCATATACAAAAACTAAATCCAGATGGATCAAAGAATTAAATGTGAAACATAAAACTATAATGTTCCCCAAGGGAAAAATAAGGAGAAATTTAGGGGTCCTAATATATCACATAAACAGACTATCATGCATAATTAAATTGCACAAATAGCAGAAGTTAAGCTAGATGAATGGGACTGCCTAAAAATTTAATTTTTATGTGCTTCAAAAGACTTCTCCAAAGGAGTAAGAAGAGAATCTATAGATTAGGAAAAAATATTCGGCAATGACATACCTGACAAGTGACTTTTCTCTAAAATTTATAGAAAACTCCAACATCTCAACAACAAAAAGACAAACAATCCAATTAAAAACGGACAGAAGACATAAATAGACACTTCACCGAAGAGAATATTCAGGCAACCAACAAAAAAATGAAGAAATACTCACAATCATTAGCCATTAGAGAGATGTAAATCTAAACAGCAATGAGATATTGTCTTGCCCCAGCACTAACAGAAGTTCAACAAGACAGAAAATAACAATTGCTGGCAAGGATGTGGAGATATCGAGACTTTTATACACTGCTGGTGGGACTGTCAAATAATACAACCACTGTGGAAAGCAATATGGTGATCCCTTAAGAAGTTAGAATTAGAAATATCATTTGATCCAGCAATCCCGTTACTTGGTATATATATATATATATCTAAAAGAAGTAAGAGCCAGGACAAGAACACATATATGCACACCCATGTTCATCACAGCACTATTTATACTAGAAAAAAGATGGAAACTATCTACGTGCCCATCAACAGAAGAATGGATAACCAAATTATGGTACATACATGCAATGCAATCCTAAAGAATAACGTAGAATCAGCAAAACACCACATAACATGGATGAACTTGGAGGACATTATGCTGAGTGAAATATGTTAATCATAGAAGGACAAATATTGTATTAGTCTGTTATTGCAAAAAGTCAAGGAAAGGTTTATATATGGAAGGAAATTTTCTTTGTTGGTTACCAGGGGTGGGACAGGAGGGAAGGGAACACTGCTAGACAGGTAGAGAGAAGTACTGATTTGGGTGAAGAGAAGGGCAATGTAACAAATGTGAGTGATCAACACCATGGCATTGAGGAAATAGAAGACCTAGAGAGGTGCATGGGAGGTACAGACAACAAAGATGAACTATTTTGCTCATACAGTAAGTACTGTATTGTCAGTGATAACAAACACTGATATACAGCTGGATAGATGGGACAGGCTGAACAATTAGGTTTGTCTATGCAGGGGGAAATGCCCATGACAATGTATAGGGTTGGCAGACAATGTTTCTACAAGTGTATTTGTATGTTGTGTAAGCATTTCTAGGTATATATTAGAGCTGACAAGGGACATGTTTGTAGTCACTTCTTGGCTACAGTGAGCTACCCAGAGGGAGCAAGTAGTTGGACCTGTGGGCTTGGGATCATGGTTGCAGGGGACATCAAGGTCAATTGGCATAACATAATACACAAAACATTGTTCCACATCCTACTTTGGCAAGTAGTGACTGGGATCTTAAAAGCTGGCAAGCACCCATCTAGATGTAATGATGGGTCTCTCCTCATCCCAAGCAAAGAAAAATCAAGAAAACCAAAGATGCATGGAAACAATTAGTCCAAGTACACCATGCGATTCTCAGCCTATATGACTATGAGACCAGAAGAACTAGATGGTGCCCAGCTACCACAGTTAACCACCCAGAAGAGGATCTATATAGGAGATCCTGGCTAGTGTGGGGGAGCAATGTGGAACAAAACTCAAAATCACTTAAAAAAAAAAAAAAACGCGGGGGGGGGGGACCAAGTTTGATGATCTGATAGAGCCTGATGGAGACCCTGAGACTATGGCCCCTAGCTGCGCTTCAGGGGTGAATTGAACCTACTCCTGTGGCTTCCAGCCAAAAAAAAGACAGGCATATGAACTGAACATTTACAGTAGGTAGATACACTCCTTGGAGAGATCAAACATGATAGAATAGAAGAGTTGTGTATACACAGGGAGACAGCTTGGGGGGCAGGAGTGCATGGGAGGGAAGGACACAGAGAAGAGGTGGCTATGGGAAGGAAGTGGGAGGAGAACTGTTGCATTGTGATAGATTACAGGTAATATGAGACAAAGTGTACGTGAACTGCTGTGTGAAAATGAATTTCCTCTGTAAACTTTCACTGAAATCACAAAAAAAAAAAAAAAGCAGAAGACATGAATAGACACTTCACCAAAGAGGATATTCAGGTGACCAACAACAAATGAAGAAATGTTCACGATCATTAGCCATCAGAGAGATGTAAATCAAAACAGCAATGAGATATCATCTTGCCCCAGCACTAACGGTGAAGTTCAACAAGACAGAAAGTAACAAATGCTGGTGAGGATGTGGAGATATTGAGATTCTCATACACTGCTGTTGTTGTTGTTGTTATTTGCCGTCGAGTCGGCCCTGACTCATAGTGACCCCTCCTTGGGTTTCCAAGGCAGTATCACTATGGAAGTAGGATTGCCCAACCTTCCTCCCAAGGAGTGGCTAGTGGGTTTGAACTTCCAGCCTTCTGGTTAGCAGTCAAGTGCCTTAGGCACTATGCTACCAGAGCTCCTATACACTGCTGGTGAAACTGAAATAATACAAACACCGTGGCACATAGTATGGTGATACCTTAAAAAGTTAGAAATAGTATTTGATCCAGCAATCCCATTGCTAGATATATATTCTAAAGAAGTGAGAGCCAGGACAAGAACAGATATATGCACACTCATGTTCATCACAGCACTATTTACAATAGCAAAAAGATGGAAACAACCTAGATGACCATCAACAGAAGAATGGATAGCCAATCTATAGTACATACACGCAATGGAATACTATGCAACCCTAAACAATAATGTAGAATCTACAAAACAGCATATAATGTGGATGAACTTGGAGGATATTATGCTGAGTGAAATAGGTCAATCACAGAAAGACAAATATTGTATTAGTTCATTGTGGTAAAAAGTCAAGGAAAAGTTTATTATGGAAGGAAACTTTCTTTGTTGGTTACCAGGGAGGGATGGGAGGTTAGATAGGTAGAGACAAGTATTGATTTGGCTGAAGGGAAGGGCAATGTACCAAATATGAATAATCAACATGGTGGCATTGAGGAAATGAAAGACATAAAGAGGTATGTGAGAGGTACAGACAACAAAGATGAACCTTTTGCATATACAGTACTGTGTTGTCAGTGATGGCAAAAATTGATCTATGGGTGGATAGATGGGTAGACAGGATGAATGGTCAGATATGTCAAGGCAGGGGGAAGTGTGCCCATGACTATGTACAGGGTTAGCAGACAATGTTTCTACAAGTGTGTTTGTATGTTCTGTAGTAATGTCCAGGTTTATAGGAGAGCTAACAAGGGACAAGGTTGTGGTGACTTCTTGGTCACAGACAGCTATCCAGAGGGAGCAAATAGTTGGACCTGTGGGCTTAGGACCATGGTCACAGAGGACATTCAGCTCAATTGGCGTAATATAATACATAAAAACATTGTTCCACATCTCACTATGGTGAGTAGCAACTGGGATCTTAAAAGCTTGCAAGCAGCCATCTAAAAGCAACTATGGGTCTCTCTTCACCCAGAGCAAAGAAGAATGAAGAAAACTGAAGACACATGGAAACAATTAGTGCAAAGGACTGGTTGTTGTTGTTGTTGTTATGTGCCACTGAGTCAGACCTGACTCATAGTGACCCCTCCTTGGGTTTCGGAGGAAGTATCACTACGGAAGTAGATTGCCCCATCTTCCTTCCAAGTAGTGGCTGTTGGGTTTGAACCGCCAGCCTTCTGGTTAGCAGTCAAGTGCCTTAGACATTATGTTACCAGAGCTCCTAAGGGACTGGTAGACCATGCAATCCTCAGCCTATATGACTATGAGACCAGAAGAACTAAATGGTGCCCTGCTACCACTGTCAACCACTCAGATGGGGAATCTATGTAGGAGATCCTAGATAAAGTGGGAGAACAATATGGAACAAAATTCAAAATCATATTTAAAAAAGACCAGGTTTGCTGGTGTCTGATAGAGCCTGGTGAGATCCCTGAGACTATGGCCCCTAGCTACCCTTCATGTCTAGAATTGAACTCACTCTTGTGGCTTCCAGCCAAATAATAGATAGGCATATGGGCTGAATATTTGCATAAGGTAGATAAACTACTTGGAGCAATCAATAATGAGAGAATAGAAGGGCAGTGTATGCACAGGGAGACAACTGGGTGGGAGGGCAGGAGTGCATGAGAGGGAAGGACACAGGGAAGCAGTCAGGAGGGGGCAGGAAGTAGGAAGAGAGCTCTTGCATTGTGGAGAATTGCAGTCAATATCATGAGACAAAATTGTATGAACTGCTGTATGGAAAATGAATTTGCTCTATAAATTTCCACCCAAATCATTAAAAATAATTTATGATATAGCATGATCTGCAAAAAATAAAAATAAAAATCACACCAGTACCTGTACTTTTGCACCCAGAAGGTATGGCATTTCTGGCAGAACAATGGGTGAGGGAGGGACTGACGGTTCCACCGGTCAGAGGAGAGTTGCCAGGCAGCAGGTGGGTGAGCTCTCTGTAACAAATATATATGGGCACTCTCAAAGATCCAAGCAAGAGCAGGTGCCTGCTCCCCTTCTCCCCTGCTCCCCTCAGAGACTGAGGCAATGAGCAATAATCTCAAAGAGCTAGAATTGTACTCCTAAGAAAGCCTGGCCTTCAACTGTTGTGCTGGCAAAATCAGGGGCTGCCAAGGTACACAGTTGCAGTAGATCGATATGATGGCACCTTGGCCCATGATGTGTTTCCAATCACATTATTCATGGGTAGAAGGCCCCAGCCCTTCCCTTGCACAGCTTGGGACTGAAGGCTAAGCCCAGTGTGTACAGCTGTATAGGAAGGAGACACTGCCCTGACCCACTCTTGCTGTGTTCCACCATAAGGAGGCCTCCCTGAGGCTCACATGAGGACCTCCATCACAGGGAAGCCAGACTGGAGATAGTCTGGAATAGTTCACTTACTTCCCAGGTGGTGAGAGATAAGATCATCTGAAAGAAGTCAATGGAATGCTGCGTGATTGCAGCAGGCAACAGGCAGGGATCACTAACCCAGGGAGATCAGCCAGCCATGGGTTTGTGGATTTTCCTCTAGCACTTTTAACTGCAGAGTGAAAGCATGAAAGAAGAGAGAAGCTAAGTTTAATCATGCCTGTGGGTTTTTCAAGTAGAAAGGAACTGATCACTCAGTGTGTGTGTATGGTGGGGGGTGGGGGAAGACATCTGATGGGTAGGAGAGTAAGGGCAGGGATGGGGTAGTGCAGCAGATTCCACTTCCAAAGGTGGCTTAGCCTGGGCAGTGAACACAGATGGCAACTTCCTGTGTGGTCCTGGGCCCCCACCTGTATGAGAATGGGAAAACTGGCACAGGAGGAAGCAGCTCAAACAGATCATGAAAAGTGCTTTTCTGTCATTTTGAGAGGTTCCCTCTGGGGTTTCTCCACATTTGCTGGGGCTTGGTTCTCAGATCTCCCATCTCCAGGTCATGGATAAGTAACACATTACAATTGTGACCTGAATAGGTCTTGAGTCAAGTCAGAGATCAGCAGTGCACCCCAAGGCAGTGAAGCATGGCCTTCCCTGGTTACTGCCCCTTCTTCCTTTCCTCCTCACAACTGACCAAGACTTCCCTAATGCCACATGCTCCAAGTGACAGCTCCAAACTTGATTATGCATAGTAGTGCCTTGATGACCAGGCTGCACTCATTCTGGGTCATAGCATATGGATTCAGGCCCTCAGAGCCAAGCTCAGTAATGATAATTCCATGGCAGGGCTGTTTTGCCAGTGACAGAATGAAAGAGAATAGAAAGAGCATGGTTCTGCTCAGTCTTGATTCCTATACAAAGAAACCAGAGGACAAACTTGTATTGGAAGGTTAAATTCTAAAACATTTGGTTTGTGGAAGGCTGTGGTGTACAGCAGAAGACCTAATTCCATTCTGAGTCTTAACATAAGCTCAGACACCATTTGAATTACTTGCCCAATGTTAGCTGCTAAACCAACAGTGTGGCTATGCTTAGACAAATCCAGGGTAAGCCCAGGGAGGGGCCATTTGGCTTCAGGAAGAGTGCTGTTGAAAGCAGATTAATTGGTATGCAGAAAGATGCTTACACAAAGAACTAGGGAACTTGCCTGGGCATTTACCAAGAGTTGCCCATCAGAACATGCTACCTAGTTTAAGTTAAAAGTTGGGATTCTGGTGACTGAGACTCACGGTTGAATGAGCATGAATCATACTCTATCTACCACATAACCACATAATCAAAACCTTGGAACCAATCTTGTAATCTTTTTTAACTTGCAATTATGTGCTTATCTCAATCATAGTCCTTTCCCTGATTCTGTACTCCCACCTGTAGAATTGCACCACTAATCATGATCTTGGGTTGATTTCCTTTTTTTTTCTCTATCACATAAATGAGAATTTTGACTCTGATTCAGTGGATTCCACTGGCCTCTGTCATGGGCACATAGTGACAGTTTCCCTCATCCAAATGATTGTCTTTGTCTTTGTTTATGTCCTTGTACTGTTTAAAGCTTAAAAAAAATTCTCTATAGAATATTTTTAACTTGGGATCTCTTTCTCTAGCATAGGCCTTGAAGCCACTGCAGCATCACCTCCTCGACACCAAAGGGCAAGGGGACCAGCAAACAGACTTGGTTGGCATGCTCTCTAGGCCCCCAGTCATGGGGCCTCCACCTCTTCCTCCAGGGAACTTGCTGCAATGAGGCACTGAAAAGAACAAGTTCCCATAGTAGAGTTACCAGAATGATTTTGCATTTAGAGAGGAGACTGGATTAACCTCAGAGGTGGAATTGCTCCTTTGTTCCCAAAAGCCCTTGGGCGGACTCTTTCAGCTGTGCAAATATGAAGGCAGTTCCCACCAGCTGCCTTTGGGGAAGACTCAAAGCATAGATTCATTCTAAATGTAGATATGTCCTTCTAGAAATGTGAGTGTGAATTTTTGAATATGTGTGTATGTGTATGTCTGTGTGTGTAAGTTTATGTGAGAGTATGTGAATTATGTGAGTGCATTTTAAGTGCATGTGAGAGTGTGTGTTTGTGACAGAGAGGTTATATATACATGTGTGTGTATAAATCTGGATGTATTGTGATTATGTATGAATGCAAGTGTGTGTGAATCTGTGTGTGAGATTGTGTGCCTCTCAGCTTTCCACACCAACAAGGCTCTGGAGGCCTTATCTGGCCTCAACTCTCAGCCCATAATTGTGTTCGTTTGTAGTGGTGAGATCCAGATGAAGGAACAGGGACTAGCCTGTTATGATTGCTTCCTTGGGGGCCTTGGTAGGGAAAGTGTCCCCTAAAATGAAGACCAGTTCCCTCTGTTACAGGAACAAAGAGGTTCTTACCCTCTGCAATGCAGAGCCAATTATCACAACAGGTTGAAAAGGGAAAGCAAAAGAATTTATTGAGTATTGATACCCAATGAGACAGAGAAAATCCTTTTTCTAACAAGTCTGTCTCCTCCAGCTGGGAAATGGTTATGGGCTTTAAAGGGAATTGGGGTAAGGTGTAGGAGGGTTTGAGGAATGCTGAGAATGCTTTCTTCTTGTTATCAGGATGAATTGTTGTTCCCTAGGGAGGTCTGGGTAGCATAGTGCCTAAGGCATTTGACTACTAATCAGAAGGCTGGAGGTTCAAACCCACCAGCCACTCCTCGGAAGGAAGATGGGGCAATTTACTTCCATAGTGATACTGCCTCGGAAACCCAAGGAGGGGTCTGGGGTCGCTATAAGTCGGGTGTGACTCGATGGCACATAACAACAACACAACAGGGAGCTCTGGTATCGTAGTGCCTAAGGCACTTGACTGCTAAACAGAAGGCTGGGGGTTCAAACACCTTGGAAGGAAGATGGGGCAATCTACTTCCATAGTGATACTGCCTTGGAAACCCAAGGAGGGGTCACTATGAGTTGGTCTGACTCAAGAGCACACAACAACAACAGGGAGCTCTGGTGGCTTAGTGCCTGAGGCATTTGACGGCTAACCGCTAACCACCAGCCAATCTATTTCCGTGGAGATACTGCCTTGAGTTTGGTTTGGTTTTGGTTTGTGATCTCTCTGCTCTTCTTTTGCTCAGTGATAGGAAGCCATCCTTGGTCAAAAGAAAGTGTCCTTCAGGTTCCTTGTAGCTGCCTAGAAAGGTTAACCCTACAAGAAGGGGAGAGTGTGGGAGTGGGCACCTTCAGGACTGCCGGTCCACTAGGGATGTCTTTGTTTTCTCCTTTATTTTGGTGGCTTCAGGGTCTGTGTCTCCTTTCTCAGGGCCATCTTGCTCCATAAACAGCATTTTTTAGCTACAAAGCCAGATGTCGAAAGGAATGTGTGAGAAGAACAACCTAAAGTAACTATCCTATTCATATAGAGGGAAGGAAGGGGTGAAAGGAAAATAGAGTTAATTATTGTGGTTAATATTTACTCTAATCATAGGTGTTAGTTTGTTATATTTCTGCAATTTTTCAGCAAAAAGGTTTCTTTGGCCCTTCAACACCTCTTCTGTCACTCTCCTTCTAAGCCAGGGAAGGGACTAAGCATGAGGCAGTACTTGGAAAAGTAGTCTTGGGAAAAACAAAACAGAACAAATCTTCCTCTTCTCTAAGAGAAAGGGCCAATTTGGTCTGGACTACAGTAATTCCGGGAGCTCTGGTAGCATAGTGGCTAAGACACTTGCCTGCTAACCAGAAGGCTGGCGGTTCAAACCCACCAGCCACTCCTCAGAAGGAAGGTTGGGCAATCCTACTTCCGTAGTGATACTGCCTCGGAAACCCAAGGAGGGGTCTCTATGAGTCAGGTATGACTTGAAGGCACATAACAACAACAACAACAACAGTAATTCCAGGAGGGTAAAGGCAGGAAATAGGAAACCAGAATCAAGGGTCTTAGCTGGGGCTAAGACTTTTAAAAGGAGAAGTTAAACTTAATCAAATAAAAAGAAGGAAGCTGGATTCAGTCCTTGTTTGACCCTCCTTAGTGAGGTCTGTGTGTGCAGTGAACAATCTGCACACCAGCACATGGCAATTTCAGGACACTGAGAAGAAAAAGTACCTTAGGAACAGAAAACAAATGTAGGTATCTGGAGGGAAAGGTAGGAGCAAGAGGGCCCACCGCCCTGAGGAACAGACCAAGATACAAAATGTTGGATCCCAGCCTCTTAGGTTTGACAGGTACAAGGAGGTATTTGTAAATATTTGTTGATAAATGAATAAACAAACAACAGAATGAAACTTGTCCAGTTGCCAATTTTGCTTTATTGTTATCATTCTTTCTAAGTGGCATCCAGTTGGTTCTGAATTATATTGACCCCATGGACAACAGAACCAGACACTGCCCTGTCCTCCCCCATTCTCACAATTATTGCTATGCTTGAGCCATTGAGCTGCTGCCATTGTGTTAATTTATCACCTTGAATATCTCTTCTCTTTTACTGACCCTCTGCTTTACCAAACATGTCATTCTCTGTACACTGGTTCCTCTTGATAACATGCCCTAAGTATGAGAAACAAAGTCTCACCATCCTCACTTTTAAGGATCATTCTGGCTATACTTCTTCCAAGACAGATTTATTTCTTCTTCTGGTAGTACATAGTATATTCAATATTGTTTGTCAACACCATAATTCAAAAGCATCAATTTTTTAGTCTTCCATATTCATTGCCCATCTTTCATGGGCATATGAAAGGATTTAAAATTCCACAGCTTGGGCCAGGTACACCTTTGTCCTCAAGGTGATATCTTTTTTTAAAAAAAAACACTTTAAAGAGGTCTTTTGCAGTAGATTTGCCCAATGCTTTACATCATTTGATTTCAGATCCAAGTAAAACTAAATACTTAACAACTTCAATATTTTCTCTATTTATCATGATGTTGCTTATTGGTCCAGTTGTGAGCATTTTTGTTTTCTTTATGTTAATGTGTAATTCATACTGAAATCTGTAATATTTTATACTCATCAGTAAGTGTTTTAAGTCCTCTTCTCTTTCAGAAAGCAAAGTGTGCCATCTGCATATCTCAAGTTGTTAATGAGTCTTCTTCCAAAACTGATGGTGTGTTCTCCTTCATATAGTCCATCTTCTTGTATTGTTTGCTCAACATGAGATTGAATAAACATGGTGAAAGAATACAACCCTGGCACACACCTTTCCTGATTTTAAACACACAGTATCCCCTTGTTCTGTTTGAAGAGAATTGCCTCTTTGTCTATGTACAGATTCCACATGAGCACAGATAAGTGTTCTGGAATTCCCATTCTTTGAAATGTTATCCATAATTTGTTCTGATCCACACAGTTGAATGTCTTTGCATAGTCGATAAAGTACAGGTAAACATATTTCTGGTATTCTCTGCTTTCAGCCAAGATCCATCTGACATCAAAAATATTTCTCAATTCTCATGCCCTCTTCTGAATTCGGCTTGAATCTCTGGCTTTTATCCCCGTCAATGTACTGCTGTAACCGTTTTAAAGTTATCTTCAACAAAACTTTACTTGTATATGTTATTTATCAATAATTTACATATTCCGTTGGATCACCTTACTTGGGAATGGGCACACATATGGGTCTCTTCCAGTTGCTTGGCCCACAAAGATACAAAATGTGGGATCCAAGCCTCTAAGTTTTGACACATGCAAGGAGGTATTTGTAAATATTTGTTAATAAATGAATAAATAAACAATAGAATGAAACTTGTCCAGTTTGCCAATTTTGCTTTATTGTTATCATTCTGCTAAGTGGCATCCAGTTGGTTCTGACTTATATTGACCCCATGTACAACAGAACCAGACATTACCCCCTGTCCTACCCCATTCCCACAATTGTTGCTATACTTGAGCAGTGAATTGCAGCCATTGTGTTAATTCATCACCTTGAGTATCTCAGGTAGCTGTCTTACAAATTCCTTGGTATAGAGTGAGTGCTTCCAGTGTTTCATCCATTTGTTGAAACATTTCAATTGATATTCCGTTAATTTCTGGAGCCTTGGCTTTTGCCAATGTCTTTAGCACAGTCTGGATTTCTTCCTTCGATAACTTCAGTTCTTGATTTTATTCTACTTCCTTAATGGTTGAATGTCAACCAATTCTTTTTGGTACAGTGACTCTGTGTATTCAGTTCATCTTCTTTTGATGTTTCTTGCATCATTCAATACTTTGTATATTGTTGTTGTTGTTATGTGCCTTCGAGTCGGCCCTGACTCACAATGATCCCTCCTTGGATTTCTGAGGCGGTATTACGACTCGACGGCACACAACAACAACAACAATTACTACGGAAGTAGATTGCCCAATCTTCCTTTGTAGATAGAATCCTTCAATATTGCAACTTGTGGCTTGAATTTTTCCTTCAGTTCTTTTGGCTTGAGAAATACTGAACACATTTTTCTCTTTTGATTTTCTAACTCCAGGTCTTTGCACATTTCATTATAATATGTTACTTTGTCTTCTCAAGCCTCCATTTGACATTTTCTTCTGCTTCATCATTTATTTATTTATTTATTTATTTTTGTTGCTGTTATTGCTGTTTTAGGCCCTGGGAAGCAGAGAAGGGAACCAAACTCTTTCTTTTAAACCACATAAGCCTTTGAAAGCTAAGGCCTCCTCCTCTTCACTAAAAATATCAGTGGGAAATTAGGGGGAAAATACAGCCAGCACAGGTATGACATTTGTCAAAACAAAAACATTTCTCTCCCTTGTGTAATTTTCCCCAGTGATTGAATATTCCCCTATTAATTAGTACTTTCCCATTAAGTAAGTAAGTTCTCAGCAAAGAAGAAAGAGAGTGTGTGTGTCTGTTTGTGAGTGTGTGTATATAGTGATTCACAAACTCTCCAGGCTCTACCAAGGAGCATAGGAGGTATAAGAAGACAGAAGAAGGAGGTAGAATCTGGGAAATAGCCTGGAGTCAGGTTAAGCCTGGGAACAAAAGCCTGGGCTTGTCCAATGCTCATTCAAGAACAAAGAGTGGTAGATAATCCAAGAGGAAAATAATAATAATAATAAAAATAAAACAGAATTTCCACTTGGGTTGTAAGCCCAGGCATAAATGATGATTAATGGTGCAACCAGACCTGCAGAGGATTCTCAGGTTTCTGTGCAAATGAAGAGAAGAATTCGAAAATGTGGCTGAAACTCAAACCCTAACTGTCAGTGTAAACTGCTGGGTGCTGGAGGAAAATCAGTCACCAGGGGAGTGACTTGGGGCCATCCCAGATCTTCCAGCTTCAGTTTAGACTGAGGGCTCCATGAACGGGGATCTCCTCCAGTAAAGACCCCAGGAGCTAAAGTGTGGTAGTACACATTCTCGTTTACTTAGCCTTCTCCACTGCTGGTTTAGGCCTCTTTGCTCTGGGCCTCACTCAGGGTCCTTAACCTGGGCAACTGGGGATAGAATTCAGGGGAACCCTAGATGGGGGAGGAGAAACATTATATCTTTATTTTCACTTACCTCTAACTGAAATGTCATAGTTATTTCAATGATGAATATGAGCAACAAACCACAGTAACATTAACAACACATATCACTGTCACCTGAAGAAACCACAGGTATTTTCCTATCACATTACAGGCATTGTAGACATCTCAAAACATCATTTACCCTAATCATTACTTTGAAATTATGGTCATCATTAGACCTACTGCTAGAACTTGTGATATAATATGCTAATGAAGAAACATATATAATACTGAAGCTCAAATTTGCACTGTGTCTGGCACAGAGAAAATTCCTGATAAATATTTGCTGAAACAAAGAATAAAGAAATGAGTGAGTGAATGAATAAATTAGTGAACAAAACCAAGATCAAAGGTTCATCAAGCCCACCCTGTGTGCAGTATGATGATTAATGTTATGTGTCAACTTGACTAGGCTGTAATTGTCAGTGGTTTGGTAGATACTAAGTATCACCACTTATTTTGTGATCTAAGCTGAACATACAATCATTTAGAAGAGGTATTTCCTTGTCTGTGTGGCCTGCAATTATGATATAAATGAATGTTCTGGCAAAGCTTACTCTGTCTTGATCTTTCATTCATTTTGTCTTCCTCTGACTCCCAATTCTTGCCATAAGAGAAGTTTTCAGCCTACTGCCTGGCCTGCACATTTTGGGTTCAACCACTTGCACAGTGCTGGAAGACAGCAGCCCATTGCCCAGCCTGCAGATTTTTGGGTTCAACAGCTTCCACAATGTTGGAAGACAGTAGCCCACTGCCTGACCTACAGATTTTGGATTTCTCAACATCTGAAACCTTGTGACTTAGGAGAAGCCTTCAGCCTGACACCTGGCCAACAGATTTGGGACTTGTCAGCCTCAAAATTCTGGGAACCATTTTCTTGAAATAAATCACTCTCTCTATATTTATATATATGCTTCATTGGTTTTGTTCCTCTATAGAACCTAGACTAAGACACCAGGAAATCTGGAGGAAAGGCCCTGGCTCTATCCTTTCAGGTTCTTTCAGTCTAACACCCAGAAACCAGTTGAGAAAGAGAGATGGATAGATTGAGGGAGAGAGAGTGAAAGAGAGAGAGAGTTGAAATTCCTAGTCACTGTGTATTTCCTGGACTGTAAAGTTTTTTTAGAATAGTTGGAGTTTTAATAATTTCCTGTGAATGTGAGACACTGAACCACATATCACTGAACTCTGTTCTCAGTTATTTTTTTCTATGGTGCCAGGCCCTCATTTCTTTTGTTTGAGCACATGAAGGGCTTAGGAGACATGGGTGAATGAATGAATGGATGCATTTTATCCATGGATAATGTGTTACACTATAATTTTTTAATGGTTATAAGAATCTCTCCCATTCCACATAATCTTTTTGCAATGTGACTATGACACTTGTCCCATCAAAAGGTGGGGTCTGTATCCTCTTTCTTTGAACCTAGGAAAGCCTCTGGCTATAGAGAAGTGACACTATGTGTCTACAACTAGGTTATGAAAGGCAATACTACTTCCATCTGATTCTTTTGGAACCCAGTGGCCATGCCATGAGGAAACCCAACTAGCCACATAGAGAGGTTATATGTAGGTGTTATGCCCATAACCCCAGCTGAAGTATCCTCTGGCGCCTACATCAACCACCAGAACTGATGTGTGAGTAACCAGCTTAGATGATTTCAGCCTCTGGGTCTTTGCTTCCAGACACCTTGGAACAAAGATAAACCATACCCATGGTGTCCTGTCTGAATTTCTGACTCACAGAATTGTGTGCATAAATGCTATTAAGTTTTGGGGTGGCTTGCTACATAGCATTAGGAACAGCAACAAGTTCAGAGCTGAGAGAGATACCTCTTGAGTCAGAGCAGTAAGGACCAGACCTCAAGGAATTTCTACTGAGAGAGACTAGGAGAGGGCCAGAGGGGCCCAGAGAAGCACTGTTGTCTAGAACTGGTAGCCAGCCAGGTAGAAGAGAGGGGTAGTTATGGGGAAGGGAGGGTGAGGGATTACAAGGGCAGCATGGGGCAAGCCCAGGCCCTGCCTATACTCTCCAAGACAGGAGTAGGGTCAAAGGGCTGAGCCAAGAAAGAGCCTGTGTAGGTCACTTCTCTGCCACTCCAGGGACAGGAGGGAAGCTCTGAGTGCAGGTCCAGGGGCTTTGGTACTGCAGCCTCTGTTCAGTAAGATGGGGTAGCTCAGATCTCAAAGAAGTGGCCATAGGAGACTAAGGGAGAGAAGAGAGGCTTATGCCTTCAGCTTCCTCTTTAAGGGTGCTCCCACACAGCAGCCAACATCTCATCTCCCAGGAACCAGAGTAAATGGCAGGCACTAAGGACATTACGTAGAGCATTTTGAGGCAGGCAAAGCCAAGTCCAAATCCTGGCAGTGTTGTATCACCCTCTCTGAGCCTCATCCATTTATCTGGAAGGTAACTGTGTTGTATGAGATTAAAGATATGGTATTTGTCACTTTACCCTCATGGAACCTAGCTAGCCTAAAGGGTGCCTGCTCCTTTCTTGCCTGAGAAGCAGATGAAATCTAGAAAAAGAAAACAGCAGCCCAGAAGGTCTTGAGTCAGATGGAAGAATCTGTTGGGACTTCAGGGTCAGCCTGGCCTCTACCACTGCAAAGGGCAGGCTACCTGGTTGGGAAGGAGCTTCTTCCAGCAGAGTGGAAGGACACTGAGAATATCTTCAGAGACAGTAGTTGGGCATGTGGTCAGAGCAGGTCATGTGCTCCTGGTTAGCAGCACATTTCCATTTTCAATACTTAGTGGTTCCTGCTGTCAAAGTTTTCCTACATCCCTCCATACTCTCCTCACATGCCCCAAGGGCTCCAGCATTAAAAAAGCACCTGTTTCATGGTAGGGTTAGCAAAGAGGCTATGAAGGCAGAAGCCTGGCACAGTTCTCACCCTGAAGTATCTTGTTTTATGGGCAATATTGACCAGTTAGGATGCAGGTGAGTGTGTGACATTCAGTCTTATTTGGAGAGCTGAAAGAGGAAGAGAATGGGGTATGTTGTACATGTGTATGCACATGTGTGATTATGTGTGCATGTGTAAGCAAATGTGTTTATGTATACATGTGATTATGTGCATGGGCATATGTGTGCATGGCATGTATGTATGTGCTGTATATACATACATACATGTATACATGTGCACGTGCATGTGTGTGTGTTGGCTGGGCTGGCTGTCTTGTGCACCTGTATATGTACACAAGACAGATGCATGTGGTTCCACTGCCAAAGTAAATTTGCACAGGAAAACTTTAAGGGAGGCTACTGAAGGGTTAATAAAATCAAACCTCACAATAATTTACATTCAGCCAAATGGAATGTTACCAAAAAAAAAAAAAATTCCAAACTATTAGACTTCTAAAAATAGTTAATGACTACTGTCTGACTCCTGTAAAAAGTTATCTTATGGGGCACCATGACTGCAAGGAAGAAACAAACTGACCAAAAGGAAGGAATGGGCTGATCATGGGACTTGGCTGACTAAACCCTATGATGTTTTAAACCTTGAGACAAAGGAATGAGGAGTTCAGAGAGAAGAATAAAAGACTAAATCAGACAATCACTAGTTGGTCTCTCTAGTGCAGAGAGTCAGCCCATTTGCTTTGATGCTTGAATCTCTTAAATAAATTCTCCTTTTGTATTTCTCTGGCCTGGTTTCTCTCAACATCGACAACCCAAACTTACATATTTGATGCTGAAACCCAGAAAGAAACTAGGAAAAGCCACAGGGATTTGGATGGAACGAGAAACAACTTGCTGGGAGGAACCCATAAGGAATCCCTTTCCTTTACAGACAACACATCCAACACCAGCTGATTCCTTCTTGGTGATTTTATGGATTTCTGATTTGCTGTTCATGGTCCGACTTAGCGCTAGGCCAGAAATCTCCACATTCAGTCTCCGGCTTTGGCCTCCAGGCTTCTGCCTCTGGGCTTCTGCCCCACCTCCCCAACCTATTCTTCTCAGGGAGGCCTGAACAGAAATTTGGTTCCACTCTCTCCTCCAGTGTTAAGTCAAATGACAAGGATGCCTTTCCTTTGATCATAACATCTCTGGAACTCAGATTGTCACTTGCCCACTATGGGGAATAATCAATTTGTTCCCTTTAAATCTACACCTTTAAGGTGTCTTCTACAAAACCTCTCCCAGTTGGGTCTTTCTTCAGAAGTCCACCCTAAAAGTCTTATTTTCTTTTGCAATACTGTTTGGTCACAATACAAATTACACAGTGACTTCCAGTGGCCAGAAAATGGCACTTTTGATTTTAATGTCATTGGGGACTTAGATAATTTTTGTTAACATAATGGAAAGTGGTCAGAAATTCCTTATGTCCAGGCCTTCTTTACCCTCTGGAGCAGATCCTCTCTTTGCCAATCTTGTTCCACCTATCAAATTCTCCTACTTCATTCCAAACCTTCCACTAATTCTCCTCATTTTGAACTTTTGGAATCTGAAACTCCTTTTGATCTGGCTGATCATTCACCACCCCTGCAAAATAACCCACCACCTTATGGTCCTAACACTCCTTCTCCCCTCCTCAAGCTTCAAATCCACCTACATCTTTTTCTTCCCCTCATACACAGTCCAGGACTAATCAAGCCACTGACCCTATACTCCCACTCCATGAAGTAGCAAGAGAGCTGAAGGCATTGTCTGAGTTCACCTTCCCTTTTCTCTGTCAGTTTTATCCCAGACTGAAAAATGCCTCAGGTCCTTTTCTGCTGATCCCACCACATATATTAAGGAATTTGGATATCTTTCTCCATCTAATGACCTTACCTGGCATGACATTTATGTCATTATAACATCATCCCATACCCCTGAAGGAAAAGAACATGTCTGGCTACCAGCCCAGGCACATGCTGATGATTTACACTGACAAAATGCAGCCTTCCCATTTGGAACAGTAGCAATACCCTGAGCTGACCCAAATTGGGATTATCAGACTGATTCCCCTGGCAGGCAGCACCGTGGCCATATGCTTACTTGCTTTATTACTGGACTCAGAAAAGCAGCCCACAAATCAGGCAATTATGAAAAACCTAAAGAAATTACTGAGGGTCCTGAAGAGAATCCAGCTTTATTCCTTTCCTGTCTAGCTGAAACTTTATAGTAGTACACTACCCTAGCCCCCACTTCACAAGAAGGATCCCTACTTCTTAACCTGCATTTTATTTCTCAGTCTGCACCTGATATCTGACAGAAACTTCAGAAACTAGAAACAAGTCCACAAACCCCTCAAAGAGATTTTCTTAATCTTGTCTTTAGAGTATTTAATAATGTTGTTGTTGTTGTTGTTTGCTGTTGAGTTGGCCCAGAGTCATAGCGACCCCTCCTTGGGTTTCCGAGGCAGTATCACTACGGAAGTAGGATTGCCAAACCTTCCTTCCAAGGAGTGGCTGGTGGGTTTGAACCACCAGCCTTCTGGTGAGCAGTCAAGTGTCTTAGGCACTATGCTACCAGAGCTCCTAATAATAGAGATGAGAAATTAAAATTACAAAAACAAAAATGAGATCAGGCAAAAGCCCAACTTTTAGCCACTGCTTTACAAGGCTCCATGAAATAGCCACCACAGGGAAAACTTACTCTTAAACTTCCTCCAGGGCCATGGAGAAGCAAACTTGAGCCTCCCAAAGGACCATGTTTCAAATGTGGCAAGGAAGGCCATTGGGCCAGATCCTGTCCAAATCTGAGACCACCTCCTGGACCTTGTCTAGCATGTGGCAAGGAGGGACACTGGAAGTCAGACTGAAATCAGACCCCTCAAGGCAGGATTGCATCTGTTCCAAAAATACCCTTCTCTGAGTCTGGTTTGGAACTGCCTGATCTTCTTGGTCTTGCTACTGAATATTGAAGATGCTTGGGCTCCCAACAGGCCCCAACAACACTTATCTCAACAACAGAGCCATGGGCAATTATGACAGTGGCAGGTAAGCTTATCTCATTTTTAATAGATCCTGGGACCACTTATTCTGCCCTACCTGAATTTACTGAAACTTCCTCTATCTCTATTATGGGGGTGGATGGACACATAATACAACCTTTAACTACATCCCTTAAACATTACTGCTTATTTGGAACTCCATTTACACATAATTTCTTTATCTTACTTAAATGTCCTACTCCAATTCTAGGAAGAGATATATTAACCAAGTTTCAAACCTCTTTAACTATGACACCCCCTCTCTTACTTCCTCAACAAACAGACCCTAATCCTCCCATCTTTCTCCATCTCACCGCAACAGATACTTTAACATCTTCATATCCTATTGATCCTATTCTTGTAAACCCATTGGTTGGGATACTTCAACCCCATTAGTAGCTAAACATCATTAACCCATTTCAACTCATTTAAATGACCCTAACACCTATCCCTGCAAACCCCAATACCTATCCTATTAAAAGGACAACAAGGCCTTCAACCTATCATTGACTGGCTTTTACAAGCAGGCATCCTTAAAACCACTAATTCCCCTTATAATACTCTCATTTTACTGATCCAAAAACCAGATGGAACTTATCTATTAGTGCAAGATCTTTGAATAATTAATCAAGCTGTTCTCCTCATACATCCTGTAGTTCCCAACCCATGCACCCTCCTTTTACTTATCCCTGAAAATACTACCTATTACCGTATTGGATTTAAAAGATGCATTTTTCTTTATCCCTTTGGTGGAAAACTCACAAGTTTTTTTTGTCTTTATGTGGACAGATCCTTCTTTGAATACCTCCCAATAGCTAACTTAGACTGTGTTACCCCAAGATTTCCATGATAGTCCTCATTTATTCAGCCAGGCCTTAGCCTCTTACCTTTGCTATTTAAACTTAACCCCCAGCATACTCTTGCAGTATGTAGATGACCTCCTTCTTTGTAGTCCTACCTTGGAATTGTCAAAACAACATACCATCATTCTCCTTAATTTCCTAGGAGAAAGGGTATACTGAGTGTCTCCAAAAAAAGCTCAGTTATTTAAAAAGGAAGTTACTTACCTAGGATTCACTCTTACACTATGACATAGAGCTGAAACCATAAATAGGAAGCATCTTATTTCTTCTATGCCAGTACCCACCTCTAAGACACAGATTCTTTCCTTCCTAGGATGAGCAGGATATTTCAGATTATGGATTCCTAATTGCAGTCTTTTAGCAAAACCACTTTATGACATGGCAAAAGGACCCTTAATAGAACCTATATCCTCAAGTATTAACATTACTACTCCTTTCCAAACCTTACAGAAAGCATTTGTTTCAGCCTTGGCATTAGCTTCATCTGATCATTATAAACCCTTCATTTTATACATCGATGAAAGAAAGGGCATAGCCCTTGGCTTATTAGGACAGAAATCTGGTCCTGATTTCAAGACAGTTGCATACTTATCAAAACAACTCCGATCAAACTATAAGGGGCTGGCCAACCACGCCCAAGAGCTTTAGGAGCTGTGGCTCTCCTTGCATAAGAAAGCTAGAGATTAACTTTCTCCCAACCCATGACATTATACTCCTCCTAGTCTTTACCTGAACTAATTTCAAATAAGGCAGCTAATTTTCTTTCTCCCTCCAAACTGCAAACTATACAATTTACACTCATGCAGACCCCACACATTACTTTAAGTAGAACCTCCATTTTTAAATTCAGCTACTCTCCTCTCCATTCCTACTTCAGAACCACCATATTCATGTATTGACTTTTTGGAATTTATACAACCTTATTTTCCTCATTTAACTGATACATCTTTACCCACAACTTCTGATACATGGTTTATAGATGGTAGCTCCCATATCACCAATGGGAAAAAAAGTGGCTGGATATGCAGTAGTCTCCCTCCCCCAAGTTATTGAAGCCAAGCCTTTGCCTCTGGGAACTTCTTCACAGAAGGCAGAATTAGTAACCCTTACCTGTGCTTTAACTTTAGCTAAAAGACAAACAAACAAACAAACAAAATGGAGCTCTGGTAAAGAACAGGTTATTGAAATTTATACTGATTCATGGTACACACATCACATACTGCATTATCATGCAATAATATGGAAAGAGAGGACTCTTGACTACTAAAGCATCACCAACCAGAAATGCAAATATAATCCTAAAACTTTTTCAGGCTGCAAAACTCCCCAAAGCAGCAGCAGTAATTCATTGCAAAGGACATCAAAGAGATAATAGTCTAGCAACCCTATGCAACACCAAAGCAGACAGGGTAGCAAAAAAGGCTGCACTACGACAATAAACTAGTTTCCAACTTTTAGCCCTCCCAACCCCTACCTACACAAAAGATGAAATACACTTCCTGACAAATTCAAGAGCTACCTGAGAAGGTACATGGGTAACAAAAACAGAAAAAATTAATTTACCTAAACAACAAACTCCTCAGATTCTTACCCACCTTCATAATTATTTACATGTAGGGTTTAAACCCCTTCTTAAATTTCTCCAACCCCTTCTTTCTTGCCATAACATAGTCACAAATTCACAAAACATCACAAAAAATTGTTCCATTTCTTATCAGGTGTCTCCACAAGAAGCCTTAAAACCTCTTCCTTCCTTCCCAACACATCAGGTAAGTGGGCACGTACCTGGCCAAGATTGGCAGCTAGATTTTACCCATATGCCACCCATAAAACAATTTAAATATCTCTAAATATTTGTGCATACCTTCTCAGGCTGGACTGAAATCTGTCTGGCCCATCAGAAAAAGTGACAGAAGTAGTACAGGTCCTAATTAACCACATAATTCCTTGGTTTGGTCTTCCAACTTCTTTACAGGCTGATAACAGACTGACCTTTCTCACAAGTCACCCAAGGGATTTTCAATGCTCTTCATATTCAACGGAACTTACACATTCCTTATCACCCTCTGTCATCAGGGAAAGTAGAAATGGCAAACTCTGTTCTAAAACAACACCTTACTAAACTGTTTAGAAGTTAAAGAAAACTGGATCACCCTACTCCCACTAGCCTTAACGTGTATCCAATCTACCCCTCAAGCACCATTATTTCTAAGCCCCTTTGAACTAATATATGGCAGACCCCTCTTATTAGAAAGCTTTCCATCTACCCCTCATATATTAGGAAATTACTTACCTATCCTTAATCTCATTAGATATCTTCTCCGCCAGCATGCAGATACTGTCCTTCCTAAACCTAGTACTTAATCTCCATTATCCCTAGACTTAGAACCAGGAGACTGGGTCTTTCTTTGAGGAACTACTAACGTAGGAACTCTCAAACCTAAATGGACTTGTTGCTATCAAGTTTTATTAACCAGTCCCACTGCCACTAAACTCCGAGGATTATCCTGTTGCTTTCATACTTCCAGGCTCAACTGCTCAAACCCTGTGAACACATCAACAGATGAGGCCAGATTTTCCAGCTGATTTAAAAACACTCCCATCACAACATTGAAACTTTGGCTGACACTAATCCCTGAAGAAAATTCTGAAGACATCTAAAATTGTAAAATTATTCCATGAACATCCCATCTCCATCGGGCTCCCTGCTAACCTCATGCTAAAAGGACAAGGAGGCCACATCTTCAGACCTCTTCTAATCACACAAGGGGAAGACAGAAACACTATCAGTAACCCAAGGCCTATTCCTGCAAGACCAGACATGCTGCCTCCCTCCAGCCCTTTCATTAACTGTTCCTCCCAAAGCACCCACCACCTTTCTGCTGGGTTCTATAATTCACTGTAGTGGCCACAGAGAACTCACAGATTATGGGGCTTATTAGGTAAGCACCAGGCTAAAATTCAAGTTCAGGAAAAACACTTAGTCTCTCTCAGCCTGCCATCTCTTTTCTCAGCCAACAGTCTCTCACAGTCTCTCTCCCAGCAGTGCATGTCCCTCGGTGTCTCACTCAGCAATGCATGTCTCTTACATCTCTTTCCCAGCAGTGGTGTGTCCCAGGAGCGCATTTCCCTTTTGGCAGCACGTCCTTCTCAGCGTGCAGTCAGAGAGACTTCTGCCTCTAGGAGGCTTCCTTTTGAGCCTGGCAAAGTGGCCAAACTAACCAATCATAATATCAGAATTCTAAGCATCTGAGAGAGAACGGAAGTTCCCAGAACATTACTTTGTGCTGCTCCCAATAGAAATATCCCAGGTGGATGATTTTAACATCAGGAGCTCCTCACTTGCTCCCGGCAAATTCTACCAGGGAGTTTACAAAGACTTATGGCTAGAAAAGCCATATTGGGTAATTTACTACACCACACCTCACTTCATATCTTCTATTCTCTTATTCTTTCTATAACTGCTGAAAGTCCCCACACTCTTACCTCAGAGAAAGAACTTCTTTCCTTCTTGTGGGATGCCTATTTACAAAGAGACTTTGTGGATTAGACTCCTGACCAATACTCTTTGTGTCTTGGTTTAATAGACAAAGATTCCTCGTGATAGATCAGTATACTGTAAATTTCCCTCTTTTCTGGACCTTGGTATTACTTTGGATTGCCTTAATTATTTTAGATCAAGTTTGGCTTTTTTTTTTTTTGGTATGTGTATCTGCTATATGCCTCCAGGCTGAAATTATGCTGGTAATTGCAAATACACACCATGAACACTCTTTTAGTACTCACACTCCTCCTCTTTATTTCAACAGCAACTGGAGAACAAACACTTCTCACCTCTGAAGAAAGATGGAAAGATAATTTCATTTTAATTATTTCCCAAGTAATAGCTTCAGGCAAAAATCTAACTAACTGCTGGATATGTCATCCAAACGCTGGAACTCCCTCCTATTTCTGACATCAATTAGAAGCATATCCCACCTGCCCCTTATACCCTTAATCATACTATACAAACCCTTAACATTTCATTACTTAAACCCAAACCTTTGATCCTTAAAGCCCCTTTGCACACCCCTTTAACTGCATGCATCCAACTAACTAACACCAACACCACTGAAATATTTATAATGAAAACAAGCCTCATTTGTAACAACACACAAGGCTGCACCTTTTGCTTTAATGATGCTCATGCCTCAGACGTAAACCTATTTTGCACTCTTTTCTATCTACTTACTGGAGAATTAGATATATCATCCTTATCAGAAGCACTTCTCATCAAGCCCATGTTGTTGTTGTTGTTGTTGTGTGCCGTCGAGTCGGCCCCGACTCATAGCGACCCCTCCTTGGGTTTCCGAGGCAGTATCACTACGGAAGTAGGATTGCCCAACCTTCCTTCCGAGGAGTGGCTGGTGGGTTTGAACCGCCAGCCATCTGGTTAGCAGGCAAGTGTCTTAGCCACTATGCTACCAGAGCCCATAAGTTGGGCTAATATAGTATGTCAACCTGGCCCTGAATCTTCTTCATGTGTACCAAATAACACACATTGCTGTTGGGAAGGTGCTGACTCTTCCAACCTTAATACTGTATGTTCCACTTGGAAAATTCAAAACTTTACCAATATGACTCTACCCTCCCTTGAGCCCCCTCCAGCTGGTAATTATGCCCCCAAAACTCAACCAGGATATATGTCAAATTGCTCTAATCCAATACCTGAAAAATTATTTTCTCCTTTGCAATCATATTATAATAATAATGCTACAAATATACCAGCTCCCCCACACATGATTGGGCTATGTGCCAGTCCAAGTAACGCTTTCACCCCTGGATCTGCTTTAGTTACGAATTATTTAAATAATACACTCACAGGCAGGTTTTGTACTCTCAGATATCTAGCCCCGCCCCCAAGCTATCACTTTAAATATAACTAAAACAAGGCAAAAAGGAGGAATAAGACTAATAATTGCAGGAGCAGTCAGCACAATAGTGGCAGTAGCACCATGAAGAAGATTTACTTATAATAAAATTACCATAGATAGTTTGGCTTATCTGCCTGAACAGTTTATGCAGAAAACAGGGGACACTTTACATCAGCTTTCAAAATCATTAGATTCCCTGGCTGGGTGTGTTTTTGATAATTGTATGGCACTGGATTATTTACTGGCAGATCAAGGAGGAGTCTGTGCAGTCATCGATGAGACCTGTTGTACTTATATAAATAATTCAGGACTGTTGTTGTTGTTGTTATGTGCTGTTGAGTCGGCCCCGACTCATAGTGATCCCTCCTTGGGTTTCCGAGGCACTATCACTAAGGAAGTAGGACTGCCCAACCTTCCTTCCGAGGAGTGGCTTGTGGGTTTGAGCTGCCAGCCTTCTGGTGAGCAGTCAAGTGCCTTAGGAGACCAATATACAGGAAATATATAAACAGGCTGAATGGCTTCACAAATTTAATAAACCTTCTGTTACATCTTCATTAACCTCGTGGATACCCATTTTCTCTTGGCTACTACATTCATTGGGACCTCTCATATCTATATTCTTAATACTAATGTTTGGGCCCTGCCTATTCAAAATTTTTATGATACTTCTACAAGATCATATTAAAGCAACAACCAATAATTCAATAAAAGATATCCTCCTCTAACAATCAGCCTATTATCAACTTATATCTCAACATGAAACACAGGGTCAGCTCTACATCCTTTATCAGCCGGAAGCAGTTACACAAGAAAGAACAACATCCCTAGTAACACAAATTTAGATAAATTTTTACACAACAAGAAAAGAAGGGATTAAGGGTTAATAAAATCAAACCTCATGATTGAAGTGTTAATAAAATCAAACCTCACAATAATTTACACTCAGCCAAATGGAATGCTACAAAAAAAAAAAAAAAAAAATTCTAAACTATCAGACTTCTGAAAATAGTTAATGACTGCTGTCTGACTCCTGTAAAAAGTTATATTGGGGCACAATGACTGCAAGGAAGAAAAAAACTGACCAAAAGGAAGGAACAGGCTGATCACAGGACTTGGCTCACTAAACCCTATGATGTCTTAAACCTTGAGATAAAGGAATGGGGAGTCCAGAGAAAAGAATAAAAGATCCTAACTCAGACAAACTGGTTGGTCTCTCTAGTGCAGAGTCAGCCCATTTGCTTTGATGCTGCATCTCTTAATTTAATTCTCCTTTCCTATTTCTCTGCCTTGGTTTCTCTTGGCATCAGCAACCCAACCTTACATCTACCACACCTGGTGGAGTCACTACTCTCAAAAGTCAGATCCAGCCCATGGGAAGTAGAACTAGGCTCAGGGCCAAGAAGAAACCAGTTTCTCAGCATGGGTAGGGAACAACCACAAAAAGTCAGGATGTGGCTCACAGAAATCTGTGGGCCAGGTAAGGAGTAGACTTGGCCTACATATCAGCGTTTTTATGACTAAGGTTGTGTGTCAACTTGGCTGGGCCATGATCCTCAGTGTTTTGACAGTTATGATGTAGATATCCCCCATGATGAGATCTGATATAATCACCTCCATGATGAGATCTGCTATGAATAGCCAATCAGTTGAGTTTCCTCAGGGGTGTAGCTTGTTTCCAATATATGTGGGCATTCTGGCAAAGTTCTCTGGCCTTTTGCTCAATACAGATCCTGCATCCAGCTTGTCATCATCTGACCACTGCTTCTTTGGATTTGAGTCAATGGTCTGCCATATTGCTTGTTGATCTTGGGATTTGTTAGCATCTGCAACCTGTGAGCCAATATCTTTCCATCTTATCTGCTGACTTTGCATTTTTCAGCCTCCACAGCCCATGAGCCTGCAGCTTTCTTAGGTTAGGGAGTCACCCTTGGTGGAACACCATGAGGCAAGCTTTGGCTCCATGTAAAGGAAGCAACAATTGAAGTCTCCTAAGCAAGCAAATGGCCTGGTGAAATTCTGACCATTTTAACCTGGCTAAGTGGTTGTCAGGGATGGCAACCCTTGGGGTCCTGGAGGAGGCCAAAGGCATCCTCAAAGACAACCTCCAGAGCTCTGTCCTTTGTGAATACTCAAGTACCACTGACATCTAAAGAAGCTTGTGCACCAGGTTCAATCCTACTGGTGTGAATGAAGGTCTGACTGAGAGCCCTAGGTCAAAATCCAGGATCTGCCTCTTGCTGCCTATTGTGGAGCCAATCTGGCCTCTTGGGACCTCAGTTTTCCTAAATATCAGAATAGGCCATGGAAGCTACCTCAAGTGACCTTGTGAGAACTAAGCGGAACCACACAAGGGAGATCTCCGACATGTAATGAATACTCAGAAATACTCCCTACTGTCGGGGTATTCCTGCCCTGGCTGGGAGGGCTGTTAGGGTGTCTGCAGTCTCTGAAAGGGGTCTCCTACAGAGAGGAACATGGTTTCACCTCCCTCCCCAAAACTTGTAAAGTGGCGGAACAATGCAAGGGTGCTCAAGGTAGAAAGGGATTCTCAGCTGGCCATTCCTTCATTTGATGTGGCCCCCTCATCTGTGCTCCTCCCTCATTCACATGTATGCCATGTAGAAAGAGACAGAAAGAGACAAACAGAGCAAGACAGAGGGAAAGAAAGAGACAAAGAGCCTTAGAAAGTGGTAGAATGAGAGAGGGAGAGACAGAAAGAGCAAGAGAGACAAAAAGAGAAAGAGTGAGAATAGCTCCCAGGATTTCCCCTGAGCCGATCAGGACTGAATGGAGTTGAGGTCTGAGACACCCACTGGACATCCAGGTAGAATTCTGACAGGCAGTGGGAAAACACAGGCTGGGGTTAGGAAAGAGGTCCAGGCTGGAGAGGCTCAGTGTGTGTTGGCTTTCAGGCTGTGAACTCGAAGGACATCTAGAGGATGAATGAGTATGGGCAAAAGAGAGGACAGGACAGAGCCTTGGTCCCTCCAGCACTTATAGATCAGGAAGATGAGGAGATACCAGTGAAGACAGTGACAGTGAAGCAGAAAGCCTTGGAGATGGGTTGACAACTCAAGAGGGGGGCACTTCCTTTGGCCTCAAGAGAAGAAAGTGACTGAAGAAAGACCAGCTGTGTCACATCTCCAAGAGGCTGTGTATGCATTGCATAAATGGAGACCTTGAAAAAGAAGTTTCAATGTAAAGTTCAGTGGCAAGGTAGGCTAGGAACCTAAAAGAGGAGGGTGCAGCAGATTCAGGGAAAGCAGAGTCAGAGATGAGCAATTATTTCTAGAGTTTTGCCGAAACCTGGGCAGAGAAAGGGGAATGTCCTGCAGAGGAATGTGGGATTACTGGAAAGATTTTTGTTTGTTTGTTTTTGTTTTAAAGATAGAAGAAATAACTGCCTGCACACAGAGAATCTGAGTTTTCAGTGTAGTTGGAGTAAAAGCCTATTGGACTGAGATGGATTGACCTGACAAACATGATGGCAGTTGGAAGCAGAGCCAGAACACTTATGCTATGTGGTAAGGGCATTTGGCTCAATCCCATCACCATGGGGCCTTTAGAAGGTTTGAATCAGTGAGAGGAATTCATATTTGTGCTCCAGAAATATCCTGCTCTTTAGCCGCACCGCCACCCCACCCTAACACACAGAAAACTCAGGGCCAGGCCAACCTGGGAGTTGTCTTCCCTGAGGAGTTGATTAACACACTAGTAAGAATCAGGGGGCAGGCTGGACCTCAGGGCTCCAGCAAGCCCCAGAATAGTGGCCAATATTGCCCTACAAGAACAACTGCCTTCTCCCATGCCAGAACTTCTAGACCCTTTTCCCATACCCTTCTTATCACAAGTGTCAGCACATGTGGAAACAGCCTAGAAGAGAGGCTGAGATAGAAAAGTGAGGTCCTCTTAAGAGAAATAATTTAGAAAACAGAGCCCTGAAAATCACTTTTAAAGGGAAGAGCAACATTTGATTAGTATTCTAAGGCAATCTAGAAAAAAGAGGCATCCATTAAAAGAGAGAGAGAAAAAACATTCTTGAAAACTAAAGACATAATGCAAATAAATAAATAAATAAATAAATAATGTAATGAAAGGATGGGAAAATAAAAACAAGAAAATTTCCCAGAATATAGAATGAAACTTATCAAAATAATAATAAGACTTAGAAGTAGTGGTTATGGATTGAATTGGGTCCTCAAAAACATATATTGTAAATCCTGTTATACTTGTGGATATAATCCCATTTGAGATTAGGATGTTCTTTGCTATGTTAATGAGGTTACATCAGTGTAGGGTATGTTTTAAGCCAATTACCTTTGAGATATGAACAGAGAAGCAAGCCAAAATGGGGCAAGATAGATGCCATGCCACATAAAGGTCACTAAGGAATTGATGAAGCTAAAAAGAGATAAGGACCTTCCCCTACACCTGACAGAGAAAGAGAGACTTCCATTAAAGATGGCACCCTGAATTTAACTTTCCAGCCTCCTATATTTGAGAAAATAAATCTGTTCATTAAAGTCACCCACTTGGTGGCATTTCTATTATAGCAGCATTGGATAGCTAAGAAAAGAGTTCATCTAGAAGCTCTGACAACTAACTAATAAAAATTCCAAAGAAAAGAGAATACACAAATGGAGGGTAGAAAAATCAGCCAAAAAGTCATGAAAGGAAATTTCCTGGAGTCAATGAATATGGTTCTTTCAGGAAAAAGCACACATCATCCACAAAGATGCATGCATCATCATAATGTCAGGGTCCCAGATGTAAAAGTGAATACCCCAGGGTATCAAGTCAACATATTCCTTAGCTACAAAATTCTCTACCCAAACTATAGAAAAATGGAAGGGAAAAATGTGCTTTCAGAAGCACAATGATAATAATCATTCAATTTTCAAGCTCACTTTCTTAGGATGTTATTATTAACAGATTTCAGCCACATGTGAGTGAAACCCAGAAACAATTAAAAGAAGTCAGAGAACATTGGCCCCACCCTATGAGAAGGGTTAAAGGTCTTCCTTGGGTAACTGCTGCACTGCAGTCTCTAAGAAAGAATGCAAGGAGAGAGATAGGTAGAAGGGAGGCCACAGAGAAAATGAAGGAACTTATACATAATTGTTTAAAAATCCTTACAGAAATCCTGGAAAATCTTTATTAGACATGGGAGGAAAAGCTGAGCAATGACAACAATAAAAATAAAAAAACAACAATAAACTACAAGAAATAAATAAAAAAAAAAACTTTAGTGAAGAAGATGATTTAGATATAAAACAAATTGAACATGGCAAGATTTGGGTATTTATTAAAAAGTAGCAGAGATGTGGAGTGCAGGAACTCTTGCTTATTGCCATGGGGGTTTGAGGTGGTAGAGCCTCTCTGAATAGCAGAGTCAGGCAGGGAGGAGGGAAGGTGAGAGATGGCCTGAAGCTTTGTGCCCTCATTTTCTTATTCTTCCCTGAAGTTATTATGGATATTTCTCAGTTGAGAATATCCTTGCCATCTCCTACAAAGTCATTCATAGGCTGCCTAGACTCAGCCTTGACACTTGCTTCCCTCTCTCCCTCTGCATCAACTCTATTAGCCAATTCTCACAGCTCTGTCTTTAAGAGAGTATATATCCTAACCTAGTCCCTTCCACATTGTTCCTCTGTCCCAGCCTACTCTCATCTCATGTCTCCTACCTCATGTCCTGCCTAATTCAAAGAAAAGCCAAAGTCCCTGCAGTTGCCCATAGGCCCCTTTCTCTATCCTCTATCACACATAGCCTGATTCCATCTCCTACTATCTCCTCTGACTTCAACCCACTTGAGCTTCCTTGCTGCTCCTGCAACATACCCAGTCATCTATGTCAGAGCCTTTGAACTTGACATCCTTTGCCCAGATAGCACTTAACCTAAATATACCATGTAAGACTCTTCCCTTTCCTTCTTCAGGAGCCAAGAATGTGTCACCAACCCTTACGTAGGCCCCAGTGACAAATGACCTTGATGATTCTTTTTAATGGAAATGATTGTAAAGTTAATTTAAATTAATGGATCAGTTTCCAGTGTAAAACATGTGAGCTGTCAAGGACAAGCATCTTCCAACACCTTAGGAAGGAGGTACACACCTTTGACCATGCCTGGTCAAAGCGAGAGACCACCACTCTGGTCCCTTTGGAGAACTGTAAGGTGTGTAATCATGCAGAGTCCAGAATCACTATCCAGCAAGGCATGCACACACTCACATAGTCACGTGGGGAGCTGTAAGAGCTAGATTCCTCTACTTTTGTTTCTAGTGGAGCTCTGATTGGGAAGGGCTGTGGTTCTAATTTCCTATAGCTGTTAAGGTGAGGCTGATACACACCATATGTGAGCATGTAGGCCCGAGCTGGGGCTCCATGTTTTGGCTCCACTGAGAAATATCCTTCTCCTGAGACCCCCAAGTGCCTGTGCCTTATCAGGGACTCCACACAGCTTTGAAGGTACAGATATTCTCAGCTGAGAAATATCCACAATAACCACAGAGAGGAACAAGAAAGTGAGGGCAAAGCTTCAGGTCATCTCTCACCTTCCCTCCTCCCTGCAGTGTCTCCCAAGCTTTTTCTACCTCTAGGGTAGTCTCAGTTCCTCCCAGCCTGCTCTCATTCCCATATGTTTCTTCTTTTTTTCCTCCTGCTTTATTTCTTAAAATAGAAGAATTTTGAGAAATATTTTACACACTAATGACAATATCAGTTTCTATGAGCTCAAGAAAATGTAGAATTTTATTCTAAGTCTGAGGGAGTATATTTATAGTCTTTTTTCTTTCTTTTCCCTTCCAGTCACCAAGTCATTATGAAGCTTTACATCTGAAAGGAGTACTTGAGGTGTCAATGCTGCCCAGCTGAAAACAGAAAAGGAGCGATAGTGGCCAAGAGGGTGGACTAGGCAGACCCTAGACACCTATCTAGACCCTCTACGATAAAGACCCAAGAATACTGAGATGGATACAGATGACAACACTTGAACCCAGAGATTCAAATGAAAGGATGAAGAAGTAGGTCATATACCAATTAGAGGAAAAGACTGAATGAAAATAGTTAATAAGGGGGCATATGTAGTGGTGAATTGCCAATGGGCTTGGCACAGAGTGACCATTTTGAATCATGGCAAGCAGTGTTCTGATTGAGACAAGAAGCAGATAACCAGCTCCACTTGCCCAGGACCCACATTGGTGATCTGGACCAGAGATGTGTGAGCTCCTCTGCCAGCCTGGTCAACCTTCCAGTGACCAGAGGCAAGGACCCTGCCAGCCCCACTGCCAGAGGCTGTACCACTTCCTTTTCTTCTTTGTTATCCTCACTTTCTACTTTCTCTCTCTCTCTTTTTTAATGATCCCTCTGAGTAGGTGCATTACCCCCACAGCCACTTCAGTCAGCAACACTTTGCTCTGCTTGTCCACAGTAGTAGAGTTGCATTTCCACTGTGGTCACATTTTGCAAGTAACATTTCTGCCAGTACTATAACATTTTTTTTCCTTTTATTTTTAATTCCTTCATAGTTATTCCCTCTCTCTTGTAGAACAGGTGCTCCACCCCTGTTTCCTCCATAGTCTATAGTGCCTGCCTACACTGCTTCTGCGGGTGGTGGTACATGATCCCATCTACTACCACATTTGTGGTCAGCAGTGCTTGTTTGCACCCCTCCATGGTCAGTGGTGCTTGTGGCCACAAACCAAATGTCATTATGACCACAGTGGTTGGCACTTGAAATAGTACTATGCTACTTTCATTCCTTCCTTTATCCTTTACCTTGTTTTATTTTATTTTTTCTTCTTCCTCTTCCCACTCCTTTTATCCCCATCCAGTGAGGGCCAGAGATCCTACCCAGCTAAATCCATCATGCCTAACACCCCATCCACTGGGCAAATGCCATAACCTGCTACAGTATCGCTGGATCAATGACAGACAGTGGTCAAGACTCATCCAGACTTCCTTCAGTTGGTCTTTATGACCAATGATTAGAGGCTCATACCCACACTGCCAACCACTACCAAATTCACCCAGAGAGAGGTGGTGAGCCCAGTACTGCCAAATTAGCTATCAGAACAGCAAACATGCTCCATTTCCCTGATATATTAAAACAAAACAAAACAAGCAAACAAACAAACAAAAATCATGGTGAGGGAAACCAACATACAATCAACAAATTGTTATAATAATGTCACAATGTTACAAAGACAACAGATACTTCAAACACATATACACACACACAAGAAAAGAAAAAAACAGGACAAGAGAGCTCAAATAAGTCACCAAACTACAGAGCCAAAATTTTGCAGATGAAGAAATGCTATTAGAAGTATCTGATAAGGACTTCAAAAGAATTATACTTAGGTCTCGTCAGCAGGTTAAGAGTTTTTTTTTTTTTGTTTTAAACCCTAAGGAAATTATGGGAAAAATCCAAGAAAACATAGACAAAATTCAAGATGAATTCAGGAAACCAATACAAGAACAAATTATAAAATAAATGTAAAATTAGAAATCACAGAAAAACAGCAAATCAATTGCAGAAGATTAATACTAAAATTTCAAAAATACATAATACATTGGAAGGGCAAGTAGTAGAAGTGAATCACTGGAAAAGAGAGATAGCAAAATTGAAGACACATCTCTTAATACTAATTTATAAAGGAACAATTGGACAAAATAATTTAAAAAAATGAAGAATAAGAATTATGTGAGACACTATCAACAGGAATAACTATATGTGACCAGAATTCTACAACAGGAAGAGACAGAAAAAAGCACCAAGAAAATCATCAAAGATTTGTTGGACAAAAATTACCCTTATATTGTAAAAGATGAGTAGATATGCACTCAAGAAGCTCAATAAATGCCAAATAGGATAGGCCCCAAAACAAAAACCCCAAAACATATCATAATCAAACTTCCCAAAACCAAAGACAAAGAAAAACTCCTAAAAACAGCTCAGCAAAAACAAAAAGACACTTACAAAGGAGGACCAATAATACTAACTTTTGGTTTCCTGGCAGAAACCATGCAGACAAGAAGACAAAGGGATGGCACATATAAAAACCTGAAAGAAAAACATCACTAACCAAAAATTATATACCGAGCAAAATTGACCCTCAAATATGATGGTGAAATTAGGACATTTCCAGATAAATGGAAATTAAGGGAGTCTGTAAAAAACAGAACTTTACAAGAAATGCTAAAAGGAGTCCTTTGGACAGAGAACCAACAATGGCAAGCAACAACCTGAGATTAAGACACAAAACCACATCATGTACAAATCATCCCAATTTAGAAGTAATGAAAAAATAATAAACCTACAAGACTGAAAATAGGGAATAAGAGATGTCAATTTATAAACAATAATAACTACAAACCAAAAAATGGGAATAAATTGTGTATTTATAAATCTTCCAAATAGAGAGGAAGTCAAGACAATATAGAAGTACAACAGACTGTTTTAAACTTGAGAACACAACAATAAATTTCAGGGTAACATCAATGAAAAACAATAGTAAATGGTCTCATCAAAATAAAAGAGAAGAAAATAACAGATACAGTAAAGACTAAAACAACAATAAAGGAAATGATAAGAAAATTCTTTTTTTTTTAATTGTGATTTGGGTGAAGGTTTACAGAGCAAATATACTTTCCATACAATGGAACATATACTTTGTCTCATGACATTGACCACAGTTTACCACAATGCGACAGCACCCCTCCCACTACCTCCCCATAGTTACCTCTTCCCTGTATCCATCCCTCCATGC
>NW_006921861.1:1921597-1922411 GCF_000298275.1 Orycteropus afer afer | reverse complement strand
CAATTTTCTCTGTGGTTTTATTTTTCTTTTCCTTTTCTGGAATTTCAACGACACGTAAGTTATTCCTTTTGATGGTATCCCACATGAACCTTAGGCTTTCTTCATTTTGTTTTGATTTTTTTCTGATTGATCCCTTTCCAATAAAGTATTCAGGTATTTGTCTTCAATCTCATTAGTTCTGCCTTCCATTGCATCAGTTTTACTCCTTTGCTTTTCCAATGTGTTATCTATTTCTGACAATTTTGTAGTAATCTTCGGGATTTCTGTCTGTAATTTAGAATCATTTCTAATTTTTCATTTATTTTGTCATTTTTTTCTTGTATTTTCTTCCAAAATTCTTCTAAGGTTTTTTCTGTGTTTTCATTGGTCTCTTTCTCAATCCTTTGAAGATAGCTAAATATAATTCTTTTGAATTTCTTATCAGAGAGTTCCAATGCTGCTTCTTCCTCAGGGATGTGTTCTGGGTCTGTATCCTGCTCCCTCATTTCTACCACTTTATCCTGCTTCTTTATGTGGACTGTGATGATCTGTTGTCTCTGAGGCATCATGGCACTGTTGTATTTAGATCTCTGTTGACTGTTTGTGAAGAGCAGCCAAGGGTTATTCCTGCTCTTCTTGGTGGTTTTTTTTATCATTGGCCCATTGATGGAGAAGGAGGTAGTGGCTCTTGCTCAGTAAGTGAAGTTGTATGAGGTGTGGGTATAGTTGTGTCTTATGGAGACTGTTCCTGTCTCCCACTCAGTTAGACAAAAATTACAATTGAATATCCATCAAAAAACTAAAGCACATGGATAAAAAACACACCATGTAATCA
>NW_006921861.1:1915726-1920591 GCF_000298275.1 Orycteropus afer afer | reverse complement strand
CCTTTTCTTTGTTGAAGAGGGTCTGTGCAGTCTTACTGCCTAGTCCACCATCTTGCTGGAACTCCAAGAAAATTCATTTTTAAAAGATGAACTAGTGACTTCTGGTAAAATGGAGGAACAGGCAGACAAGAGACACAGATCCTCCCCAACAAAGAAAAGAGAAACCAATTGACAGAGATACAGAAGATAATCCTGGAGCTCTGAGCTTTGAAAGGAACTATACAGAAGTGGATTAGGCACCAACTAGTGGATTAGCAAGAGACAGAGAATTGCAGATTGGATAAGAAACCAAAACCCATCAATATGCTGCCTCCAAGAGACACACCTTAGAGATAAAGACAAAAATAGGCTAAAAATCAGAGGCTAGAAAAAGATATACCAAACAAATGGCAAGTGTAAGAGAGAAAAACACACCTACAATCACCAGAAAAGGAAATAATGAAGATTGAAGCAGAAATAAATGAAACAGAAAAACAGTAGAAAGAATCAATAAGACTAGAAGTTAGTTCTTTTAAAAGATTAATAAAATTGATGAATCACTGGAAAATTTAACAAAGGAAAATAATAAGAAGATGTAAATAACATGAATAGGAAATGAAATACAAGAAGAAATAACTGAAATAAAAAGAATTATAGCAGAGTACAATGTAGAACTGTACTCCAACAAATTTGAAAACATAGAAGTGAAGAAATTTCTACAAATACACTATCAATCCAAACTAATGCAATCTGAGGTAGAATATTTGAACGGACCCATCACAAAGGAAGAAATTGAACAGGTCATTAGAAATTAAAAAAAAAAAAAAAAGCTCCCAACAACAAAAAAAAAACCTGGCCCGGACGGCTTCACTAGTAAATTCTATGAAACATTCAGAGAAGCACTGACACCAACACTACTCAAAATATTCCAGAACATACACAAGGATGGAATACTACTGAACTAATTCTATGAAGCTAGAATAACTCTAATACCAAAAACAGGCAAGATATCACTAAACAAAAATTAAATTATAGACCAATATTCCTCATGGATATCAAAGCAAAAATTCTCAAAACAATACTAGGCAATGGAATCCAACAACTTATCAATAATAATAATAATAATATATTATAACCAACAGAGATTCAAACAAGGTATGCAAGGATTCTCCAGTATTAGAAAGAAAAATAATGTAATCCACCACTGCAGTGTAGTAAATTACCTGGTATGGCTTTTCTAGCCATAAGTCTTTGTAAACTCTGTGGTGGAATTGGCCATGAGCAACCAAGTAGCTCCTGATTGTTAGTTATCCACCTGGGGTATTTCTGTTGGGAGCAGCACAAAGTAATTTTCTGGTAAATTCGCTCTCTCTCAGGTGTATGGAATTCTGATGTTGGGATTGGTTAGTTTGGCTACTCTGCCAGGTTCAAGGAGGCTTCCTAGAGGCAGAAGGAGTCTTCCTAACTGCTGGCTAAGAAAGATATGCTGCTGAGAGAAAAGTGCTCCTGAGGGACAATGCGCTGCTGGGAGAGAGACTGAGAGACATGCGGTGCTAAGAGACAGACTGAGAGACACATGCTGTTTGGAAAGAGACTGAGAGAGACTATTGGCTGAGAGACAGCAGGCTGAGAGTCTGAGCATGTTCCTGAACTTGAATTGTAGCCTGGCACTTCCCTAATAAACCCCATAATCTGTGAGTTCTGTGTGGCCACTGCAGCTAATTATCGAACTCAGCAGAAAGGTGGTAGGTAGTGTGAAAGGAAGAGTTGGTGCCAGGGTTGGTGAGAGGGCTGGAGGGGAGCAACATGACTGCCTTGCAAAAATAGGCCTTGGGCTGCTTATGGTGATTCTGTCTTCCTCTTGTGGAGTTGGAGGAGGTCAGAAGATGCAGCCTTCTTGCCTCTTTGGCAACCACATAAATAAAACAAAAGAAAAGAACCATATGATCATCAATTGATGCAGAAAAGCATTTGACAAAATCCAACACACTCTCTTGATAAAAAATGTTTAGCAAAGTAGGAATAGAAAGATATTCTTCATCATAATTAAGGGTATGCACATAAAATCAAAGGTCAACTTTATTCCCAATAGAGAAAGACTGAAAGCATTCCCCTCACAAATGGGAACCACGCAAGGGTGCCCTTTATCACTATTCCTTTTCCATATTTATTGGAAGTCCTAACCAGAGCAATAAGGTAAGAAAGGGAAATAAAAGTGGCAAAGAAGAAGTAAAACTATCTCTAAGTACAGATGATATGATCCTATACACAGAAAATTCTAAAAACTATACAAAAAGAACTTCTGAAGGATTCAACAAAGTGGATGGGTACAAGATCAACATACAAAAATCAGTCAAATTCCTGTACACTAACAAAACTCTAAAAATGAAATAAGCAAAACAATATCATTTACAATAGCCACCCAAAAGATGAAGTATTTAGTAATAAATCTAACCAGAAACATAAAAGAATTACATGAAGAAAACTACCAAGCACAATTGCAAGAAGCTAAAGGAGATATACATAAATGGAAGAAAATACCATACTCACGGATAGGAAGACTTAACATTGTGAAAATGTCAATAATACCCAAAAGCAAGCTATAGATATAATACAATCTCAATTCAGATCCCATCATCAATCTTTAAAGAGATGGAAAAACAATTACCAAATGTATATAGAAAGGAAAGAGATCCTGAATTAGAAAAACACTACTGAAGAATGAGAACAAAGTAGGAGGTCTCACACTTCCAGGTCTCAAAACGATTGTAGTCTCAATAGCCTGTTATTGGTACAGTAACAGACACATAGAACAATGGACACAATTGAGAACTCAGAAGTAAATATATTCAGTATGACAGGTGATCTTGACAAATGGCCAAAATCCATTAAATGAGGAGACATGTTAACTTTAACAAATGATACTGCCAAACTGGATATTCATTTTTAGAAAAAAGAAACAGGATCTATATGTCTCACCATATACAAAATCTAATTAAAAATGGAAATGTAAAGCCATAAAGATCATCATTAAAAAATAGGAAGAAACTTAAGGGCCTTAATGAATGGTATTGATGTGCTAAAAATCCTCTAAAAGTATACAAAGAGTGGAAAACAAACCAGATGCCTGGTTTGTTGTTGTTGTTGTTAACTGTCATTGAGTCGTCTCTGACTCATAGCGACCCTATGCACAACAGAACAAAACACCACCCGGTCCTGAGCTAGCTCCATGATTCTCGTTACACTCAAGCCCATCGCCGCCGCCACCGTTTCAATCCACCCGTTAAGGGCCTTTCCCTCTTTCGTGGACCCTCCACCTTACCAAGCATGACATTCTTCTCCAAGGAATGGTCCCTTCTGACAACATGACCAAAGTATGTGACATGAATTCTGGCCATCTTTGCCCCTGAGGAGCATTCCAGCTACACTTCCTCCAGGACGGACCTGTTAGTTCTTTTAGCAGTCCACAGTATTTTCAGCATTATTTGCCAACACCAGAGCTCAAAAGCATCAACTCTTCTTCGGTCTTATTCATTGGCCAGCTCTCACATGCATATGAGGCGATTGAAAATATCATGGCTTATGTCAGGCGCACCCTAGTCCTTAAGGAGACATCTTTGCTCGTCAGCACTTGAGGTCCTTTGCAGACGATTTGCCCAGTGCTATATGTCATCTGATGTCCTGATTGTTGCGTCCATTGGCATTGATTGTAGAACTAAGCAATGTAAAGTCTTTGACAATTTCAATCTTTTCTCCATTTATCGTGATGCTGCTTATACGTCCAGTTGTGAGGACTTTTGTTTTCTTTATATTGAGGTGTAATCCATACTGCAGACTGTATTCTTCAATCTTCATCACTAAGTACTTCAAGTCATCCTTACTTTCAGCAAGCAAAGTTGTGTTGTTAGCATATCTCAGGTTGTTAATGATTCTTCCTCCAATCCTGATGCCACGTTCTTCTTCATATAGTCCAGCTTCTCGGATTATTTGCTCAGCATACAGATTGAATAAGTATGCTGAAAGGATACAACCCTGATGCACTCCCTCCTTGATTTTAAACCATGCAATGTTCCCTTTTTATGTTTGAATGACAGCCTCCTGATCTATGTACAGGTTCCTCATGACTACAATTAAGTGTTCTGGAATTCCCATTCTTCTCAATGTTATCCACAATTTGTTATCATCCACACAATCAAATGCCTTTGCATAGTTAATAAAACACAAATGAACATCTTTCTGGTATTCTTTACTATAAGACAATATCCGTATGACATCAGCAATCATATCCTTCATTCCACATCATCTTATGAATCCAGCCTGTACCTCTGGAAGTTCTCTGTCAATATACTGCTGCAACCATTTTGAATTGTCTTCAGTAAGATTTTATTTGCATGTGATAATAATGATATTGTTTGGGATCACCTTTGGAATGGGTACAAATATGGATCTCTTTCACTCAGTTGACCAAGCAGCTGTCCTCCAAATCTCTTAGAATAACCTAGTGAGTGCCTCCAGTGGGACATCTATATGTTAAAACATCTCAATGGGTATTCTATCAATTCCTGGAACTGTGTTCCTTGCCAATTCCCTTAGCGTAGCTTCAACATCTTCCCTCAATACCATTGGTTCTTGAACATATTTCACCTCCTGAAATGGAGGAAAATTGACCAGTTCTTTTTGGTACAGTGACTCTGTGTATTCTCTCCATCTTCTTTTGATGCTTCCTGTATCACTCAATATTTTGCCCATAGATTCTTTCTTTCTTTCTTATTTTATTATTTTTTTTTTAGTTCATTTTTTAATTAATTTTTTATTTTATTGTGATTTGGGTGAAGATTTACAGAGCAAATTCACTTTCCATACAGCAGTTCACATATACTTTGTCT
>NW_006921861.1:1884285-1911339 GCF_000298275.1 Orycteropus afer afer | reverse complement strand
ATGCTCTTGATGTCATCCCACAGTTCTGGTTTTCAGTCATGTTCAGTGCATCAAATCTATTGTTTAGATCTTTTCTACATTCAGGAGAGATATATTGACGATCATATTTTGGCTCTCATGGGCTTGTTTTAATTGTCTTCAACTTCAAGTTGAATTTGCATATGAGCAGTTGATGGTCTGTTCCCACAATCAGCTCCTGGCCTGGTTTTGGATGAAGATATTGAGCTTTTCCATCACCTCTTCCCACAGATGTAATCAATCTGATTCCCATGCACTCTGTCTGGTGAAGTCCATGTGTATAGTCACCATTTGTGTTGTTGAAAAAAGGTATTTGCAATGAGTAAGTAATTGGTCTTGAAAAGTTCTATCATGTGATCTCCAGCATTATTTCTGTCACCAAGACCAAATTTTCCAACTACCAGTGATTCTTCTTTGCTTCCAACTTTTGCATTCCAATCATCAGTGATAAGCAACACATCTTGATTGCATATTCAATTTCAGACTGAGAAGGTGATAAAAATCTTCAATTTCCTCATCTTTTGCTTGGGTGGTTGGTGCATAAATTTGAATAATAGTCATATTAACTGGTCTTCCTTGTAGGCATATGGATATCATCCTATCACTGACAGCATCGTACTTCAGGACAGATCTTGAAACATCTAATGTGATGATGAATGCCATGTCATTCCTCTTCAATTTGTCATTCCTGGCACAGTAGATCATATGGTTGTCTGATTCAAAATGGCCAAAACTGGTCCATTTCAGCTCACTAATGCTTAGGATATCAATCTTTATGAGTTCCATTTCATTTTTGACAACTCCCAATTTTCCTAGATTCATACACCATACATTCCATGTTCCAATTATTAATGGATGTTTTCAGCTGTTTCTCCTCAATTTGAGTCATGCCATGTCAGCACATGGAGGTCCTGAAAGACTTACTTTATCCATATCATTAAGGTTGGTTCTACTCTAATGAGGCAACTCTTCATCAAAAGACACAAAGAAGGACATTATATAATGATTAAAGGGTCTATTCAAGAAGAAGACACCCTATAATAAATATCTACTCATCCAATGATAGAAGCCAAAAATACATAAATTAAACTTTAACAGAACTGAAAAGAGAACTCAACAATAATAGTAGACTTTAATACACCACTATCAATGAAGAACAGAACACCTAAAATGAAACTTAACAAAGATACAGAATGTTTAAACAACACAATCAACCAGATAGACCTCATAGGTGTATATAGAACACTCCACCCAACAGCAGCACAATACATATATTTTTTCCAGTGCACATGTAACTTTCTCCAGAATAGACCATATCTTAGGCCACAAAGTAAGCCTCAATAATGT
This sequence comes from Orycteropus afer afer, assembly GCF_000298275.1. NCBI lineage: Eukaryota > Metazoa > Chordata > Mammalia > Tubulidentata > Orycteropodidae > Orycteropus > Orycteropus afer. The sequence goes on along the minus strand of NW_006921861.1, from coordinate 1,909,974 downwards.
AAAAGCATTGAAACACTACAAAGCATCTTCTCAAATCATAATGCTATAAAATTAAAAATCAACAACAGGAAGATCAAGGGGAAAAAAAAAAATACAAAGCAATTCAATAACACCCTGTTTAAAAACTACTGGGTAATAGAAGAAATGAAAAATGAAAAACAAAAGAGTATGAAAACACAATATACCAAAATCTTTATGACACAGTAAGAGTGCTCAGATTACAATTTATAGTAATAAATGCACACATCAAAAAGAAGAATCAAAATCAACACCTTAACCCAATATTTGCAACTATTAGAAAAAGAACAACAACAAAAAGTCTACAGTCACCACAAGAAAGGAAATAATAAAGATTTGAAAGAAATAAATGAAACAGAAAGTAGAAAAAGAATAGAAAGAATCAATAGCACTAGAAGTTTGTTCTCTGAAAGCATTAATAAAATCATCAAACCATTAGTAAATTTAACTAAGGATAAGTGGGAGAAGATGCAAATAACATGAATAAGAAATGAAATAGGCAATGTCACAAAAGAACCCACTGAAATGAAAAGGACAATAGCAGAATACTACGAAGAATTGTATGTACTCCAACAAATTTGAAAACCCAGAAGAAATGGACAAATTTCTAGAAACACAGCACCTATCCAAAATACCACAATCTGAGGTAGAAAACTTGAACAGATTCATAACATAAGAGGAAATTGAGCAGATCATTAAAAAAAAAAATACCCCCCTAAAAAAAAATTCCTGGCCCAGAGGGCTTCACTGGAGAATTCTACCAAATATTCAAAGAACTGATACCAATACTACTCAAACTGTTCCAGAACACAGAAAAACATTGATTATGCCCAAATTCATTTTATGAAGGAAACATACCCCTGACACTAGGCAAAGACATCACTAAAAATAAAAAAATAAAAATAAAAAATCACCCAGCCCGCCAGTTTGGGACCATAGTCTTGGGGGACGTCATGACACAACATAGTGCATAAAAATCTTACTCTATATCCTACTTTGATAAGTAGCAACTGGGGTTTTAAAAGCTTTCAAGTAGCCATCTAAGTTGCAACTATTGGTCTCCTCTCATCAGTAGCAAAGAAGAAGAAGAAAAATCAAAGTCTTTTGGAAACAATTAGTCCAAAGATATGATGGGCCATGAGGACCTCAGTCTTCAACTATTACCCTGAGACTAGAAGAACTAGATGGTGCCTGGTTACCAATGCCAACTGCTCAGAAAGGGATCAAAATTGGAGAGCCTGGTTAGAGTAAGAGGAAAAAAATGTGGAACAAAATTCAAAAACACAAAAATGACCAGAATTACTGGTTGGATAGAGATTGGTACAACCCCCAAGACTATGGTCCCAGGTTATCCTTTAGGCCTAGACATGGACTCACTTACATGGATTGGTTCTCAGCCCAACAGTAGAGAGACCTACACACAGAACACCTACACCAGGGAGATGCACCCACCTACTCTAGCAAGGTGCATCCCTTAGAGGGTAAGTTAGATAAACAGGAATGCATAGATAAGAAGGGCACAGGGAGGGGGTAGTCACAGGGAGGAGACAGAAGGAGAGTTTTTATGGTTGGGGATTGTAATCAGGGCCGTGAAATCAAATGTGCATGAACTGTGAATGTAAAAGAAAACTGCTTTGTAAACTTGCACCCAAAGCACAATATAAATTAAAAAAAAAAAAAATTACAGATCAGTATCTCTCACGAGCATTGATTCAAAACTTCTCAACAAAATGCTAGCTAATAGAATCCAACAACATATCAAAAAACAATGCATAGTGACAAACTATGCAGGTATGGTTCAGCATTAGAGATACAATCCATGTAATCCACCACTAAATAAAACAGAGGAAAAGAACCACATGATCATTTTGACTGACACAGAAAAGTCATTTGACAAAATGCAACATTCATTCTTCATAAAAATCTATCAGCAAAATAGAAATAGAAGGGAAATTCCTCAACATAATTAACGGCATATTCACAAAACCAATGGCCAATATTATTGTCAATGGAGAGATATTCTTTTAGTGAAGTCTTTTGATGTGAATAATTGTTTAATTTTTAGGAGGTCTCAGCCATCTAGTTTGTCTTCTGTTGTCTGTGAATGTTAGTTATGTTTAATTATGTATTTATGTCACATATTAAGTCCCCTGAGCTTTCCCCTTTTTTATTTCTTTGATGATATTTATCATTTTAGGTTTCACACTTAGGTCTTTGATACATCTTGAGTTAGTTTTTTTGTGTGACATGAGATATGGATCCTGTTTAGTTTTTCTGCAAATGGATGCCCACTTTTGCCAGTGCCATTTGTTAATGAATTTTGGCCCATTGTCAAAGATCTGCTGTCCATAGGTGGACAGATTTATTTCGGGGTTCTCAATTCTGTTCCATTTGGTCTATGTGTATGTCATTGTACCAATATCAGGTTGTTTTTACTACTGTGGCTATACAGTAGGTTTTCAGATTGGGGAGTGTGAGGCTTCCTGCTTTGTTCTTCTTTAATAGTGTTTTTGCTTACACAGGGTCTCTTCTTTCCATATAAGGTTGGTAATTAGTTTTCCATCTTTTAAAAGAATAATAATCAAAATTGTTCAGGATTGCATTGTATCTGTAGATTGCTTTGGGTAGCATTGACATTTTTAAATTATTAAGTCTTCCTATGAAAGGGACTACACACATGGATAAATATATATATGTTTAAAAGAGGATATTCCTACATATGTATCTATATGTGCCACAAATAAATCAATGATTATTGTAGAGGATGAAGGGGACAAATTCATGAAAACTTCTTAGCCATAATAAACACTTTGAGGGAATGAGTTGCTGGTCATGGGGCTCAGGACCATAGTCTGGGGGAACATCAAGGTCAATTGGCATAACGTCTACAAAGACAGTGTTCTCCATCCTACTTTGGTGAGTAGTGTCTGGGGTCTTAAAAGCTCATGAGCAGCCATCTAAGATGCGTTTATTGGTTCCTCTTCATCTGGAGCAAAGAAGAGTGAAGAAAATCAAAGATAGATGGAAAAAATTTTTCCAAAGAACTAGCAGACCACACAAACCCCAGCCTCCACAGCTATGAGATCAGAAGAACTAGATGTTTCCTGGTTACCATTGTTAACTGCTCTGAAATGGATCACAGCTGGAGGTCCTGGATAGAGTGGAAGAAAAACAAAACCATACAAATGACCAGGCTTTCTGGTCTGACAGAGACTGATGGAAACCCTGATACTATGGCCATTCTCAGCCAAACAATAGATAGGCTTATGAGGTGAACAACAACATGAGGAAAGGATGAACTCCTTAGAACGACTAACCGTCCAACCTCAAAAAGGGCTGCATTTGCCCAGGCATAAAGCTCATAAAGCAGGGAGGGATAGGATAGACAGAAACAGTAAACACAGGGAGGAAGTGGGAAGAGTGTTGTTATAGTGTGGGGATTCCAATGAATATTATCAAACAAAACCCTCATGAGTTTTAGAATAGAAAACCAATTTGTTCTGTAACTTTTGTTGAAATAAAAATAAAAAGTTTGAAAGAAAAGAGAAATGAACTTTCCTTCCTTTCCTTCTTGGTGGGCCACCACAGCTCCCTCCATCCAAGCACTTTGTGGTCAATTCCTAGAGGAGGGAACTGGCACTTTTCCCAGTAAACTGAGCTTGAGGGAGAAGGAATTTAAAACAAGGGCCACAATCCAGAATCTTCTTTCATAACATGGACTTCATGTTTTGGGAGTTTTTTTTCCCAAAATGGATGACATTCATTCATTCATTTATTATTTCATTCATTCATTCATCAGCTATTTACTATTTACTATTTTAGGCACTGGGAATGGAAAGGCCCTGTCCTCAGCCACTTATTTTCTACTAGAGTGAGAGGAAGAGAAACAAGTAACTGAATAAGTTTAAGTCTGTTGCACTGAGTGTCAAGAAGAAAAATAAAGTAATATAAAGTATCAGAGTGGTAAGTGGGGTACCATTTTACCAGACTTGGCCAGAGGGCCAATCTGACCACATGAACCTGAGCAGTCCTGTGGATGCCTGGGGAATGGTATTCTGGCAGAGGAGCCACAAGCGCACAGACTTCAGACAAGTGTGCACTTGGCATGCTCAGGACACAACAAAAGGTCCAGTGGAATTGGGCAAAAAGCATGAAGGGAAGTTGGAGCAGGATCCAAGGTGAAAGCTGGCATAGGACAGTCCTCTGGGCTTCTATGCAATGAGAGAGTAGAGACACTGGAGTTTGGAGCAGAAAAGGGACAGGCTCTAATTCAGGAGTTGGTGTGGAGGAGGAAGAGGATGGGATGCACCCTAAACCCCTACCTTGACTTTTCCATCAGGGCCTTGCAGCTCTGTTCTTCTTGGCTCTCCATGGTGCCCTAGTTCACCTGGTTGTAAGAAGGTCTGATTATCTCAGCCTGGGAAAGGGGGATTTCTTACAATATCTGCTGTTGTATACTGCCTAATGACCCCTAAAGATGTCCACACCTTAATTCCTGGAGCTTGTGAATGCAGGGCCTTATGTGGCAAAAAGGACTTTGCAAATGTGAATAAAGTAAGGATCTTTAGATGGAGAAATTATTCTGGATCATCTGAGTGGGCTTGAAATAATCACAAAGCGCTTTATTAGAGGGAAGCATGAGAATCATTCTGTTGTACATGGGGTCACTATTAGTCAGAGCCAACTTGACGGCTCCTAACAACAACAACAGGAACATCAGAGTCAGATAAGATGTGAGAACAGAAGCAGAGATTGAAGTGAAGCACTCTGATGATGGCGGAAGAAGTCATGACTCGAGGAATGTGGTCTATGGCCATACCACCATGAACTCACCTGATCTCATCTGACCTTTGAAGCTAAGAAGGAATGGGCTGTTTAGTACTTAGATAGGAGTCAAGGAATGTGTCAGCCACTAGAAGCTAGAAAAGGAAAGGAAGTGGATCCTCTCCTTAAAGCCTCTAGAAGAAACCAGCCCTGGTAAGTTAAGGTAAAAGCAAAACCAAACCATACTCACTGGCATCTAGTTGATTCCAACTCATAGCAACCCCCCACTGGTTTTCCAAGGTTGTAAATCTTTACAGGAGTAGATTGCACTATCTTCCTTCCTCAGAGCAGCTGGTAGGTTTGAACCACTAGAAAACTTATTTTTAGCCCAGCAAAGCTGATTTCATACACCTGGTCTCCAGAACTGTAAAAAATAAATATGGTTCCTTTAAGTCATCAAGTTTGAGATCATTTGTTATAGCAGCCATAAGAGACTCATGCAGCTCTCTGAAGTCAGACTTCCTGGAAACAGAGCCTGGGCCAAGATGTGGAGACCTCTGACTTGTTGATAGGAATTCAGGAAGATTTGTGAGGGGGGAGTATAGGAACCAGAGTCAGCTGGGGAAGAACCTAGGAAGAGGATGGTCTCAGATAATGTCAGCATTGCCAGGTTGGGGGTTGGAGAGTGTGCTGCAGCACAGACTGCACTGAGGTGTTGGACTTCTCGAGGCAAGACACCGTTCTTTTGCTTCTTTTGTAGGTGAAGTAGTCAGTCATTGGCTATAGTATGCCCTGGGCCAGAGTTCTACCCTCTCAGGTGTGGCAGCCCTTGCTTGAGAACAAGTCAGTAGAGGTAGAAGCAGCTGTGCTCAGATACTGCACAGCAGCTAGAGGGCTGACCCAGTTTAGAAGATCTGGTGGACAACAACAGCACCTAGTGCCATCACTAATATTTAGCTGGTGCTCACTCTGACCAAGGAGCTCTGGTAGCATAGTGCCTAAAGCACTTGACTGCTAACCAGAAGACTGGCGGTTCAAACCCACCAGCCACTCCTCAGAAGGAAGGTTGGGCAATCCTACTTCCGTAGTGATACTGCCTCAGAAACCCAAGGAGGTGTCACTATGAGTCAGGGCCAACTTGATGGCACACAACAACAACACCACTCTAACCAGGGCCTCATTCTAGCAGCAATAACTATGCTGATCCACCTGGTCTCAAGGACAAACTTATGCAGTAAGGACTATTGCTGGCCCCATTTCATATGAAGAAACAGGCACAGAGAGGTCAGTGAACTTGCCCAAGTGCCTACAGTCGATGGAGCAGAGTCTGTATTCACCTTGAGCCCTCAATTTCTGTACCATCCAACGCCTTAGTGGTGGTAGAGAGTCCCACAGCACCGGATTCAAGACAAGCATTGTACATACAGTCTGACTGGGAGGTGAATCAGCTCTTTTCTTCAGTAAATAAACCCTTTTCTTTGCTAACAGGAAATAGAAGTACTTATTCTAAAACAGCAACCCTCCATAGTATGGAAGTAAACTTGAGTTCATTACTCCAAGGTGTAATTAAGGTGATCACTAGGGAAGCAAGGAGTGGGTGGGTTCAGGGGTTATAAGGAGTTTTTCTTCGCTGTTATACCATTCTAAATTGTCCTGGTTTCCTTCATGATGAAAGTAAAGTGTAGACCAAAGTAGAACCTATGGTTCAAAGCGTCATAACTGGACAGGACTAGGGGAATGGGTGTGAGGGAAGTGAGATGGTGCCTGTGGAAAATCTGCCCAGCACCTCTCTCTCCCAGAATTGTGGGCTTGCCTCTTTGCAGGGTCTAGAATGTAGAGATAACCACGAGGAGTGCCTGCACAGGTGGCTCCTCCCATCGATGAGAAGAGAAGGAATTGGAAAGTGGGGAGAGGAAGGAGATTAAGGATCCCCAGAAAGGAGCAGAGACAAGGGCAGAGAGACTCCATGACCAGCTCCTCTGTTCCAAGATGTTGCTACAACCTATCCTCCCAAGATCCTAAAAAACAGATTCCTTTCTTATTTTCCTTAGTCTGAATTGCTTGAATTCTCTCACTCACCCAAGAGGGAGAAAAGAGTGCTCCTCACACAGGAAATCCTCATGTCAGGCTTCACTCACAAATGGAAATACAGCTTTTCTGAAAACAGCAGAATTTGCCAGTTATGGTTCCCATTTGCTGGTGACAGGAATCCCAGACTGGCAGAATGAGGGGTCCATGCACTGCCCTAGAATTTGTTGGGCAGGAAGACATACTAGTAGATGGGGAAGGGTTGGTGAGTCTCAGATAAGGTTGCTTGGAGCCTTGCTTGGAAGGGCTTGCACTTGGTTTCATGCTCTGCCATAGCTGTCTTAAAGTTCTTGATTGAATTTGAACAAGAGACCCACATTTTCATTTGCCACTCAGCTCCTCAAATTCTGCAGCCAGTCCTGGGTGGAGTGTTGGATCAGTGAAGCAGTCTGATTTATCTCCTCTAGAGCTCATGTTGGTAAATAGCAACCTGATGCTGATTGCTCTTGTTTTCTTTCTCCCGAATCTTACAGATTAAAAAACAAAAACAAAACAAAAAAAAAACCACCAAAACCTACCTTTAACTTCCCATCTGTAAAGGTCACTGAAGGGCCTGTTTCCAATCTGTCTGTGGCCCAGTCACTTGACAGGCCTACCCTGAGCCCTCCGCCACCACTAGTAGCCTTTGATAAGGCAACCACATCTCCAGTCCTTGTTCCCTCCTGTGGTGAGGCTTGGAGGATCTCCATGAAGTGCTTGGCTCTGTCTGAGACATTGAAGGTGTCCACTCAATATCTAAGCTGCAGTCCTGTGAATAACAGTCTTGCAATTCCACCTGTATGAAGTAACAAGCAAAATATCCCTGGGCATTCTCCTTTACAGCACCCCTCTACTGTTCCAGAATGGATAGGTGAGCCCACCTTGGAAGAAATGGAACCAGTATACTGCTTGTGCTAAGAGGACAAGTGGATGACTCCACCTCTGCAGACCTGGTAACAAGAAACAAGAGCAATGTAAGAGCACCGTCTGTTTGGAGACCACCATTTTAAATCTTTCCTACTCGGCCTGTCTTTTGGAGGCCCAGACAGGATTTGAAAGAGAAGCAGAGACTGACTAACATCTCTGGGGCATGCTAAACCCTTAGGGGAGGGGCTGCTGAAGGAGTTTACCCCTACAGAACCAACCATGTGTTTTGAGGGCATGTGGGGAGAAGGATGAGGAAGAGAGGGCATTGTGTAGCCCCTTGATGTGTGTGCTCATCATGTGGACAGACCAGTAAACCTATGCTCACTCCACATCCAATTTCAGCTCCAAGGGGAACCCATATACACCTAGAACACTGTCTACCCCACCCAGCCTACAAGACTTGGCAGCTGCATCCTTGGCTAAGGAGCGTACCTCCCAGGTCTCCCACAGCCTCCTCACCACATTGCTTATTGCCACCATCTGCCTCCCTGACTTTACTCTCGAAGCTTTATTACTCCATCATCTCTGCCAGTCTGCAATTCTATTTTCTTAGGTCATAGCACACCATCACTTTAAGTATACTGAGGAGGAAGCTGAGGCTCAAAGAAGCTAACTTTGAGTTACAAAGTTACACCATGAGGTTGAATATTCCCAGGCCCATCTGCAGCCGTGATTCCACCCAATGTGGTCATTACTCCCCTGGTTGGTTCAATCAAGAAAATTTATTTGTCAGTGAAGGACCTATAAGATTTCCCTAGCATCCTTCCAAAGGACCTCTAAATACCTTTGCTGGGTGGAAGAGACTCATAAAGTGATTGCCAACTGTGAGTCAAGCTCTGTGTTTGCAGCTTTTAAGTAGTTTTGATTGTTTCCCAGTAGGTCTGTGTCAACACCCATATGTGAGGGCTGTACCCAGGATCTTCACAGTACTAAGGGTGGTACTAGAAATGCCCTCTCAGAAAGCAGGAGGTGAGGGTCTTGTACTTTCAGGTGAGTCTACTCCCTTCATCAAAACAATCCCCCTATTACCACCAGCAGTACTTAATAAAATATGCATGTTATCCACTCTTTCAACCATTGTCTTTTAATTCACGGTGTCTTGATTTTTTTATTCTTTGAGTTTCACGTTCTGCTTTTCCATGATTTTATGGCCTAGAATGGAAAAAAGAATCACTGTATTACAACATCGGCTCTGGGATGACAACTTGGACAAGTTGCCCCACTTCTCTGGGTCTTGGTTCTTTCTCTTATGAATAAATAATCATGGAGCATAAGCTAAATAGCTACCTGAATATAGAGACAGTCATAGATGTATAATTTCAAATCAGCCAAAAGCAGGCATGGTATCCTGAGTGTGCCTTTGGACTTGGAGAGCACTGGGGTCTCACCACAGCTTTGCTCTCATACATACCAGTGAAGCTCTTCAGTGAAGCTCTGGCCAACAGAGCCTCCATCCCACCATCCTCTACTAGTTGAAGCAGTTCCAGGTCGACCCAGGTTCAAGGTGGGAGAGGGGGAAAATATACTTCAGCTCTTGATGGGAGGTATGTCAAAGAAGTGTAGTGTCTTTAATCAGTCACACCGATCATGAGTCCTCGCACCTACTACTGCATTTACCAAGAAGTAATTGTCAAAAATGTGTATTGATGATTTAACAAATTTACAAACAGATGAGTCTTTCACTCACATCACAGAGTGCGCCCTGGCACTGTCCTGTCTCAGGCTGGCCCTGCATAGACAAATAAGAGCATGTTTGGGGTATGCCCATCCTTAGTGTTCTATCCCTAGGGGCCTGTGCAGCCATGAAAACTGCTCAGAACATCCTCTCTGATCACACAACTACCATTTTCTTCCAAGTGTCTCTCAGGGGCAAGGTATCAAGCTATACAGGTCCCAAGGGCCCTAGCACTGTCTCAGAGACTTGCAGGGCATTTGCACTGGACTGACAATCTCAATGAAAGAATAGCAGCCAGAAGGCACCATCACAAGTGGTGCATGGTTCCTTGTTATGTTCACCAGGTAGACCAAAGCAGTGGTAGAGGCCCCGGAGGCAAGTGTATCTGATGGGAGGGCATGGACAACACTATAAACATAGCTCACTCAGCCATCGGAGGGCTTTGCACATAAAATACTTGCTTCCTACACATACCATACAATGCTTCTTACACAGTGAATGCTTCATGCTCTGGTCAGTGGCTTCTCTGGTCTTCCTTGGTGCATCTCCCATACCACTCTATTTGTGTGTGTGTATGTGTGTGCATTCACATGAACATGCAAGCACACACCGATAGTCATCCATACTGAGATAGGTGATGAGCCCCCTACATGTCCATTGAGAACATGCACATCCCCCTATGTGGTGTGAAGTGCCCCAGGTCCTAGGCAGCAGCAATCCCTTCCCCACAGCAGCAGACAGGGGAAGGAAAAGGGAACTGATAACGCCTCATAAAACTCTTCTCATTTAACCTCACACAGACCCTGAGACATAGATATTGTGATGCCTGCTTTGATGACAAGGAAACTGAGGCACAGAGAATTTTGTTACTGTCAAAATTATAGACCTACCCACTTTTTATGACATCACACCACCCTCTCAGGATCCTGCTGGGAGATCCCATCTCCCAAGCTATTCTTAACACTAAACCCCTGTCATTCATTTCTTCTTTTGAAAATAAGAATATTAAAGGGAGGGTGGGAAAGGCTGGAAGGATATACCTACAAAAGATTAACAAATAGTTCATCTTTTGGGTGGTGAGACTTTGACTGGAATTTTGAAAATAAATTTAGACCTTTTAATTGAATGGGTAATTAACCCAATAAGAAAAGACTCTGACTTTTCTGCCTGTTTTCCACTTTGCCAAAAGCTAATTTTGTTTTTAGATAACTTCTAAATATCTGAGGTGATTCTATTTCACATGAAGTAAACTATGCAGTGGGGTGAAATAATTATATAATTATAAATGTCTTTCTGCCCTTAAAATGCATTCTGTAGGATGTGTTTTATTAAAGTAATAAAATGTACTCAAATTCATTAGCTGGTTGCTCTCAAAATGTCAAAGACCAGTTCTTGGATTAATACCATAGCTGTGATTAACCTAGAGATGATTGGGACACAGGAGGAGGAGCCGCATGGCCTCTCTCCCCTGAAAACACTGCTACAGTCATCTTCTAACCCCCTCTCAGTCTTCATCTTTGGGAATTGACACAGCAGTCATGGGGCATCAGCTCCCTGAGGCAGCTGGCAGAGGGAGTCACTACCCCCTTGGAGCTGCACTCCCAAGCACCTCTTCTACTAGGCCACAAAGACATGGAGACATGCTCCTTGGTCCTTGTCTTAGGGGCTTTGCAACTTTATATTTGCTCACACAGTGTCTAGTATATAGAAGGGCCTCAAAATTATCTTTGGATTTCACTTATTTTTAACCGTCTCAATCTGACTCATGCCACTCCTTGAGAAGATCATAACAGCTGTTCTTTAACAACAACTCATGCAAAAACAATTACCATATAATGAGAACTACTTCATACCAGCAATTTACAAACATCACTGTATTAATTGCTCACAATGAGCCTAAACCCAAGAGATGACTATGCTGTCAATTAGGACTGCTCTGGCATTTACTGGCTCCTTTATCTTGAACCTAATTCATTATACTTCAGTTTCCACATCTGTGAAGTGAGTATGACAATGGTACATAATGATAGGATTTATTTTGAGAAATAGATTGGTTCATATGTAGGGCAAATAGTAATTGGTCAATGTGGAAATGATAATGATGATGATGGGGTGGTGGTGATGATTATGATAATAATGATGGTAATGATGATGGTGGCTGAGGTGGTGGTGATGATAATGATGATGGTGATGATACGTGATGGCTTTGATGGTGATGATGATGATGAGAGTAAAGATGATAAATAATGACTGTGATGTTGATGGCAATCATGATTATGATGATGATGGTGGTGATGGTGTTGATGATTTTAGGTCATATTATTTGTACTTCACATAATCCAGACACATTAAAGAATTTTCTCAATATCTCAGAGCTGATAAGTGGATGGGGAGCTCTGGTGGCCCCTAGTGCCTAAGGCATTTGACTGCTAAACAGAAGTCTGGTGGTTTAAACCCACAAGCCACTCCTCAGAAGGAAGGTTGGGCAATCTACTTCCCTAGTGATGCCACCTTGGAAACCCAAGGAGGGGTCGCTATGAGTTGAATATGACTCTACGGCAGTGTATTGTGTTTTTTGTGTTGGTAAGTGGATGAAGTTATGGATGATTCCAAAGTCAGTGCCCTTTCCAAACATCTCTCTGGCTTTTCCTAATTTTCATTTCAATTCTCAGCTTGCTTCTTACATCTTATTATTCCTTCAGTAGCTTAACATGAGTCTTCCCTCTATCCATTACAATTTCATTCACTTGTCCTTTTTCAAGCATCTGACCTTCCTTCACCCCCTGAATAATAAGATACTGCCAGGGAGTAGTGTGAATAGCAGAGCCTCCACACATCCTGAACATCTGGCTCCACAGCACACTGAGGAGTTAATGAAATATGCAGTGGTTTAGGTAATATAAATTGAGATCCAGATGTTCTACCTCCCTTTCCTTTCAATTTCCTTTTTGAGAATTTAATTCTCCAGTATCAATTTCTATTTGTAAGAAGTATTAAAGCACCACATTTATCATGTTAGCAATGTGGGAATGTGCCAAACTGGCAGCCCCCAGAGCCTCTAGCCTCCCCATCCAGCCAATTGGGGCTCCAAGCAGAAGGGCTCAACCAGGTCAATTCCAATACCCTCGAGCCACCTAGATGCTGCAAAGGACGCCTCACTTTGGCTTGTCCTCCATATCCAATCACGGGCCTATCCCTTAGCTCCTCTAGAATGGCTCCCTGTTAATGCTGCCATTCCTCCTTATCACTAGTCCATCCTTCTCACTGGCTGAGATCACTTCCTCCTTGATTTCCCTATCTCCAGACCCTCATTCTCCAAACCCACACTCTTTGATGCCAAATCCAAAGCTGGCTTTATAATCTCAAACTTGAAACTCTTCAATAATTACCAGTTCGGCAAACTCTCTAGCCTCATCCTACAGAGCTGAGTAAGCAGGAGCACAGACCCAGAAACTTCCCACTCTTATTTTTCCTTGGAGAGAAGTAATTTCCCTGAGCAAATGCAGCTTCAGGGTAGGGAAAAAAAAAACAAAAAACAGGCTTTCAGAAAGTCAGACCCCCCCCCCCCAACGCTTCACAAGCCTCTTAAAAAAGTTGCTATGGTTTTGGACCATCTTAAGGAACTGGACAAGGAAGGCACTTCATCACCCAGGAGGCACTGTGGCCTCCAGGCCCTCCCTTCATTCTAGAGCAAGGGGAGCTCCCTGCTATCAGTTTTTCTCTGTAGTCCCCACAGGTCACACCTGGATGCCAAATAGGAAAAGCTGGCTATCCTCACAGGGCACATGATGAGGACTTCAGCTCCACTCACCCTGACTTCTTTGCCAGTAATGAGCCAAAAAGCTCATGTAAGGTCAGCTATGAGCCTTTAGAAAATTATTTGTACACCTTCCACCATCTCACCTGAGTTTGTGAATGGGTATGTTCAGGAGTACTTTCAAACCAAAGTGTTAGGGACCCAGGGGCCAAGGCTCAGGTACATAAGGAACCAGAATCCAGAAGAGAAGCCCCACAAGACAGTGACACATGGTTCTGCTGCTCTTACTCCCCACCCCTACCCCAGCTTCCAGATCTGTATGTGCCATCACTGTTATTGAAGGAGGTTGTGTGACCATTCCCATTCTATAGATGAGAATACTGAGGCACAGCGAAGTTGGCTGGCTTGGTGCTCAGACCAAGATCTGCTTGAGTTCGTTGTTACAGCCACTATGTATTTTGAGTACCTTCCAACCTAGGGGTCTCATCTTCTAGCCCTAGGTTGGGCAATACTTTGTGATACAGAGGGTTTTCATTGGCTTATTTTTGGAAGTAGATCAATCACCAAGCCTTTCTTCCTAGTCTTAGTTTGGAAGTTCCAATGAAACTTGTTTATCATGGGTGATCCTGCTGGTATTTAAAATACTGGTGGTGTAGCTTCCAGCATCAGAACACCACGCAAGACACCACAGTACTACAAAATTTCAAACAGTGATACTCTACCTTAGTTTTTGTTTTTCATCTAGAAATATTGAGGAAATAAGTGGCCTGTAGGGCTGTTGTGGCCACACAAGAGTTTATTGCCATCACAACCCAGGCAGTGAACTGCCCCTAAGCCATCCCAGACCAGCTGAGAGTCAGAGGCCTGATGGCCCTCTACAGCCTCTCTACAACACATCCCGTATGTGGGTCACATTACTTTCAACCTGAAGATAAGCATCTTGCCTCACAGCAGTTGCATTTACCTCATTGGCCAGAGAAAGAAATGGATTTGCTGAGCAGTTCTGAGCTCTTCTCCATGGCCTTCAATTTTTTTTTTTTTTTTTTAGTTAGAGTAATATGTGTGCATAGTTTAAAAATCAGTACCACTAGACTTGTAACAAAAACATCTCAGTATTCCCAATTTCTGCTGTACAGAAATGATGTCTTCACACTGCCAAGGAACAGTGGTGGTATGCAGTGGTTAAAGCACTCTGCTTCTAACCAAAAGGTTGGTGGTTTGAACCCACCAGTTGTTTCATGGGAGAAAGATGTGATAGGCTGTTTTTGTAAAGATTTATTTACAATCTTGGGAACTCTATGAGGCAGTTCTAATCTGTCCTACAGGGTCCTAATGAGTCTGAATTGACTCAAAGGCAGTGAGTTTGGTTTTGATTTTGGTTTACACTACTACTTCCAGATTTTTTCAGTTTTCTGTTCTATTAGCTCTCTGTGCTGGAAGAAGAAAATGTAGTTCTGTTATACTCTACTATGACTATATACATGTTAGTAACAGCTGAGCTACTAGTTACATTAGAACTGCCTGTCCTTTCTTGTATTTTCCCTGGAGCTCTCTGTTGCTTCCTCTCTCCAGCCACTGATGAAACTGAAAATATCCTTTCTGCTCATTCAAATGCATTAGGGCCCACCAGTCTCATTTTTTCCTGGCAACTGTCCTGGTCTACTGCTCTTTAGACCTTCCCCACACTGCTGGCCTATACTTCCTGAGGCCATCCTCCTGGGAGCACCAGTCCCCTTGTCTTCCTCTCTCCTGGTCCTCTCCCTTGTTTTGGTGGAGCATACCCTTCAGTACTTCCTTGAACAACGATTCATAGAACATAAATGTTCTTTGTAATAACCATGTCTGAAAATGACTTGATTTTGCCCTTTTCCATGACTGCTGTTTTGTCTGTGTAAATTATCTTCCCTCAACATCGCAAAGATGACCATTTTCTAACTCTCACTGTGGCAGTCCCTGAGATGTCCAGTCCTTGATAGGTGTCCTCTCTTCTGTTTACTGAGGTTTTAGAATTTTGTTTTGATGTCCCTCAATGTGTCTTTTCTCATTTTTCATGCTGTAGAGTTAATATATCCTTTTATTCTGGAAGTGTAGGCCATTCAGCTCTGGAATGTCTTTCTGCTTTAATTAACTATTAGATTTTTCCTGTTCTCTCTCTCTGCTGTTGTCTCCCATTTGATGTTTGATCTTCTGGTCTCATCAACAAATTGTCTGATCTTTTCCCTCATCCATTTTCCATTTCTTTGAATTTCTTTTACTTCTAAGAGTTATTTCTTATTCCGTAATTCCATAATTGTCCTTTCCTATAGCTTCCTAATCTCTTTTTATCTCTGAGGATGTTGACTTTTTTTTTTTTTTTTACTTCCTTATTTGGGTCTCTTCTTTCATGCTAGAAGCTTCTCCTTGTCATCTGTTCATCGTTAATAGAGAGATGTCAGTGTGCTGGTGAGAAGTTATGGGTGCTTGTTGAGTGAGGGGCTTCATTGGAGGGGATGAAATGAGGATCCAGGCATTTCATTGAGATCCTCTATAGGTCAGTATCTATTATTCTGTTTTCCTTTCCAAGTAGTCCATTTTCTCAGTTATGAAGCCAAGACATCTCTGCCTGGAGTGAGGGGTGAAGTAGCTGGGCACAACATCTTAAGCTGAATAAGGTGGGGCTGGGGACTCACTCTTCCTACACAGACTGCCAGAACATCCATTTATAGACTGGAGGCAGGCCATATTCTCAAGGAAACCCCTCTTTCAATTGATTGACTTCCCACATCAGAGCACAAAATGGAAGGTTATACATAGTGTCTGCCAAACCACTAAGAATCATAGCCTAGCCATGTTCATACATAACATTAATCATCTTAGTTCTCTTTTTTGGGAGCACAGCTTCGATGCAAGTTGACCTTCCAGAATTATGCTCAACTGGGTGGAGAGCAGGCCATATTCCAGTAGTATTGTTGCCAATTCTACCACAACTTTATCAGAAGTAGATGGCCCTTCAATTCTAGAGGTTTTCTGGGGTTTTGTACCAATAACAGCTTTTGGCTCTTTCAGCTTTGAAAAGTCATCTACTATTTATGCATTCACTTTCAGGCTCCCAATATTCTGTGAACTTCTTTTGGGTAATCTCAAGTTCTCCATAGCTCTCTTTATCCTATAAGTTCACACTTTTTTAGATTTCTTTTGGAAAATTTTGGTAAGAGACAGAGAATACCATGTATGTTCAAGTTTACATATTTATAAAGCCCCTTGTGACCTAAAGGTTTCCCCTCAGGTATTAAATTTTTCTGTGGATCCATGTATCCATTCACCAAATATATCAGGAGTTGAATGCATGCCAAGCTTTCTGCCAAGGGTGAGAGGAATTTACAAGTAAGCAGATTTGACGACTTCCAGACCAGGGTAGGGCAAACTTGACAGGCATTAATGAGAGGGAGAAAGTATGAGGATAGTGGCAGCCTGTGGTGGATCAGGAAAAGTGTCACTTTCCTCTGAGTTAAAGAGTGGTGTGGGGGCTAAACCTGGGAGGAACATGAGTGCCCACCACCTCTCACACCCCTGCTCAGCTGACCACCACAGTACACCCCTGCTCACTGTCCACATAGTTTAGTCCATATTCCTCCCCACAAGAGGCCTGGTCCAGACCCGATGCTTGCTCACTGCCTTTGGGAAGTGTGATAATTAATGTTATTAATTGTTATGATTCTTAGTGATTTGGCAGACACTATGTGTCACCTTCCATTTTGTGCTCTGACATGGGAAACCAATCAGCCATAAGAGGAGTTTCCTTGGGTATGTGCCTTGCCTCCAGTATATAAATGGATGTTTGGGCAAATGTTGCTCCCTCTGTCTCAACCCTGCATGCTTCTTTTTACCTGGCCTCTGGGTCTTGGACATCAGCCTGCACAAGTCTTTAGCTTACTGCTTGACCTGCATATTTTGGGTTTGTCAACTCCTTCAATCATATGAGCCAGCAGAGGTCTTCACCCTGCCACCTGATCCATGGATTTGGGACTTTTCAAGACACACAATTGCATAAGCCAATTCCTCACAATTGTGTGAACTGTTTCCTCAAAGTAACTCTCTCTCTCCCTGTGTGTGTGTGTGTGTGTGTATTTGTTTTTGTTGTTGTTGTTATGTGCTATCAAGTCGGACCCGACTCATAGCGACACCCTCCTTGGGTTTGAGGCAGTATCACTACAGAAGTAGATTGCCCCATCTTCCTTCCAAGGAGTTGCTGATATATATATATATATATATATGTGTGTGTGTATTATATATGTATGTATGTATGTATATATGTATGTATACACACACACTTCATTGGTTTTGCTACTCTACAGAACCCTAAGATATATGGTACTAAGAACGGTTCTACAGGGCAATATCTTAAGGAGGAATTTCTGAATAAGTTCTCAAGTCTGGCTAGATTAAAAGGCACTTATGACTCTGTTTCCAGTAGTAGAGAGGGCACTATTAACCCATGGCATGATGTGGCTTAGAGAAACACAAAATATCACCACTATTGGATCAAATATTTGTGAACATGTATTTGATGTCTTTCAACATTTTTGTCAAATTAACAAGAATAATGAAGCTGGCTGGCTGGCTGGCTGGTCCTACTTTCAGAGTCCTAGCAAAAAGAACCTGAAAGTTGCTATTTTTGCCCTGAAAGAAAACCTTATTTCTTGTTGAAACAGAACTGATATTACTAAAACCCAAGCTCAGAGTCTTATTCTAAGGGAGGCTGAATTACAATGCCAATTAAATTCCCAACCTCAATATGTCTCTGAAGATAAAGCAAGGGAATTTACTGGGGAAAAATGAGATCCTTATCATTGAAATAGGGACATATGAGTAGATATAGATGAAAGTGAGGGCATTGAGCCACAAAATTCTGTTGAGTCACCCTTAATAGTAGAATCAGTCCTTCCACTTCCATCTGAAGAGATTACCCAGCTTTGTCTGCTAAATCATCTTTTCTAGTAAAACCAACCTTTTCACCCCATCTGATGAGATGAACTCATCTATCTGGAGATTGCTCATCTGATACTCTCTTTACCTGGGGAATTTTCTTGATATGGTGCCTGAGGCAGATGGCTTGCAAGACATTGCTGCATGTCCCCAGGACTCACCCCAACAACACACAACATCCATTTTTCCTTCTCAACCTATAACTAGACTCAAGTCCCAGTGACCCCAAGAGATCAAGAGGTAAAGTACAAAGTGTGACCCATGAGAAGGTACACTACACTCCAAAACAACTGCTTGATTTGTCTAATGTATACAAATACATGTCTGGGGAATATGCGTGGGAATGGCTATTAAAGTTGTAGGATAATGGTACAAGGGACATAAAGTTGGATCAGTGTGAGTTTATTGATATAGGCTCACTAAACACAAATTCTTTGTTCAATGTTTCAGCTTGAGGGGTTAGAAAAGAATCTAATAGATAATTTTGTTTTTTGACTGAAGGGCCTACACTAAAAGAAGTTGAAATGCCAGAACTAATTTGGTATCTTGTTGAAGGATGTCCAATGGCTAGACAAATTGGAATATTAGGTTGAATTTATCATGTTGGACCCACAGACGCACCCAGAGAATGCCCAGAGTATACACTTTCACCACAATTGTGAGGAAAAAATTTGTGAAGGGGGCCCCAGAATCCTTGAAGACAGCTGTGATTGTTTTTCTATGTAAGTAAGATATTGCAGTGGAAACTACCCTCATTGAATCAGGACACTTAACTACAATGGGTATGATTGGATCCTGGGGGAGCAGGGGCCAAGTGGTGATACTTAATCACCCAAACAAAGTGGTGTGGTTACCATAATGGACTTCGGGGTCAAGTAATCAGAATAGTCTGATCCCTGTGGATTTATGGAGTTGTCTACTACTCATGGTGTCCCTAGGTGTGAAATAGATAGGAAACCTACGAAATATTTACTTAATCTGTACAAGAGGAAGAATTCTAAGTGAAATGAACAGCTGTCTAATTTGAATTCCAGAATAGAGAGTTACAGCCCATCAATCAATTCCAGATTTGAGCCAGAGTACAGAGAACCTCTTTAATGAAAGGGACGTTGGGTCCCTCTGAGGAAGGACCCCACTACACTGTAAAAAGTTTATACTGTTACTCTTTATCCCAACCTTCTCCAAAGTGATCTACAACTTCTTACAAGAGGACTGTCTATTGAGGAAAATAAAATAATCAGACTTTTCAGGGGTTACTGGATAGACATATTGAACTGGCTCTTAATTGACTAATTCCAGGAGTCCCAGAACATCACTGTAGCCCTCTAGTCCAAGTGGAGGTGTTAGCTCAAGTCTGTATCACAGTGGGTCCAGTGGGTCCCTGAGCCTATCCTGTAGTGATTTCCCCAGCTCCAGAATGCATGATTGGAATAGATATACTCAGCAACTGGCAGAACATTGGATCACTGACATGTGGAATAAGGGTTATTATGATAGGAAAGACCAAGTGGAAAAAATTAGAACTGCCTCTACTAGAAAATAGTAAACTGAAAGAAATATTGCATTCCTGAAGGGATTGCAGAGATTAGTGCCACCATCAAAGACTTGAAAATTGCAAGGATGGTAATATTCCCACTACACCCTTATTCAACTCACTTATTTGACTTGTGTGGAAAACAGATCAATCTCGGAGGATGAAAGTAGATTATTGTAAACTTAAACAGATGGTGACTCCAACCACAGCTGAAGTTTCAGATGTGGTTTCCTTGCTTGATAAAATTAATACAGCTCCTAGTAGCTGGTGTGAAACCCACTGCCATCAAATTGATTCCAACTCATAGAGATGCTATAGGACAAAGTATAACTTTCCCATAGGGTGTCCAAGGCTGTAGATATTTATGGAAACAAACCGATTAATCTTTCTCCTATGGAACAGCTGGTAGGTTTGAACTGCTGACTTTTTAGTTAACAGCCCTATGTTTTTACCACAGCACGAACTGAGCTCTTTGGTAGCTGGTGAGCTCTGGTGGCATATTGCCTAAGACATTTGACTGCTAACCAGGCTAGCGGTTCAAACCCACCAGCCATTCCTTGGAAGGAAGATTGGGCTATCTACTCCATAGAGATATTGCCTCAGAAATCCAAGGAGGAGTAGCTATGAGTCAGATCTGATTCAACAGCAGTGAATTTGGTTTCTTGGTTATGGAGCTATTCATCTGACCTATGCTTTTTTCTCAATTTCTGTTTCTAAAGACCATCAGAATCAGTTGACAAGGCTAACAATAATCCTTCATTGTCCTATCTCAGGGTTATATCATCTCACCTGTCTGATATCATAATTTAGTCCACAAGGACCTTGATGTCTGCTCCACAGAACATCATAGTGGTACATTATATTGATGACATAGTGTTGATTGGACCTGCTAACGAGGAAGTGTCAACAACTCTAGACTTATTGGAATGACATTTACATGCCAATGGGTGGAGAATTAACAAAAATTCAAGCACTTTCTGCTTCAGTAAAATTTCTAGAGCTCCAGTGATGTGAGGGTATGATGAGATATTTCTTCCAAGGTGAAGGATAAGTTGTTGCTTCTGGCCCTAACTACAAATAAAAAGGAAGCATAGGACTGATGGGCCTCTATGGATTTTAGAGACAGATATCCTTCATTTTGATAAGTTACTCTGGTTTATTTACTGATTGACTCAAAAGCTCCTGGTTTTGAATGGGGCCCTGAACAAGAGAAAGATCTGCAACCAGTTCAAGCTGCTCTGCCACTTGGGACATAGGACTCAGCTGATTCATTGATGTTTGAAGTGTCAGTGGCAGATAAGTAAATAAGTGTTTTTGGCAGGTCCCTATTGGTGAATCACAGCAGACTCTTAGGATTTTATCTCTTGCAGATAATTACTCTTTTTTGAGAAAGAGCATTTGGCTTGTTACTGGACCTAAGCAGAGAATAAACACTTAATCACTACCACCAAGTTACTATGTGTCTTGAGCTGCCCACCATGACCTGGGTGTTGCCTGACACACAAACACAGTCACAAAGTTGGAAGTGCACAGCAGAACTTCATCATCAAATGGAACTGTTATACATGCAGGGATGGAGGGTATGAATGGGCTCAGCAGTGTAGCTAAAGTGGACTTGACCACAGCCACTGCTGAGCACCCAATCCATCAGGAGCAGAGGTGAACATTGAGTCCCCTATGCAGTATCATTCCTAGTCATGATCAGCCAGCAACCTAGTGGCAGGTTAATCACATTGGACCTCTTCTATCATGGAAACTATAGCATTTTGTTCTTACTGGGATAGATATTTACTCTACATACAGATTTGCTTACCCTATGCAAAATGCTTCTGCCAATACTACCACCCATGGATTTATAGTATGCCTTTCCACAGGCATGTTACCACACACAGCAGTGCCTCAGATCAAGGAACTCACTTCACAGCAAATGAAGAGCAGCAGTTGGTCCTTGCTCTGGGAATTCACTGTTCTTACAATGTTCCCCATCACTTTAAGGCAGCTGGCTTGATAGAATTATAGTCTTTAAAGATTCAATTATGGTGCCAGATGAGTGGAAATGCCTTGCAGGGATGGGGTGGTGTTATTCAGCAGGCTTTATAAGCTTTAAAGAAGTATGTGATATATGGTGCTGTTTCTCCAATAGCTGGGATCCATGAGTGCACAAAATAGATGGGAAATGGGAGTGACACCACTTACCTCTTGTGACCCAATTACCAAATTCTTGCTTCCTGTCCTCATGACTTTATGATCTGCTTTCTCAAACTCACACTGCCATTGAGTCAATTCCGACTTATAATGACCCCCATTGATTGCACCATTTTCATTCTGTGGAGCAGGTGGTGGGTTTGGACCACTGATCTTCTGGTTAGCAGGCGCTGTACCACCAGAGCTCCTTTCTGCTTGTCTACAAGTCTTCATTCCAAAGAAGGATATATTCCTACCAAGGAATATATCAATGGAATTCTACCCTGATTCCATTGAATTGGAAGTTAAGGATGCTACCCATTCCTTTTAGGATCCTCATGCCTCTGAATCAACAAAGGAGAAAGTTACCATATTTATTCATTTTAACTTTTTATTGTGATTTGGGTGAAATTTACTGAGCACATTGGTTTTCCATTCCACAATTCTCACTTTTTTTATTTTTTAAATTTTATTGTGATTCAGGTGAAAGTTTACAGAGCAAATTCACTTTCCATACAACAGTTCACACACACTTCTTCTCATGACATTGACTATAATTTACCACAATGCAACAGCTCACCTCCCACATCCTCCTAACGGTTACCTCTTCCTTGTGTCTATCTCTCAATGCACTCCTGCCCCCTGACCTGTCTCCCTGTCCATAAATAGCCCTTCTTTCTCCCATGATTGTTCTCTCCAAGGAGTGTATCTACCTCAGGTAAATGTTCAACTCATATGCCTGTCATTTGTTTGGCTGGAAGCCACAGGTATGGGTTCAATTCCAGACCTGAAGGGCAGCTAGGGACCACAGTCTCAGTGGTTCCACCAGGCTCTATCAGACCAGCAAATCTGGTCCTCCCCTGCTTATTTTTCCAAATGACTTTTAGTTTTGTTCCACATTGTTCTCCCTTTCTATCCAGGGTCTCCTATATAGATCCCCCTCCGAGTGATTGACAGTGGTAGCTGGGCACCATCTAGTTCTTCTGGTCTCATAGTCATATAAGCTGCAGACCGCATGCTGTACCAGTCACTAGGACTATTTGTTTCCATGAATCTTTGGTTTTCTTAATTCTTCTTTGCTCTGGATGAGAAGAGACCCGTCATTGCATCTAGATGGCTACTTGCAAGCTTTTAAGATCCCAGTCACTACTTGCCAAAGTCTGAAATGGAACAATGTTTTGTGTAGTATGTTGTGCCAATTGAGCTTGATGTCCCCTGCAGCTATGGTCCCGAGCCCACTGGTTCAACTACTTGGTCCCTCTGGGTAGCTGGCTGTGACCAAGATGGGACTACACCCTTGTCCCTTGTCAGCTCTACTATACACCTGGGAATTCTTACAGAACATACAAATATACTTGTAGAACCATTGTCTGCCAATATGGTCCTGGGTACACTCCCTGCTGCACAGACATACCTAATAATTCAGCCCGTCCATCCTTCTATCCACTAGTATACCCGTGTTTGCCTTCACTGACAATACAGTACTGTATGTTGTCTGACCTCCCATGTACATCTCTATATCTTCCTCTTCTTCAATGCCACATGTTAATCACTCACATTTGGTACATTGCCCTTCTCTTCACCCAAATCAATACTTATCTCTACCTATCTAACAGTGTTCCCTCCTCTCCCCTCCCACCCCTGGTAACCAACAAAGAAAATTTCCTTCTATATGTAAACCATTACTTGACTTTTACAATAACAGACTAATACAATATTTGTCCTTCTGTGATTGATTTATTTCACTCAGTGTAATGTCCTCCAAGTTCATCCATGTTATGCGGTGTTTTGCAGATTCTACGTTATTCTTTAGAGTTGCATAGAATTCCATCATGTGTATGTATCATAATTTAGTTATCCATTCTTCCATTGATGGACACCTAGGTTGTTTCCATCTTTTGGCTATTTTAAATAGTGCTGTGATGAACATGGATGTGCATATGTCTGTTCTTGTCATGGCTTTCACTTATTTAGGATATGTACCTAGTGATGGAATGGCTGAGTCAAATGGTATTTCTATTTCCAACTTTTTAAGGAATCACCATACTGCTTTCCACAATGGTTATACCATTTTACAGTCCCACCAGCAGAGTATTAGAGTTCCAATCTCTCCATATCCTCACCAGCATTTGTTATTTTCTATCTTGTTGAAATTTGCTGCTAGTGCTGGGCAAGATGGTATCTCATTGTTGTTTAGATTTGCATCTCTCTAATGGCTAATGATCCTAAGCATTTCTTCATATGTGTGTTGGCCGCCTTAACATCCTCCTTGGGGAAGTGTCTATTCATATCTTCTGCCCATTTTTTAATTGGATTATTTGTCTTTTTGTTGTCGAGGTGTTGGACTTTTCTATAAATTGTAGAAATAAGTCCCTTGTCAGATATGCCATTACCAAATATTTTTTTTTTCCCAATCTGTTGGTTATCTTTTGACTCTTTAGGAGAAGTCTTTGGAAGCACATAAAAATTTGATTTTTACAAGGTCCTATTCATCTAGTTTCTCTTCTGCTGTTTGTGCATTTTGAGTTATGCTTGATAATCTACTTATGCCATATATTTGGGCCCCTAAATTTGCCCCTAGTTTTTCCTTGTTGAACACTATAGTTTTAGGTTTCATATTTAAGTCTTTGATCCATCTGGAGTTAGTTTTTGTGTGTGATGTGAGTACAGATCATGTTCTATTTTTCTACAAATGGATATCCACTTTTGCCAGCACCATTTATTAAACAAATATTCTCTTCCCCATTTAATGGATATTGGCCCTTTGTCAAAGATCAGCTGACCATAGGTCAATGGATGTGTTTCTGGCTTCTCAATTCTATTCCATTGGTCTATGTGTCTGTCATTGTACCAATACTGGGCAGTTTTGACTACTGTGCAATACAGTAGGTTTTGAGATCCAGCAGTGTGAGACTTCCTACTTTGTTCTTCTTCAACAGGGCTTTGCTTATGCAAGGTCTCTCCTTCCCATATAAAGTTAGTGATTGGTTTTTCCATATCCCTAAGAATGTTGATGGGATCTGGATTGGGATTGCATTGAATGTATAGATTGCTTTCGGTAGAATTGACATTTTCACAGTGTTCAATCTTTTTATCCACGAGCATGGTATGTTCTTCCATTCATGTATATTTCTTATGGGTTCTTGAAATAGTTTTTTTTTTTATAGTTTTCTTTGTACAGTTCTTTTGTGTTCTGTGTAAGATTTATCCAAGTATTTTATATTTTTGGTAGCTATTGTAAACGGTATTGATTACCTTATTTCTTTTTCAGCAATCTCTGCTGGTGTAGAGGTATCTAACTGATTTTTAGATGTTGATCTTGTATCATGTCGCAATGCTAAGTCAATTAGTTCCAGTAGATTTTTGACTGAATCTCTTGGGTTTTCTGGGTATAGGATTATATCATCAGCAAATAGAAATAGTTTGACTTTTTCCTTACCATTTTGGATATCTTTGATTTGCCTTTCTTGCCTTATTGCCCTGGCTAGGACTTCCAGTACAATATTGAATAGAAGTGGTGATAGAGGGCATCCTTGTCTGGTTCTTGTTCACAAGGGGAATGGTTTCAGTATCTCTCCATTGAGAATAATGTTGGCTGTTGGTTTTGCATAGATGTCCTTTATTACGTTGAGGAATGTCCCTACCATTCCTATTTTGCTGAGGGTTTTGATCAAGAATGGGTGTTGGATTTTATCAAATGCCTTTTGTGCATCAATTGATATGATCATGTGGTTCTTCTCCTTTGTTTTATTTATGTGGTGAATGACATTGTTTTTCTAATGTTGAACCATCCTTGCA